>NC_091736.1:15445995-15749025 GCF_030179905.1 Drosophila bipectinata | reverse complement strand
ATTAGACAGGTGAGAACCGGATGGAGCCCTTTCGGGAAAACCCCACCTATAGCCCAACGTGGAACCACCTTCTTTCTGGTGCTTGTCAAACTTTAATTGCCCCTCTTTGTGCGTCTCGGTTTTTGTATTTTCAGTACTTTTATCCCGACGGTGGCTGGGGCTGGATCATCTGTGGTGTGTCCTTTCTTGTCCACGTCCTGACCACAGGACTGCAGCTAAGCTACGGCCTTTTGTTGTTCTATGCTGTTGAGTATTTGCATAATGCCAGTGGAGTAGGTGAGTTCAAAGACAGCAATGGAGGGGAGCATTGGTCTGGTATGTCCTTGTTCGGAATGCGTTATCAAAGACAACGTAGCCTGTTGTTATTTTCCAGTTTTGCCTTTTTAGTTTTCCTGACCATTTGTGAGTCGGAGGACCTCCTCCTAACCTGCATCTGCACCTCTACCACCCATCGAGAGTAATCAAAATGTTTGTCAGTCTGTTTGTGGGCTTGTTTGAAAATGCAAATGCCTCAATTATACACACATCCACATGTGTACACATATTTTCAGGTGTGGACTTTGGCATAAATTTCATTGGCACTTGACAGTGCCGACATAATTTAAGAATAGTGTGAATTTAGTTTATGGTTTCAAAGCGACCACAGGCTGAGATTAAATTGTAAACAGGATAGTGTTAATATTTCAAACAAATGCGTGTCTTTGCATATAATTCTCATATTTTATATGGCATGAATGCAACTATTGCTTTTCTCTTTAACTATATTTATTCATTTAATAAATGATGTTTATAAATACCATTTAAACTCTTGTCTATCTATTGACGTAAATCTACCGAAAACATTTTAAAATATTAACGAAAAGCCAACACCTTCCTAAAACGTGTTAATACCCACCTGCCATCAATAAGTTGCCCTCACGACCTTCGTCAAGTTGACTTTTCCGCTTTAAAATATTATCACTCAAGAGCTTAATTTCACTTTCCACAGAACTGCTGGGTGCCCTGAGCTGGTCAGTTTCCATGGTGGCCACATCGTTTGTGGTGTCCCTCTGCCGTAAACGCTCCATCCGTCTCCTCTCCATTGTGGGTGGCCTGGTGATGCCCCTGGGCATACTGTTCACCTCATTTGCCACGGAATTTGGCCAGGTTGTTTTCAGTTATGGTGCGTATATAGTACATATATAAATAAATAACCTGCCAGCTGCCAGTTAGTCGGCACCGGAAGTCGCTCCACAGCACTGAGGGAAAACCAATCGACTTTTTTATATTGTAACATCAAGTCTCACACTCCCCTCAATCGAAAAGGGAACAAGACTAATTAAAGGAGCGCTTAATCTTGGGCAAAATCTGAAAAGAGGAATTCGATTTCCACATTTATTTGTCGGTGGTTTTCCCTCAATGTAGCAAGGCAAGCGAGTGAAAAGCCACCCGTAAGCCATCCAGCTTGAAGGCGCCTAACAGAAACACCATTCAAAACACATCCCCAGGCATCGTCTTCGGCGTGGGTGTGGCCATGGTCCGGGAGGCATCCACCGTGATGCTGGGCAATTACTTTAAGCGGCGCCGTCAATTCGTCGAGATGGTGGCCATGTCCGGTGAGGGAGTGGGCATCGCTTTGTTCTCCGTCATTTTGAAGGAGGGCGTGGGCAAGGCCGGCTGGCGCCTCGGCCTCCAAATCGTGGCAGCCCTGACGGCCCTTAGCTTCTTCATGGGCCTAATGTACCGGCCCGCCTCCCTCTACCATCCCCAGCGCCGGGCCATTCAACATCTTAAAAATCAGCGCAAAAAGGTGAGCCAGTCCCCGAAAAATAAAAAGTTTATTTCCCACATCGTGCCCAAAAATGTGAACTTTGTTGCCTTCCAGATGCGAGAGAAGAAACCAATCCTCAGCCAGGAGGTGGAGAGCACACCTAGATACTTATTTTTGGACATATCATCACTGAAGTCGGTGACTGTTAAAATTTTACTTATGACCTCCAGCGTGGCCTCCTTTGGCATTTACACACCCATGTTCCTAATGGTGCGTTTACCACTCAATTTATCTTCATAATTTGGCCAAGTGCTTTTAAGGATAATGCATTTAATAAAGAATCTTTAGTCTTTAAAGAATCTTAAGTCTTTCTATCCTTAAAGAAAGCATTAGTTTCTCTCTAACTTTTTATTACCATAGTACCGGGTATTGTTACTAATTTATTTGATTTATTTCCCCCACAGGCCCTCAACGCCGCCGAGCAGGGCTCTGACGTACAGGAGTTGGTCCTTCTGCAAACTTTCCTAGGAATTTCCATGGCCCTGGGTGTGGTTATAGCCGGAGCCCTGCTTAGACGCTGTTTTGTGATTAGGCACTTTGTGATCAATACGAAGATTGTCACCCAGGCAAGTCATGGACCATTATTTTTTTGCCCTTATTCCGACAAAGTTTGTTTAATTTTGTTTGTTTTCTCATCTGTAGCTCTTTATCTCCATTGTGGCCTTGGCTATCCTTTTTCTGTCCTTTGTCATGGGCTACACAGGACTCTGCATACTGAGCTGGCTGTACGGCATAGGCTTGGGTGGCTTTCAGTACTCCCTCAAAATTTTGGCCCTTGAACGCATTAAGCTGAAGCACTTCTCCAAGGCCTGGGGTGAGTGGTTGTGGGCTTTTTAAAAATTTAAATTATTGATTTAATGGCTTCCGTAATGCTTATGTTTTTCCTTTAAAAGGTTTCATACGTGGCGTGGAGTCGGTTCCTGTGCTGATAAGTGTGCCACTCACATCGTTTCTGAATGATTACTCCCTTAAATACGGTCGAGCTGGTTACTATATATGCTCGGCGGCAGCGGCTATCTCGGGAATTATTATCTTTTTCATAAGCGAACCGCAGCATCAGCAGCAGCATCATCAGCAGCAGCAACAGCAGCAGATGCATCATCATTATCAGCACAGAAATGGTCACTTACCGACGCCCATGCTGGTCCGCCACTCATCCGCGCGCCAGCACCGCCCACACCTGCCTCCGTTGGACTACGGTTACGGGGAGTACCCAGCACCGGATCTCCTCAGTCGCAGTTGCATTAGCCTCAATCAAATGGAACCCTATCTGCAGACCAACTATTGCCAGCGTCACATGTTGCAGCAACACCAGCAACAGCAACAGCAGCAACATTCCCACCTGCAGCAATTGGCCTGCCACAATCTGGATGTACAACAGCAGCAGCAGCATCAGGTATTCAATCACTCAGAAAAATAATAAACAAAATATATTATAAAGTTTTTAAGTAAATGTATTTTTTGCAAACGACTTATTATAGGTTTCATTACCCTTTCGAAAGAATAAACCCCTACTTTTCTCTCTCTGCAGGTAAGAGGAGCCTATCAATTGGGACAAGGCAGCATTGGAGCCAGGATGGGGAAGCGTTTGCAGCGCAGCTTGTCCTTCATCCAGCAGCACAACTGCTGCGAGGCGCAGAACATGTACTGCAGCTGGCACAGCACCTACGAACTGGGCTGCCACAAGAGCAACAAGTAAGTAGACAGGCGGCAGTCAGCCATGGAGATCCCTAATCGCACCCCGTGTGTCCAGTTCCCGTGTGCAACGAACAGCTTAAGTCCTGCTCCTTTCTGCTGTAATTGAATAGCAAATCAAAGTTCAGTTTGAAATATCCTGGTGAATGTTTTACATTTTAAGTTGCTATCAGAACGAGCAGCTTAAAAAGGCTAAAAGGGCAAAAACTAGGGATAACAGATAAGCATATATAGATATATTTTTTCAGGAGGTAACAAATTCCAGTTTATTTATTGTACATTTTAAAATAAATAATTCATCAGACATTTTTTCATACCAAGAGTATTTTTACGACTTTATTGAAAGGTTGCATTTCCATTTCCATTACATTGACAATAATTTATTATTTTGTGAAAATTAAAGCTTAAATAAATGCCACGGCAATAAAAAATCATTAGTCAGGCAATAATCTAAATTTAAGTTTCATCGATGATTTTAAATGAAATTTTATTTGTGAGCTATTGATTTTCTATGCTAATAATGGCCATGAAAAAAGGCCAATGTTTAATTTGACTTTTCGTTCGATGGCTTAGCAATTAAAATCCTGAATTTCATTGGCCACAAAAATAGATTTATTTGCATAAAATGTATCCGAAATAGGCGAAAATTGAAGTAAACAAAATCGAGTGCGCAAATCTGTGTGAAATCAAAAACCAATTAAAAGATTTCCCGCCGAGAACAAAACAATCAACGGCAATCAGGCCGGGAAGCCCTAGAAAGACAATCAATTTCGTGGCGGCTCTTGGAGTCGCCTACTTGCTCATGCCGTTACACACTTTGGCCATTTTGCCGTTCTACCATTTTGCTGTTTTGCCACTTTGCCACGCACACACATGCCACACTCATAGCGCCCTCATACCACACTCATGCCACATACCACGTGTTGACACACTCTGGCCTAAACCTTGGAAATTGACTTGCCATTGCAGGTCCCCGGCCCTGGACAGACAGCCATTGATATGCACCTGCAGCAGTCCGAATAACAATCCAACCACCTACGGACCCACCACCGCCACCACCCACTCCACCCGGAGTCGCAGCGTTCCGGAGGGTCTCTCCACGATGTCACAGCAGTGTAACTGCCGGCACGGCTCGGGAACCACCATTCCGGGTCTGGGACAGGGACCGGGATCGGGACCCACGCGGGAGTTCATCTACGTGCCACATGCCTATGCCTCGTTACAAAGGACCCCCACCCACCGTCAGCGGAGTGGCGAGGCGGGCAGCTTAGGGGCCGGTGGTGCTTGCTCGGCAATGCGGAGCAATCCACAGTGCCGGCTGAAGCGCTCCCAATCCCTCTGCCGACCCACAGCCGTGCAGTTTGTGGAGCAAATCACCACGTCCGTGTAAGAAAAGAGGCGGTGAAAAGTGCACTCGGAAAAATTATGGCCTTAGACTACATAATTTATTAGTTTAAATGCCAGCTAGAAAAATATTTTTTACTTTATTAAAGAAGACTATTTTATTTAAAAGTCCTGCAAACTATAATACTCTTAAATGGTTTTAATTTTCTAATCTCAGGTTTCAAGTTTAGAAAAATATTGAGTATATGTATGAAATTAATAACTACTGCAAAATATTTAAGAATTTAAATATAACCAATTAAAAATCTAGAGAAGTATTGAATCTATTTGAAAAAAGAAGACCTATTTTTCCGAGTGTTACTAAGCCCATAAAAATGTGAAATATTCCCCGCAACAATTGGGTCCTATAGACTTATATTTTGGTATTATAGTCACACACCCACACACGGCTACGTGAATCGCATGCAGAATTTGTCAGATCTCCTCTAGTCTTTTGTCGTACTAGCTATATTAGAAATGTAAAGTTAAAAACTCCAACTGAATGAAGTCGAAGGTGTAACTGAATACCCACAACACCCACAACACTCTATGAATTTGTGCGCTCGTTAAAAAAGAAAACATTAAACTTTTATACAGACATTAAGCTAGGATGAAATTTTTACTCATTAGAATATTAATATTTTATAGAGATTACAGACAGACAGAAAAGCTTTACCAATGTCTCAACCAGCACAAAAACGAATAAGAAATAAGACATTAGAAAGTATTCAAATTGTGGCCAAAATGCATAAATATTTATGAGATTTTTCAATAGAGCGGAGCTGAGAGAAGTAAGAAACGAACAGAAATCCAACAAACTTCTTAAATGGTCCATTTTATAAACGTGCATACAATTTAACCACCGAATACCGATTACCAATATATATACATATATATATTTAAAGATATGTACATGGATATTAAGTCGATCCAATTACAGGGCTCGCTCCCCAAGGAAACGAACGGCGGAATTGTCCTGCTGTGTCAAGTGCCGAGTTTTCTGTGTCGGCGAATTACTTTATTTTTCAATAACACATATATATTTGTATATTGCATAATTAAGAGGCGTTTAACGGGGGAAAACAATGCAAACGACGCCAAACGGAATGGAATAAAATTAAAATGAAAATGAATATTACTTTCGCCACGACGAGTGAGTGAGCCTTATTTTCCGATCGAAATGAAACGTATGAAATAATAATGAGAACCATTATGATGGCCATAATTAATTGAGAACTTAAATGTGAAGTGCACAATTATCAGAGGAAATGCGGTCGGCCCTGAGGTCATCCCAAATAAATTACAAAAAAATACAAATAAAGACCATAAATTATACCACGAATGCTAATTTGTAAATCATTAGGAATTTATTAAAAAACAGCGCACCCCTCTCTAAACAAAAGTTAATCTTTTAACAAACAGGAAATTTATAACACGAGGAGTTATCATAAACTATGAAAACGGAAATAAATCAACATGAAAAAAAATACACAAAGTCTGCAATAAAATAAACAATTAAAATAGTAAACGTAAACAAAAATAAACAAAAATATTCAATGAGAAAAAAATAACAAAGACTTTGTAACAATATGTGGTGTACTGAATGAAAATTTGTAAAAGCCAATTATATAAACGTAAAAGGTTTTCCCAATCGATTGGAAAATGAAACCTATTTCCCGCATCTCAACTCTTTTGTGTATAAATTCTAAAATGAAATCTTCACCGAGCACTAAATATAAATGGACTCGAGCCAAAACAACTGCCATAAAAATGCAATAAAAGGACACATTTACATACTAAGTACATGTATCTAAAAACATTTTTTCTCTCTTTCAAAAGCATTTAAATAAATTAGGCATAAATTTCAACTCAATACATTTTCACTCTCCAAAATTTTTCGCCACTTGTGTTCAGCGAAAACAAAAATTTACCATAAAATAATAATAATAATACCTACACAAGCATATCCATGTGCCACAAATAAAAACATAAAATTATAAACTATTAGAAGTTTTGTCAAAGAGAACTAACCAACTTAAGGTACAACTTGTAGCTAAATAAAAATTTTTATCTGATGGATACAGCCCATGATTTAGATACGTGAAATTTTTCAGAGAAAAACAAAACACCTACGGCTAGAAGAAAACTCATTATTGTAACTCTTTATCATTAGTAGTTTAGTGCGATAAATGTTAATAAAGAAACCATAAACGAAATCCCATTCAATTCAATTCAATTTGTGTCTCAACTTTGAAAGCCGGTCAGCCGCAAAAGTGTCGTGTAAGCTCAACGTTTTAACCCCAAAACTGCCAAAGTGGCAACGGAAAGGATATCATTCGATGTCGTCCGTATAATAAACTTTTCATTTATTACGTGCTAAAATTTAATAAACAGGTTTAAGAACCAGCAACCGCCCAGCAGCAATGTCATATTTCATTTATTAATTAATGGCATTAACATAAAGCGTCAATTTGTGAGGCCAAAATCACATAGAATCCCATGCCATTCCATTCCGTATCCATAAAAAGGACGCAGCCTGGTGCCGGGGGGAAGCAGCACTCTAAAGCCGGGGCGATTAAAAAGTTTACCCTAGCCTTAACCAAAGTCAAGACTGGCCCTTAATGTTGCATATATTGTGTGTGCACATAACCCCGGGGTCCCCATTACGGGACGTGCCTAGACTGTAAACAGTCGCCCGGAGAGAGGCCGCAGACACTCGGCACATATAACAATTCCGTACAGCGTCAATGACATGCTCAATTTTTCATGCATTATGCTGGGTTGGGACGAGCTGGGACGGGCAACAGTGCGTATGCTTGATATTTGCCTCATATCGAGCCGAAAGCACATTTAAGCCGCCAAAAGCTGAAACTGAATATTTGCGTAGCAGGCGCTGTGAGGGCGAGAAACTTTACAGAATTCCAAATGGAGACCATGGCCAAAAAGCCATAAGACAATTTGCTGCCAGCTTACATTGGTTGCACGGGAAAAAAAACTATACAAATTTAAAATCTGATTATGGGCCTAAATAAGAAGGTAAAGCTAGGTATAGTCTTTTTATAGGATATAGGCTATAGGATCTTCTATTCCAGTTGCCTTAAATAAATCAATCTTTAACTTCAATTAAACTTGTTTTTTGTAATACCTGTTCATTATTTACAGTGTATCCATACTAACTCATAGATATCCCAACACAACTCAGCACACACACTCACGTTCACCCAAAGATGAGGTCTATCTTGGGAATATGGGATATAGGCCGTGGCAAGGGGATGATTTCGTGGCTGTTGGAATTGTGGTCTCTGAGCAAACACCGTGCAACGGAAACTATCGTCTTCTATATTGAGGAAATGGCAACGGCAGCGGTCTGTGGATTTTGGGTTACATAACTGATTAAAGATTGGCCTAGCTTACGGGATATACATAATACTCTCGTACAGATGTGGTAAGCAAGATTGCGAAAGGGCCACAACCTCTCCTGTCAACTTGTTGACTAAGCAAAGTTGGCCTTATATGAGTTATGATTTACTCAGCTCTTAAAAAGGCAAAACAATGATGAAGAGGAATCGGCTATCAACGCCTCTTATTTATTTAGTTTATTCCAGAACTAACAAGAAAGGAAGGCCTAATTCGGGGGAAGTCATTTGGGGGACTGGAATACACATTTAGACATTTAGACATATCTTAGTCTTTTCTCAACTGATTTTAGAAAGGGTTGCTTTTCATGAATCAAAAGTTTCTTCCCTTTAATCTTCATATAATGCTAAAAAATGGGACAAACTTTCCAAAATTTAAAAAATCGGCTCATATTTTTTATGGTGAGTTTTTAATAAGAACTTAAAGTATTAAAAAATATAAGATCGGGAAGATATAACATTCATTGATTTTCCGAGTAAAGACAAAGTTATAAATAATTCCCCGAAATTGATTGGAATTTTTTCCAATCTAAGAGGTGTTTGGCCAAAAAGCAAACTTTTAAATACTTTTCAGCCAATATCTCATCCATACTGCAACCGATTTTAAAAAAGGAATACCATTTTTTGAACCCTAGTTTTAGCCGCCGTGCATATTCATTAAAATATTGTAAAAATATAACAAAGAAATTTTGGTCAATTTTTTGGCTAAAATCGTGATGTTACCCCTTTCAAAAATTACGAAAATAGAAAAATTTTCGATTGCTTGTTTTTAAAAAAGAATAATAGTTCTCGAAGATCTAAGATTAGGAAGGTATAACATTGGCCGATCTACCAAGTATTGAGCGAGTTATGATCATTGGTCATATTTTATAGAGTTCGAAGAGGATTAAAGGCTCGATTTAAAAATGGTGTTCTGGTTTATAATCGGATGCAAGATTTCTCACCTTTCCCATTTAAAAGAGGTTCAAAAGTTACCATTTTGTTCAACTTTTGGCCGTTTCAGGTCTGGTAAGTTTGGTTTAAATTCTTTTGTTTTATAAAATAAACCTAAAAAATAATAAACTACAACACAAAACATCCTATAAATCAAAATTCCTACATTTACGGTACAAAATTTAAGATTATCACTTCCTTAAAGAACCACAATAAATTTAGTCCTGGTCATTGTAGTCCTTGCCTGTCCTTGCCACCACCACCACCTCCCTCCCCTACCTCTCATTAAAATGAATCTTCAAACGTTTTATATGTGTCCTAATGCCATAAAGCAGGCCAAAATTCGTGGTTAGCCGGTAACTGTTGTAATTTTGTTATGAGCCAGAAACTCAGACCCTCAATTGGAGTAACCGCCTAATTCCACCGGCTCCCCTAAAAGTATGCTTTAGCAAAATTTCGGTGTAATTTAGTTGAAAGATATTCGGCAGCGTGGCAGCAGCTATAGCTATGGCTTCCGTTTGGCTTTGTTCTTTCATTTTGTGTGTGGCAGATATCTCAAGCAAATTAACCTAACTACTCTTAATGCCAGCCTGCTATCCTGCCTTCCTGCCAACTCCACTTTGGCCCCATACACACGAAAACCAATTAAATTCTTCCGCAAGGGCATAAAAGCTTCGTCGTTCTTTCGATTAAAGCTTTCTCAGAGTGTGTGTGTGTGTGGGTGTGTGTGTGTGAGAGGATATGAAGAATCGTGCAACATTTTGTTAGACAAGTTGAATTTTTTTTCGGTTGCTTTTTGTTTTGGGCTTTTTTTTTTGTGCCTTAAAGCCAGACAGGCGACGGGCTGCCATCATCGTGTGAAGTCAAGTTTTCTGTGGACGCCTCGAACGCGTTTCTAAGTGAAATTTAGCCGAAGGCTACGTGATGTAGCTGCTGGATGCCATAGCTGCATGTCCTGGCCGACTGTCTGCCTTGTTGACAAACGTCCTGCCGACTCTGCCGCTGCTCCTGCTACTACGGCTGCTGCTGCTGCTACTATGATGCCGCTGTCTCTGCTTCAGTCGACGTCTCTGCTGACGCCGTCATGCGCAAACGCACGCTCTGTTGCCTACTTCCAGGCTGCCCAGTTCTGTTCATTGTTGCGCTTTTACAGTCTCCAGAACACAGTGGTCCGGCTTGTATGAAGAGAGCGGCCAAAAATACTTCTAGTTGAGGTAGGGACTGGAAACTTGGCACAAAATATTTATATTTTTGTTCTAAAATAATATGTTAAAATCAGCCAGATCGGGCAACTATATCATATAGCTGCCATATAACTGATTGATCGAAAATGCTATAACTTGGGTGTTTTTACAGTTAGAGAGAGTTTACAGTTAGAGAGTTTTTGTAAGAATGCTATATTTGACAAAATAACACGACCTACCAAATTTCATAAGGATCAGCCGACTATATCTTATAGCTGCCATATAACTGATTGATCGGGAATGTTATAACTTCGGTGTTTTTAAAGCTAGAGAATTCTGATTTGGTACGAATGCTATTTTTGGGAAAATAATTCAACATGCCAAATTTCATAAGGATCAGCCGACTATATCCTATAGCTGATATATAATTGAAAAAACGGAAATTACCCAACTTTCATGTTAAGATGGTGTTAGTATTTTTACGATATTAGACACATAGGCAAATTTTGGCAAAAAATTCTTGCACATTTGTTACCCTTGGAGACCGACAAACACATTGGTATATAAACGAATTGTAGAATTTTGTGGGATCACTACTAAAACTTCAGCTAAACATGAAAAATACGTTCAAAATATAGGAAAAAAACATGCATTAGTTCATAGTATGATAATAATAACAATAATTATTATTAATATATCAAATTGTATCTCATTTTATAGAAAATACCTTCAACTTCAAAATCCATTACAAATAATTTGAATTTGAACACGTAAATAATGATCTGACCACTTCAAAGTGCGGTTTAGTTGTGAAATATTCGTGATGCGCGCAGCCGCGCTTTACAAATGAGCATCTTCAGTGGCGGATCTAGAATTGCTGGCGCCCGGGGCAAAACGAAAAATTTGCGCCCCCCCCCCCCTCCCTCTCTGCTATATGAACGCGTTAATTTTTTTTTATATGAATAAAATTCAAAGTATTTTGGGTGTGTAAAAGGTTATATCATCTAAAGCTTATAGGTATGAAGAATTATATTTCATTTTTATTCTTTCGTTAGATGCATCATAAAAATACATTAAATGTTGTGTTTTTGTATGAAAACAAAATATTACTTCTGTAATATAACTTTCCTGGCCTTGGTTGCCGCAAATTCAGCAATAATATCATTGTAATCGAGTGATGCTGCTACATCATTTTCGATGGAAAGTATTGCCAAGTTTGATAGCCTGTCTTGGTTCATGGTTGTGCGGAGATAAGATTTTATTAGTTTCAGTTTACTGAACGATCGCTCACACGAAGCCACGGACAATGGTAGAGTCAGCAACATTTTCAAAGCCGTCACAAGTGTTTTGTACGCCTCTAACCCCAACGATGAAATGTATAATAATATTCCTTTTGGAGTGAGGTCGAGAGTTTCTCCATTTTTATTGGCTCTTTTCAGGAGAAAAATGACATCTTTAATATCTTCAAACAATTCCCTCCCGTTTAAATCGTTGGAATAGATTTCGGCTAATGATTTGCACTTATCGTTAACTTCCAACAGTTTTCTATCTAAAATTTCTTTATCGTCACCGAGATATTCTTTGAAGTCGAAGAAAAATCCGAAGCGCTCATTCAGCACCCTCAAGTTAGCGAAGCGAGTAGAAACTTCGATCGAAAGGCTGTCCAAAATTTCAACCAAAAAGCGTCTTGTTTCTTGGTAGGTATCGAGAGCAGCCCGATGAAACACTATAAAAGAAAAACCCTACCTTAAGGTTATGTGTAAATGGATGTGTTCTCAGAGCTTTAGCCCCGCACATATATACACATATATGGCGCAGATATGCCCTACGCCAGTGCCTTTTAAAATTTATGTTCGAAAATGTAAGCAAACGCGCTCATAACCTAGCAACTCACAATTTCTCCAAGAAAGAAATTCCTGGAAATTACTGTTATGACGTTTGCTGTTATGACGTACGTTTCGAGCGCCTCGTTTCCTTGTGATCACATGTCTCGAAACACTCAGCACTTGTGTTAGTGCGTGCCCACGTGCGTAGCGCCGCGGGAAAATATGAATTCTCGAAACATACAGTGTTAGCCGAGCTCGATTTAGCGCCCCTTCGGGACTTGGCGCCCGGGGCGCTTGCCCCTTTCGCCCCCCCCTAGATCCGCCACTGAGCATCTTCAAATCATTTTTTAGAAAATCCAGTTAGATTTTTAGACAAATCTGGTTTGTCATGTAGAAGCTTGGACATTTTAGAGGCGATTTGTTTACTTTTCAATTATTTTTGTCGTTATCAATTTTTTTATTTTTGGCCTATGAGAGCAACCACTGTGCAGAATCCCCCCCCTTGCCAAAAAAAAAACCAAAAACAACACAAAACCCAACCCCCTTTACGCATCAGATGCCAAACATCTGTTTTATGTTTGCCTTGCTTCCAGGAAAATTCTCTTAATTTTCCACACAGACAGGCAGCAGCGAGAGCGGCTCTCTGACGGTGTGCGTCGGAAAATGTCAAGTCAGAGTTTCAGGCTCGGTTTCAGTTCCAGCATCAACGCCAGCGCGTACGGAGCGTCCTGTGGAGACGGAAAAGCAGCCGTGAAGCTGTCACGCAGCAGCACACACACACTCGCACGCAGCACCAGCAAAGGAGAAAACGGAAAAACGGATTTTATTGAAAACAGCCAACTCAGCGCATTTTAATTAACAATTAACAAACGAATGCTGGAGGAAACTTTTCCGAAAAAAACCCCTACACACACCGAATGTGAAAGAAAAGCAATACGCAATGCTCTGAAAACGTAAACTCTGCGCTTTTCCTACGGCCTTTCCTTGGGTTTTTTGGCCAGCGCGAATATCGATTGCTGACTGCCTTGCATAAGTCCAGAGAGATTAGTATACAAACGCAGTCAAAACTGTCTGAAGCCCAGGTATAAAAAAGTCACAAAAACCATCTGAAAGGAGTCAGAAAGGACAACGAATTACAGAAAATAGATCTTGGAGTGCAACTACATCTACATCTAGTAATTAAGTTTTTTTTAATCAACCGAAATGGAGCAGCTGAAGCCAAAAGATTTCAAAGCCTGGCCCAGACAATTGACACGTTAAAAGCGAAAAACAACGAGGCGAATGAGCAATATATATATGTATAGAGAGAGATTTATATAGAAGTTGAGTTCAGCGAATATCTGTGAACGGGTCTATTCTAGTATCCTGTGTGCTTGTGTGTGCTTGCCCCTGTTTCGCTTTTCTTTTCCATTTTATTTCCTTTGTTGCTGTTTGTTTGTTACGCTGAAAATGGATATTGCCTTGCGTGGCACAGCATCAACGACTGGAACTGGCACTGGTGAGTCCTTGAGAGTCCTCCGTTGCCTCTGAGCCTCCAACTTGGCAGTTCAAAGACACATAATCACATCTTTTATGTACGCCATGTTTTATTCGAATGCCAAATAAAACAAAAAAACATTTCATTTACAGGTCTACATCATGCTGTGTCATTGGGCAACATTGAGGTCTCCGCGAAGGTTAGTATCCCCAGTACAGGAACAGAGCCAACAGGACCACAAAGTGTGCGGCGAATAAAATTAATTTTAGTGTCGGCACAGGCGTCCAGGGAATAGGCATTTAAGTGACAGCAGTAGCATCGCTGTCATAACGAATGATTGACACAATTATTTAACTACAAATCTGACGGACGGAGAAAATCTTCCCTTTTAATGGGAAGACAGTAAAAGACGGCATTAAAAGATCTTTAGACATACTTAAACATTAAACTAGAAAATAAATTGGTTATTAGCTTGAAAGGAAACCATTCAGAGTATTTAGAATGCCAGCATGGCGTATGAGTAATTTTTTTAGGGCAATATGCATTATATAAAAGGGCAACATAAGGAATAGGCTGAAAAAATTAAATTATAATAATTAATATTATAATAATTATTAAAAGTAGTATTTCAAACAAAGACAAGATTCTAAAGATTTAATTTTTTTTTTTGTCAACATGGCGTATGAGTAATATTTTATATCGTATTACGTATACTCGAAAATTTGAATAGATAGAGTTAATTATTGTACTAATATTTTATTATTATTTTTCTATAATTTTATTTTACCACTTTCAGAGCACTTACTCCAGCCATATAGATAGAAGTTACGATTCCGAAGACGAACATACTAGTCGCCGAAGACTCCGCCACACACTCTCCACCGAGTTACAGCCTCGCACTTCCGTTTACTCACGCGGAGATATTAGGGAACAGGTAGAGTTTCTTAAAACTTTATATATTTTTTATTATTAATTATATTATTACATTTATTTAGTACTGCCTCACAGATCGCCAGTTGCATAGCATAGAGCAACGACCTAGGAGGGAACGATTCTTTGGCTGCCTTTCTCGGAGAGGACAGACCCAGTCGGGAAGTTTTTTGGGCGGTTGTGTGGGTCGACGAGTGCCCTCTGATGAAAATCTAGCAGCCTATGCTCCATTTGAAAAATATCCACGGTTGGTAGATGAATAGTTTCGTAAAAATTAATGTAAAATATTTATTTTTTAGCTATCAGAACAACTATACTGACACACACGATATGGATAGTTCCTATTTTCGACGTCAGCCGGCTTCCATTTTGAGTACCGGTAAATCGAGTGATACGGATTCGGGAGGACGCTACAGCTGGATAGGTCAACAGCAACAACAACAACAGCAAGTGCAAATGCAACAAACCAACAACAACACCGACTATCAAACGGACCACAGGTATGTTAAGTAAAGTATGGAAAAATAAAATAAAATAAACAACATGAACAAAACCAAAAGTACCAAAAAAGAACCTAAATTAAAAATCTAAAAAAATGCTATGCCAACTGTCGCTTAGATCATGCTTTACTGTCGCACTATCTGTAGTCACTATTTCTACTACTATCGCCACTCGCTATATACCTCTCCAACCAACTCTTCCGATGTACACACTGTAATGTATATATATTATATATGAATATGGTATAATGCTTGCAATGCCTGCCCATTCATCCAAAAATCGAACCCACACAGCGCCTTCTAAACTCATCCGTCTGCATAATGCCACTAATGCTTCTTGCCACTAAACTCTTTTTGCGATTGCCACCCAAAAAATGAACCACCAACTAGAAATGCTGTATAAAAATACTTTTTTCGTGTACTCTTTCGTTATTCATCCACCTATCCTTTTCTCCTAACCAAAAAATCAATAAAAACCGACTGTAAATCAACCAAAAAAACCTACCAATTTGCCAAAAATTAAAAATTGAAAAAAACAAAAATGTATGAAAAATATCCCACCCCACCAAATACTAAATGAAATGATCAAAATGTGTAAAGGGCAACTTGTTGTACAGCACCACTTGAATCCTTTTACCAGGATGTTTTGCTACGGAATTATTATGTCGAGCTTTGCGCTCCACCAAATCCTACACCACCAACATCACACACCAATCAAATCGCTAATCTAAATGTTTGGTATGTAAAGTGATATTAAACTAACAAAACTATTTAAATAAGATATATATATATATATTTATATATATTATATGTTCAAAAGCCAAAAGAACCAGAATATTAAAAACATTTTATTAAAAACAGTGCGCTAAAGACAATTGTTTGATTTTATGTTATGTGACTGCACGTGACCAAAGCAAAAAAAAAAAAATGAAAATAATTAAATAAAATTAAAGATATTGTTTGTGGTTGCATGACTTTGGAAGTTGGAATTCGGCTAACAAGTCTATGAATTGCTTACTCCACAGCTCGTATCACTGCCCCACGTACGCCACCATGCCGACGACGCACCACCACCACCAGCACCACCAGCAGCCTGGTAGTAGTGTCAGGTAAGCTCCTAGGGGATTATCCCCACCCTGAGGAACCTCTGAGGTCCTTGACAAATCAATCCCTTGCAGGACCAAGCACGTAAGCTTCGCCAGGAGCCACACTCTGACCAGCTTCGACAACGTCAACGCCGGATTTAGATCTTCGGGCCGTTTGAAGTCGGCCAACAGCCAGGAGCGACTGATTGGGGGCAAGAAGCCGATTATTGCCACAGGATCCATGTACGAGACACTGCAGCCCACGATGCCGAATCCGCAACAACAGACGCAACCGCCCCAGAGCTCCACGCTGCCGAAAACCTGGCTGCCGCCTCCAGTTCAGCTCCAACCATGCCATCACCATGGACCCATACACCTGCATCAGCCAATACCAGGTGAGCGTACCTCCCAGAGATATCCTTTCATTAATTAATGGCGTTTCCTAGACAACATGGTAGGCCTGATCATCCCACAACCCCTGCCCCTGGCTATGCCGCTGCCACTGCCCAGTCCCGAGGTCCTGATTGTCGAAAAGAAGTTCCGAAACGCCATGAAGACCCAGGCCACTCAAACGGACGTGGCTGCCCGTCGCCAAGAGGGCTATAATACCCAGGTGCTGGCCCTGAGTCCCCGGCCGCCCCATCGCATTAAAGTGGTGTCGCAGGGGGCCCAGACCAATGGCCTGCAAAACGGCAAAAAGCTCACAAAAAGCCTCTCGGAGATACCGAACGGCAAGGATGTGCAATCATATCATTATCCTCAGAGGTGAGTTAATGAGCTCTAGCTTAAAAATTAAATTATTAATTAAAAATGCCTTTTAAGTTCCATGTATCCCCACGAGATGATCTACCGCACTCAGTCGCAGGATGTGGTTCCGCTGCAGACCCTCTCCGACGCCCAGAACAACATAATGTACTACAAGCCGCCGCCCCCGCTCCTGGATGCCCATAGCTATGGCCTGGGAATGGAGCACCTGAGTCGGGGCCGGCCATCGCCCTCTGTGGAGAACGTGGAGTACGTGAATGTAAATGCCGCCGCAGTGGCGTTAAATGAAAGCTTCGACTACGAGAGCAACAGTTTGCCTCGACGAGCTTGTACCTCGCATGTCCGCACCGAAACGGACTACTATTCCAACAGCTTGCCGAGGAAGCCGGAGAATCTGCACACCCACGACGTCTGTAAGCACATCACCGAGTGCTCGGAGCTCATCAACGACACTGTTCCTCTGGACTTTACCCAATCCCATCTACTGCCACCGCCCAGCGAGTATTGCAAGAACGACGACGACGTGGAGTACTACGACGACGATGAGGATCCGCCCCACGAGACCGAGAGCTACAGCTCAGAGGTGTGCATCGAACAAGTGGCAGCCCAGAATCGTAGAATGTCGATGCTGCCCCAGATGATCGATTCACCTTTCCGGCGGGACGACATTCGGCGCCAGTCCATGCCGGTTTATGGCCAAACTGAGAAGCTCATTGACGGCTTCGGGCCGAGGACCTCCTTCCGCCGTCGCGACAAGGTCAGCTGCTTTGCCGACGAACCTCCCCAGGCCCCCAGTCGCGATGAGCAGGAGATTTTCATCGACTTTAAGCCACACATCTCGCCGAAGCCGAGTCCAAAGTTGCAGCTGAAGCACCGGAAGCAGCACAAGGCGGAAATCGCCATGAAGAAGATGCAGCAGCAGAGGATGGCCCAGGCGGCTGCTCTGACTCTGCCGAAGCCCAAGCCACAGCCAGTCGAAGTTGAGGTTAGAAAAGTTGAACATGAGCCCAGCGAGGACGACGAGGAAGAAGAGGATGCCGAGGAGGAACCCGAGGAAGAGGACGAGGACGAGGAGGAAGAGGAGGAGAAGCTGGATCCCGATCATCCGGAGGATGAGGAGCCACTCTACGAGAACATCACACCCTCGTGTGGCTGCAAAATCGAACCGATCCAAACTGACCTCCAGGATATCCAGGACAAACGGTCACAGTTTCGCAAACGATCGGTTAGCCTCGATGATGATTACGCCGCATCGACGGCCCTGGTATCGGGATCCACTCCTGGCCTGAGACTTCCGTCCACACCGGCCAGTCCTTGCCGGGATGAGCTGCTGGCCAATGTTTCAACTTATCCATCCTCAGACTCGCTGGCCAATGACAATACACGCGATCATTCCGACGGCATCTGGAATGAGTCGCAGGTTACTGTCTTGACGGCTGAACAGCGCGATATTTCCGATGGTTCCTACAGCTCCAACTTGCTGCTGACTCCGTCGTCCAAGCGAAAGAATCTGTTGCTGCAGCATCAGCAACGCAGCTCAGTGGATACGGATGCCTTGGATTTCGAGGAACAGGTAGGAATTCGTTTTCTGTAAACTGGTATTCTTTAATAAGTTTGTCTCCTTTTAGAGTCCCACCTATGGCCTGCAAACACTGCCGAAGATCATAAAGACCAGTACTCCGACCACTTCCAGGCCAGCATCCACCCAACCACTGATACCACCGCCTGCCATTGCAGTGACCCCATCATCGAATCAACTGCCGGAGACCTCCATTAGCTCCCCATTGCCGAAAAGGATAATGGTGGCCAGGGGTTCAGTTCCAGATGCCCGTCAGCTGATATTCATGGGCGGAGCAGGCAAACAAAGGTGGTTGAGGAAGCAAGACTATATATTTTAATTTCAAATTTCAACTAACTCTAATTGAAAATCCTTTACAGACACTCGGATGCATCCTTTTTGCCCATGGGCGGCACGGACTACGCCCGGAGTGCGGATATATCCGAGTGCAGCACCAACACAGATGAGTATGCCACCTGCACGGACAACTCGAAACGCACACCAGGTATTAAGACACCGCCGACCACGACAAGTTCATCGTCGACCACACAAGTGCCAGGTTTGGGCCCCCGAATACAAAAAATCAAAATCCAAAAAACCAAAATCAAAATCGTCCACTGTGTGTGTTCCTGTGTTCCTGTGTGTGTGTAGAAATCGTGGCAAAAAAAAAAAAAAAAATGAAACAGAAACCTCATCATACGTTGCCCTACATCATCGCTTTCATGCTTAAAGCCCATCTTGAAATGCCTATAGCTTTTAGATCGTAGTCTCATCTACCAGAAAACACCTCAACTCTGTGACTGTCTCTGTCTCTACTTCTAGTTTAATGTTGTTCCTGCCTGAAAAATGCCTTGCTCGCCATGCTTTAGCTGTACTTTATGGGTGTTTTTATTACGACTATTCATAAAAATATTTTTAAAACCCTATCTTCTCCCCACTTTATAGTTTCCACGCAGAGCTCGCAGCTGGAAAAGACCCATGCCGGCAGCTCCTTTGAAAGCGCCAGCTCCTTGTACTCCATGCGTGAGGATCTACTGCAGCATGACGAAAAGGATAAGGACAAGGACAAACAGGTGGCTCTTGCCATGATCCAACTAAAATCCCCCATGGGCTCTGTGGCCGAGCTGACCAAGAAGTCACCGTCGCATTCCATCAGTAGCACCACTTCTTCGGGCAGCTGCCCCGTTTCCGGTGTGGCCACCAAGTCGCCTGCCAAGGATGGCCAGCCCCAGACCGCTGTTTCCAGCTCAGGGACGAACCAAACAAAAGTCAGCACCGCGGAGAGTACACCACTGGCGGCTGGTAAGCCCAAACCGGATTCCATATCCGAGGACGAAAGGAGTGAGGTGCGCTACTCCTCGTCGGGCTACTACGAGAGTCCCCACGACGAGGACGACGAGGAACAGGTGATGCGCAGCAAGGCCCGACGACTGCGGCAAGAGGACGAGCGGAAGCGCCGCAAGACCAGCATGAAGCTGGACATCGAGAAGGAGAACATGAGGGCCCTGACTAGTCCCATAAAGAAGCCAGCCACCCAGGGCAAGATCACCTCCCCCGAGCAACAGAATCCTGGCTTGCCCGACACTGGCAGTCCCAGCAAGATGAAACGTTTCCGTCCCAAGATACGACGTCAGTTGAGGAAGAGCTCCAGGGAGGACGTTCTGGCGGCAGCGGCAGCTCGCAGAAGCCGGCCCACTATTTTCGGCCTGAGCAGTGGCAGTGGCGACACGGAGATCCTTTTAGATGCCAGCATGTCTACAGGAACTCTGTCAGGCACAACTGCTTCCATTACCACAAGCAAAATCTCTGTGGGCTCCAAGGCATCAGCCCCAGAGATTACGGCTTCCACCCAATCAGAGCCTGTGGTGCCCTCTTCCGCCGCAAAGAAGCCCCATAGCTGTGCCACGCCTACGGCCCTGCTGTCGCCTAAACTGCCCACAGTCAGCAGCACTCACTCGAAATCGACCTCTGAGACCTTTCAGCTTAAAGCCAAGTCCATTGAGTCCTTGCGCTCCGTGTCGCCAGGATCGGACTCGGTTTTCTACAGCGAGGCTGATGGAAATGCCGCCAGTGCCGATCAGAGTCACTGCCTCCACTGTGGCAAGGAGATGGAGGGAAAGCAGCAGAGCAACACAATCAGCGAACTGGCCGGGGACTCGGTGGAGTCCATACCCTACATCGAACAGGATATAGTGAAGCCACCGTCGGATTTTGCCGACTCCCCAGTGACCACCAAGACCACTCAGCGTTTGTACAAGAAAATGGACAAGCGCTTCCGATCGGAGGAGCGGTATCACGGCGAAAGGGGCAGGCACTACAAGACCAGACAGGAAAACATAAGAGCCAAGGTAGGATTATCATAAATTATATCCCTCCACCATTAATTACATCCTTAAATTATATATCCTAGAGCGAAGAACGTGGTCGGGTGCCCAGCTTGCCGAATACTCCAGTCCTGCGCCCTGCCGGCTCCAGTCCTTGTGTCCTGCCAGACATAAAAACGGAGCAGAGTCAGCACATTATATACAAAGGTCACTACGATGCAGGACGCTATACACGCTTGACCGATGACGATTTGTGGACTCAGTTGGATCATCAATGCTTTGGTGAGTTGAAGAGTACCTTAAACTAAAATAGTTTTAACCAAAAAAAAAATTTTAAGAACTTTGGGCTAAAACAATGTAAATTCTTAAAACCCAAATATCAACATTAGTGATATACCCTTGCGGTTAAGATTTGATATTTATCGAAAATATCCCATATAGTATGCCGATTCTGCATTGAAAGCTTGAGACAAAATATTTTTTAGATTTTTTGTCCATTTTTCGTGATGGATCCCTTGAAAATGGGGTTTTCCCCTATAGGGTTCACTGTGATGGCCATATCTTCTTCAATTCTCATCTGATTCTCAAGCGGAGTACCTTAAACGATTTCTGGGTCGATTCACCACCATTCTGCCACCATTTCATTATGGGATCCCTTGAAAATGGGGTTTTTCCCAGATTTTTTTTATAAGACTTATTCTGATTTTTTTTACAGATCGTTCTCGAGAACGTCGTGCCTCCACAGAATCTGAAAAAGGCTTTCATGCCAAATACCAAGTAATTCTCCATAGACTGGTTCAACGTCGCTGCACCCTGGAAATGTATCATCGCCAAAAACACAACAGCTTTCGTAAGTTATTCATAAGAAAATCTAAAATCGATTTATTGGGCGAAAGATAAAGCCTTCTGCTAGAACTGAGAACAGGAGACCTTAAAAAGTTTGACAAAAAATGTTTTTTTTTATAAAAAAAACATCTAAACGAAAAAAACACCCTGTTCTATCACCCAAAACAATATTCTAATTTTGGCGCAACGTGCGTGGCTTTTACAATGAACTAGCGAGAGAGATCGGGAGAAAAGCCAGCGAGGTAGTAGAGCCTTATAGATAATGAATGGCGCTCCGCCGACTTTTCACGACCGGCACTTGGCATACACAACTATATGTAGAACCGAAAAAAACGGCTGGTAGTTTTGATTTTTTTTGGCTTATTGTTAGTCGAGTTGCGTGCTTTGTTGTGGGCCGACCATAAAAAATTCTGAACGCCTCTTACGAATCTAAGGCAAATGTAAATAAAATAAAGTGCGAAAAGTGAAATATTTTTGGTGGTATTTACACATAACTAAAGCCAAATGATTGGTGGGTAAACAAAAACCAAATAGTCGGGCCATCCTCTAGTAATTTTCTTATTATTTTTCTTATTATTTTTTCTCTTTTTTTTGGCCGATTAGAGTTAATAGCCTCCAATTCAGCGCCGGATTCGGTTCGTCGGAAGTTGGAGGAGGTCCTAAAGCTAATGCTTCTGGTTTGGGCACGCGAGAGCTATGTGATATCCACACTGAGCAATGGTGCACATGGTAACTGATGACCGGACAGCGACAATCCGGAAATAAAATCACACAAATCACTTAAATCGCTTTCCTCTATAAATAAGCTCGCATGACTTTTACAGTGAGATAAATTTTCATCTATTTTCTATGCTTTTTTCCAGGCGTGGACAAGACTGTGGTGGTGAAAAGTGATTCGGGTGAGTTTGGCTTTCGCATTCATGGCTCGAAGCCCGTGGTGGTGGCTGCCATTGAACCGGAGACTCCGGCTGAGAGTTCGGGCCTCGAAGTGGGCGACATCATCATATCCGTGAATGGGGTTCAGGTGCTGGACAAACATCACACCGAGGTGGTTAAGATAGCCCACGATGGCTGCGAGAAACTGGAACTCCAGGTAGCCAGGACCATTGGGGTCCTCATGCACGAACAGCTGGAGCCACCAAGTCAGCCCATTTTCAGCGGATATCTGTGGCGGCAGAGTGGGCAGGCCAAAGGAGCTCCCAACTCAAAGAAATGGGTGCGACGTTGGTTCTCCCTGAGGCCCGATAATTGTCTGTACTACTACAAAACTGAAGATGTAAGTTAAAAGGACATTACTAGGAATCTCTTAATTAAAAATCATGTATTTCCAGGACTCTCAGCCTGTGGGTGCCATGATTATGGCCAAGCACACCGTCGACTTGTGCTCCGTGGACATTGGCAAGCCATTCGCCTTCAAGGTGGACTCTGGCGAAGGCATCCCCATGTATGTGGCTGCCGACTCCGATGAACTGGCCAACCGGTGGCTCCAACTTCTAAGACAGGCAGCTGCTCAGGATAACCAGTGGCTAGACAAGAGGTGAGATAACACGTTCACCAACTGATATGAAATCGGAATGTTCCTAATTCTGTCGATCTCATTTAACCATCTCTCCTACAGTGCCCGGTGTTTGTATCAGAGCCCCACCAGCATCCAAAGGCCCGATTGCTTCGGCTACTTGCTGAAATTGGGCTCAAGGTGGTGCGGCTGGTCGAAGCGGTATTGTGTTCTTAAGGATGCCTGCCTCTATTTTTACCAAGATGCAAATAGCAAGAGTGCATTCGGTGAGTCATTTTAAGAGACCAGTGCCCAGGTGATTGACCAACAATTAATTCAATTCTATTTAATTAGGCATGGCCTGCTTGCACGGCTACAAAGTGGCCTCAATGTCCGCGAACGCGTCCGGAAAGAAGAACTCGTTCGAGATAATACCACCAGAAACCAAATTGCGTCATTATTTTTTCTGCACCGAAAGCGAAATGGATAAGAAGCGGTGGGTATTTATTTATATATTTTACTGATCTCTCGAAGATTTAACCCTGCTTTTTTTTAGCTGGATATCCGCACTGGAATACTCTATTGATCGCTGGATAAAGTCCGGGTAACTAAGGTTAAAGACACGCTCCAGATCGGCTCTGAGCAGCCGGCTCAAGCGTCGCAGTTTTAGCTATTTCATGGATTAGGCCAAGATTCATGGACTTGTTCGACACTAGTACGGGTACTACCAAAACAAAACACACACTTAGAATGTAAGCCAAGGAAACGGAAACCAATTAGTCTTTAGGCATAGATGATTGCTTAGTCCAAGGAATTTAGTCGGTCATTCAAAAATCGGGTTTAAAACTATTTTGAACAAAAGCGTACTTACACGTATATATTATATACACATATAGAGGAATACAATTGAACATTTTTGGTGTGTATTCTTGTTATATAGCTTACAAAATTAACATATATAGGTATATATATACAACTAATGTTTAGTGAGGTTGTCATGTCACTTAAATATACAAAAATATAGCCGCGCGAGGGGAGAAGAGATCGTACAGCAGACCAAATTGATTGTCTAATGTATATAGAATTCATCTAGGCTAAATCGGAATCCAAATTAGAATGATTAGGTATTCAAGGCTCCAAAGGCAAGGCACGGCGAGAGATTTTTAGATAAATGTCTATTTACAGAAAGGGTAAACCAAAACGAGAAAGACGCGAGACCAACATTTCGGAATTATCAAAGATTAATAGTTCATTCAGAAATCCTTATCGAGGGCCGACACAAGTTTCCCATTTTCCATAGCTGCTTCCATCGTCATAAATATATAAATAATATACGAAACGGGGTTTATGTGAATAATCATCAACGGTTTTCGTCCTTATTGGAAACGATTCTTAGTTAGAGACAATTGAGATATAAGCCAGACTTAGTTAGCTTTTTGATAGGTTGCGGTTTTTTTAGGAGGCACACTCACACATCAATGTTCATAGTAGATCAAACAATAATATTAATAGATATTAATTCAGAATCCAGTAGTTACTTTGTCGTATAAAGATATGATCTTTAAAATGCTGATTTCCTAATTTTTTTGGGTCAGTATTCAAATACCAAGATTGAGTGAGGATGCAACACTTATGAAGCTTCAGTTTTGTGTTTATTAAGACGATAGCGAATATATACATATATTTTATATATTTTAAATAGAAATTTCCAATTCGGCGACACTGCAAATTAAATTAAACACAAGAACTACAAAGTGTTAGATATTAAATGTATGCATTATGATTATTAAATTATTATATATACAAAAAACACATGAGAGGCAGCCATTTTATGTTGTAAGTCATCGAGTGGACACACAAAGAAAAAAGAAAACTAAATAAGAGCTTTAATTATTAAATAAAGAATATACCGAGAACAAATGACAAATGTGTGTCTCGCTGACAGCCGGGGGCATTGAAATGCATCTAACCATCATTAATTTGGCTCAACGATCCGATTCCAAATCGGATTCGATCCAGGCCCAGCCCAAAAATTGAGAAAAACTCAAGCTACCTGCGGGGGCCAACGAAGCATTTCAAATGCGATCAATGAACCTGTTGCTTTGGGCCCTCTAGCCCCCGCCAACATAGATACTACTAACAATTTCCAACTACCAGATGAACTCCCCAGTCGACCACATGTTTTACACAGTTTTCAAGTAATTTATTTGAAAATCGTTAAGCGATGCAAAATATTCAAGGAGTGAAGCTACAGGAAATTGTGGGCACTGAGGAAAAATGGGTAAGGTATTATGGATGTTTAAAATTTTTAAGGCCTCTAAGGATTCTGTTTTGTACCAGAAGAACAATAGAAAAGTGTCGTGGAAGAACCTGATATCATATCGTCCTCAATCTAGACTTTTTCGGTCTTATAATGTCATTTATAAAGGTAAAGATATGGAATACATATTTAAAAATACAAAATATATTTGTTTTAGTACAGGAAACTTTTTTGTCTAATTTTGTAAAAATTCTTAATCTATCTCTCGTATAGTTTTCCTTTGAAATACCTATCTTTTTTCAACCCATTTATCTTATTTGATATTTTTTCAAGTGCAACACCAAACAGCAGCAGCAGCAACAGTTGCTGATGGGGGAAGTCAACGACTAGCATAACAATTCGCTCGCCCTATGAGCCAGCTACCGTTTTCCGTCTTCTCTTTTCGACCAATTCTTTTTCTTACCAACAACTGCCGCTTTGTATCTACATTTACGGTTTTTGCAGTGGCAACAGCCACAATTTAGTTCCACTGTGCAGTCAGCGCCTTAATTACACGGGCCTGGCTCTCTTTTGTTTGGAAGGTTTGTTTTTTTTTTCTTCATGGGTATGGGTATGGGTTTGGGTTTTCTTTTCAACATCGCGATCATTATGATCATTATTATCGAAACTCCCTCTCCTTTGGAATCTGGTAAGACCCTGACTTTTTGTTGTTACCTTCTTTCCTTTTATGAAAAGGGAAAGAAAAGGTAAGTTGCCAGATGGTTGGTTCTGAAAACTTTCATCATCTAGTAGGATACAGTATTTTGACAGTATCGGGGTATTGGGTTTCAAGAAAAAAGAATTCCTCAAAAAGACTATAATACTAAGGAAATTCCATAGTTATAAACTTTTAATCGCAAATATTGCATTAATCTCCAGACACCCTAAACTTCCAGGTATTAACAACCCTTTCTTCGCCGAAACCTTATCGTCTTACCTTCCTAAAAATAAATAATTTCCGATTAGTCATTCCCCTTAACGAATCCGCACAAGTGACCCAAGAACCCAATACTCCCCCGCAACAAAATTTATGCATATAATAACAATAAACGGGGGACTACCACAGTTACACCCTCCAGTAGCGTATGCACCCTTCTTGGCCCCTAGCACCTCCCCCCTCGTAACCCTGAACAGGCAGTGGCAATCTGGCAACACCCGGGTAATTTTGGTCTACCCCCGGACTTGACCAGGTTGGAACCAAAAAAAAAATAAAAAATAAAAAAAAGCAGCAGTCGGTGGTGGTAGTCGGTAGTTGGTCGGTAAACAGGTAGCGCTCTAACTGACAATAACTCGTCGTACGAATGCACGTTCCACGCTCCGCCAGTCCGTCGGCTCTCTGGGGCGGGCTGTCCGTCAGTCCGTTTGTCCGGAAATCAGCGTGCGACTGGCGGTCGGTTGGGTTTACTTCGATTCCTCTCTTACACTTTGAGAAATCAAAGGGGGGTTTTTAAATCAATAGATTAGGTTGTATCTTTTTTGAATGGGGACTATAAGATATAACCCAAAATGGGGGTTAGGTGTACGATCTCTTAGGTTGTATCTCCTAAAACCTTCCTTATAGAATAGGTCTGGTTAAGGAATTGGTTATCTGGTTATCTTTTAGATACTTTTTTGTATGGCTATCCAATTGTTAGATATTTTTTCAAGTGCAATAAGCTGGTTTTCCAGCTACTCGTTGAACTCTCGGCCAGTTTCTCTCCGACCCACGGCTCTCTGTCTCCAAGACTCTCTCCCTCTGGGCCCAGATCGGTGGTAAGTGGCTCAGTCTTCGAGAATTGATCGTGGTTAACACACCTGCGCGCGGATCGCAGTGGAAAAAAGTGAACTGCATTTGTATGTCTCTCTCTCGCTTCCACGACTTGTATCTGTATCTTGTATCGCCCTGTGCCCCTGCGGCTGGGAATCTGTGTGTGTGTTGGAGTGGTTACGATTATAGGTGTGTGTGTGTGTGAGTGAACTTGTTGCATCGCCAGCCGCCTCGAGAAAAGCGCTTTTCAACTGCAACTGACTCGCTGTGTGTGGGAAGAGTTGGGACTACTTGAGGAGCGAATTGGTAGCTGCACTGGCTTCAGCTCCTATTTCAAACAAAATG
Organism: Drosophila bipectinata; assembly: GCF_030179905.1. Classification (NCBI taxonomy): domain Eukaryota; kingdom Metazoa; phylum Arthropoda; class Insecta; order Diptera; family Drosophilidae; genus Drosophila; species Drosophila bipectinata. The sequence goes on along the minus strand of NC_091736.1, from coordinate 15,721,407 downwards.
TAGAAAAACACATTTCAGCTGCCGTGTATCTCCAACTCGTACTCGTTCTGTTCGCATCGGTTCGCTTCGTTTTTTGCTTTCGGTTCGAGTTTGTTTTTCGGTCGGATGTATCTTTGTATCTGAGTACGAGTTGTACGTGGATTTTTTTGGACTCTTTATTTTTTGTTGTTTTTGATTTTTCTGTCCGCTCGCATTTACGTGGTTTGTGGTAGCTGACTGCCGTTGATGCTGCTGGCTGCTCCCGTAACCGCCCCCCTGCCGCCCTCTCCCCCGCCCCCTCGGGTCGATCGTGCCGTGATTTGTACATATCTCAAAAAATTGTCTCCCCTGTGTACGTGTTTGTTAAATACATTTACGTTTAAAAACAGCAAGTGTTGGTGCGCGTTACGCTTAAAAATATTAATTATAAACCCAGATAAATTTCAACCCAAAAGCATCTCGAATCTAAAATAAATTCTAAACCAAAATTCAATCTCTTAAATTGCAGAAATTCTTCATAAAAATTAACTAAAAAGTTATTAACAAACAAAATTCTGGAAAAATTCCACTTATCCTTTGTTTTGTGAATAAAAAAAGAAAACAAACACATTTGAAGTGCCACTCAATACACTGGATTCCTACCTTAAAAACAAAAACAATGCCAGGCATTTTAATGGCTAAAAACTAACAACAAAAAATCTGGAAACCAAAACTTGTTCAAAAAGACTACTTGGATTCTTGTCAGCTCTCCGGCCGAAAGATAAAGCTTACAGAGCCCGAGGCTTTCTTCTGTTTAACCCACAGGTAAGAGTCTAAAAAGAACAGGCCCTGCCCACTAAGGTGAACACAAAAATTCCACAGCACTTAATTTTTTTGTTTTGTTTTTATTTTTCTCTCTTGGCGTAGGGCTAGCTAATTATTTTTGTTATTTTATTTTTGTATTTTTGCGTTGGCCAAAAAGGTAGCGAGTAGCCAAAATCAACGAGTGCCGAGAGAAAGATTCGAATTTCAAAAGTATCTCAAAACCTGCTCCACACTAAGAGAGAGAGAAACACTGAGAATGAGAGAGAGCGACAGAGAAGGGGAGCCTGAGAAACAGAGAGAGACGGAGACAACGTTGGCGGCAGTTGGCGGTTGGCGGTTGGCGGACTGTCGACCGACAGCGGCTTCCACTACAACTGCATGTGCCACTGTCATTGCCACCGAACTCAGTGTGGTGCCGCAGTCCGCTGTGGAGCAAGAGCCCCTCGGCCCGAGCCCCACCTCCTTGCCCTGCTCCGCTGGCTATTGTTGTTACTGTTGTGGCGCTCGGCTTTCCAGCTTGGGCTTTTGGACCGGGACCGGCTCGAGCCGGGCTTAAAAAAAAACCTTCGTTAGGAATTCAGTGGGTCTCTTATACAGATACCCTTAAAATGAGAATAGGATGTTGGGTTCTTTGGGAACTTTATTTTAAGCTAAGATATTTTTTAAAGTTTTGGAAGTTTCTTTAAACTTTATTTTTCGGGTTTCATTTAAAAAAAATCTTTTAAGATTTTAGTATAATATTGTTTTTGATGATCAATCTAAAACTATAGATATTTAAGACTTTTCCTCTTTGGCCAAAACCCTAAAATACTTCCTAAATATACTAAGCTGGGCTAAAAATTAATACATTAAAAAAATACAGTCTGGTTAATATTAAATCTTAAAATTAGATAAGAAGCATCGAAGCTATTCTCATACTTCATATATAGACCTAAATAAATATCCCTAAACTAATCCTTTTTAAAGAGCCTTTATTTAAAGTTGAAACCCCAAATATTTTAGTCTTCCTAACTTAACATATACCATTTATTTAGTAGGGTATTATTATATTCGTTTATACCTCCTGAGTTTGTTTCCACCTTTATCTTTTTTTTTCTTGTAAACCAGTTCACTTGTAGCCAGTGCCAGTGGCCAGTGGTCTTGCTCTCCGAATCCGGTTTCTCGGTTTCGGTTTTCGGTTTTTGGTCGTGGTCTTGGTCGCGGTCTTAGCCTGGCTCGGAGTCTCAGAGCCCAGAGACCGGAGTCGGAGTTGCGAGCTCGGCTTGCCGCGCTTTAATTGTCCAGAACGTGTGGCCAAAGAGGAAACGCAATTGCCGCAAGCTTCTGTTGGGTACGGCTCGCTTCAGATTCAGATACAAATTCAGATTCAGATTCAGCCTCTGCCTCAGATGCTTTGCTTCAGTTTCAGTTTCAGACCATCATCATCGTCATCTACATCTCTTGATTTCTTTTAAATGCTTCAGTTTTTTCCTCCTTTCATTTTAGTTTTTTTTCCTCCACTTTTTTTTAAAGTTTTCTTTAAAAAAACGCCTCCCGCGCTCTCACAGTCTTTTTATTGTTGGTTGGTTGCGGTTCTATAAAGTTATTGGCTTTTGTTTCGCTTCAGTGGAGATCTATTTTGGATATTCATTGTCTCGGTTTATGGGCAATTTGGTTCGTGTCCAAAAAGATTTTTAGCATAAGAATGGTAGTATCATAAAATTTTATTGAATTTTACCTCATTGGGTGGGTTTTCCTTTCTTCGATTGGAACGATTCGGTCTTCGGTTACCACCTAACAAGTCTTCTTGTATGTCTCCAGTTGCAACGGTAGGGGAAAATCTGGTTAATTGCCTTCTGGCAGGAAAATCGAAATTAATTAAAATCGTTAATAATAAAATCGTCACAAAATAGCTGATGAATTTTAGTTGGCCGTAAAGCCAATGGAACAATGGCCACTCGATTGCTCGTTAGGGCTGTGCCATATTGGGGATTTTTTCTTGAAAATTGAATTTGGATGGGAATTGGGATGCGGACACACCTGCTTTTGGCACGTGTTTATAATTCCACCTGATAGACCAGTTCGTTTATATATTGTGATTCTGGAGCCTAAGGCTCATCAATTTTGATGAGGAAATTAGATGTTGTCCGTTGGGAATATGAATATTTGATTCTATTAACGAAATCAGACAGCGGAAAGGTGATCAAATTTTTACAACCCAGATAGTGGGTTCAGAAACGTAAAGATGTGAGAAAAAACATATTTTGCATATCTGGCGGGGATTAATAAATTACTGTATATTTTTTTATAATAAATTCCAATTGCATAGGATTGATAAATCATAGTCTTAAGACCTTCACGCTTATTTTCATAAACTCTTCTAATAAATAAGAATAAGCCCATTGAAATTGTCAGACAATAGAGTGTCTGGAAAAAGTAGCAATCGCTATAACAAAAGGTCTTAAGAGCTCTATTCAGGGGAGAAATTCTGAATGGATTTGGTTCGAAATGAAGAACACCTTCGAAATTTATGAAGAGATCGGCTTAGCATACAAAGCAGATTACTGGAGAAGGGATTACCGAAGCCATAAGTTATACCTTAATCCAAAATCAATTTCAAGAATCCTCTGATATTTAAAATAATAATTCCTCCATTGGCTGGTCTTGGCACGATCCTTTGGTCCATAATTTTTAAGTATTTTCAATTTATGCTAACGACGTTATCAATCCATCTGCAGCTGCCAGTTCGAACTCATAAAACTTCATTAGCAACTTCATTCCCCGCCACAACATGGCCGCGAAATTAGCAAACCTTTTAAATTAATGGCCAGGCCTTAGACACAGGTGGGGAGCTAACCACTCCAGAACTCCAAATGTGTAAATCTCATGGATATTAATCAAGAAAATTATAGACAAGGCACCGAAGGAAGATAGCCGGGTTGCCTACCTCGGGAGCCGAGTTCAGCTCTGGCTCGAAAGCAACTTGTTTTCCAGCCATGGGCCATGATTATGCTAGATTTTTAATAGCTTTGACTATAATCTTGGATGCTGTTGCTGCTCCGGCTGCCCGGCTGCTGCCTCCTTGAGCCCGAAAGGGTTTGGGTTTTCAGATTAACGCATGTGAAGTGCAGCCCCCCCTCCACCGCAACCCTCTCTTATTTTCTTCGGTTTCTTCTTCGACTATAATTATAAGTCTGTGGCGTTTTTCCTCCTCTTCCAAGGCTTAGTTTTCGTTTTTTTATCCTTTTCTTTTCTTGATTATTAGCTACCTTCGCACCATCCTATATACATACCTGTATAAATCCTTGTACACACATCGGTGGAAGAAAAAGTATCCCGAAGGGATTAAAATTAAAAAAAAAAACTCCATTCCTGGCCAAGAGCATTTCAAACTGCGACCCTTTTTCCCTTCTCTCAGTTAGCCTGCCCACTTCCCTACCCCTACTCTTGGCCCTCCCCCTTCCCCTGGCCCTCATCAAATCCCATACCCCTCCCCCACATCGTCTTCTGGACGGTTGTTTGTTGTTGTTCGCTGGTGTTTAGTAAGCAAACTGAAGTGCATATAGGGTCCGCGTACCACTAGGCCCAGAAGATACGGTCCGACAGGGAGGTAAAACATAGCTGATAAACACATGGCATACCCTAGGCCCTAGGGGGTTTAGTTAGGGTTTATGTAGTTAGGGTCTGGGCTTTGGATTGAATTCTATAGAAATATGCTTCCGATTTGTTGGTTTTATTTAATGGAGATTGATGTAGGGGCTTAGTGCCACTAATAAATGATATAAATAAGATAGATACTAGATAAATGATCTTCTAACTATAAGATCGAGGTTCTTCAAGGTTGAGATTTAAACCAATTCGTAGTATTTCTTAAGCTTTAAAGCCTCCAAGTTCTGAATACCTTTTACCAATCCCAAGTGTTACCTCTTTCCATATGCCTTTCCTGATTAACCAAGTGCTGGACACTTTTAGCCATCATCAGAGGGACAAACCACTCCGCCCCTTGATGCCCCACCCCCTGGCCGTCCTCTCCGTTTTCTATACAAACATTAAATCCGTTTGCGCAGTGTATGCCAGTGTGTGTGTGTTTGTATATTTTTTCTGTTTTTTTTTTTTTTTATCAACTGAAACCTTTTCACTCTGCTGGTCGGCGGGTCCCTGGGTTTTCTGCTGGCCTCAGATGTTTACACACAAAAACCCAGCAAACGAACCGATCCCGGACCCTGAGGAGAAAAAAAAAGAAGTACGACAGCAGCATAGGAGGAAGAAGAAGCGGGAGAAAAATAAGAAGAAGAGGTGGAGAGAAAAAGTGGCAGCCAAATTGCTCCTCGATATCTTTTATTTTCCTCCAGCAGTAGTTGGTCTTCTGGCTCTTTTTATTATATGTACAAACACCGTAAAAAAATATCCGAAAAAATTATAAAAATATTCTTAATATTCTATTAAAAATTAAGGAAAAGTTTTATCAATTCTTTATTAGTTTTCTTTCCTAAAATATTATCAAAACCTTTAATATTTTAAAGAATTATTCTTCCTGTGCACTTACCAACATTTACATACTGGACACTTTAAGCCTTTTGGGTTCATTTGCTGGGCAACCGTTTGCGCAAACGTTTTCAGTGTACCAGTATCCGTATCTTTGTATCTGTATCTGGTTGCTTGTATCTGTAAAAAGTATCTGTACGCGCACAACTCTCTCTCTTGGCGCGTCCCAGTAGGTCTACTACTACGGCAGTCTACGTGCCGTCGCTTTTGCTGATGATGTCCATTATTTACATGAATTTTTATTTGCTTTTCTTATTTGGCTTGACGTTTTCAAAAGTGCCGATGTTTCAAAAAGATAATGAACGCTGAATTGTACATTGTATGTACACAGAGCGCGGCGAGAAACGTGGGTCCGCCTGGGTCTCGTAATGCAAAAGTGAGAAAACAAAACCTAGAAAAAAATAAAATAAAATAAAACTATATATGAAAACCCCCAAAACGGGTTACACATTTTTTTTTGGTCGAGGCTACCAGAAATTGGAAGGGGGAGAAGGGAGAGTGGAGCTGAGGGATTATCGGGATCATAATCGAATGAGATATTAGGGGCCATCGCTCATCTATTGGCTGTTAAAGGTACGTCCGCCTGATTATATCAGCCGCCTATGTTGGGGGATTTATTATGGCCGAGTGTGTCATAAAGAGATCAGATAAGTAGTTTATTGAATCCAATATAGATAGAATGCGACAGATTATGATCGAGGGCAGGGGAACTGGCCTGCACTAGATTAGAAGTGTACACATAGTTGGTGTCATAAAACGAGTATTCGAGTAGAAGAATTATTCAATTATTATCTAATAAAAATTAAGATTAATTGGCGGAGGCTTCTGATCACAGTTTTCCACAGTGCTTCCCCAAAAGAGGTAATCACGCTAAGACCATCCCACATTTTACAGATATTTGAATTATTAATTTAGACTCTCTTGTGTATTTCCTCCAAAGTCATTCTCCATTAAGCCATAACAATAATATACTCATCTCGTGATCAAGTCATGATTCCAGCTACTTTATAGAGCTAATCTGACAGCGCACTCTCCGCGTCAGACAATGCCAAAAAAAAGAAGATTATTTCCATAGATAACCTACAATGCCAACAATTCTACAGATAGTCCACAGATCCGAGAAAGAAACGAACGGTATATCCCAACAATGGGGCGCCTCTTCACCTCCAGCTACAAAAATCTAAGCAGAGGTTGGCTCTTGGGCAGGTTGGCTCTGAATTTTAATGTTGACGCTGATGACGATGCAGCATTTTGCATTAAAATCGAGTGAGACAGCGAGAACGATTCTGGCCAAATGATAAGCAAAACTGTCATTTGTAAAGACGTCCAAAAGACTTTTTATTTTTAAGCTCTTTTTTTTATCTTTTGCGAAACTCGTTAAACATTTAAATGGGGGCTTAAATGGAGGACACTTGAAAAATAGTATGAGTGGGTTTTGATATATATTTTACTTCAAAAGTTAGGATAATATTTCATTAGATCTTGAAAAGTAGGGAGCTAATTCTCTTTATACATTTTCAATATTATTTTATGGTTCAATTAATAAAATGTGTAAACATTTGAAATAAATTTCACATAAATTTCGCTAATGCATTAATTTAACTCAATTAAATATAAAAAGGGTTGTAAATACCATATAATCTTGTTAAAATTTTTGATCTTTGGAATGTAATTAACCTTAAATAAACACACAAATTTACATATTCAATTTATTTAATATAAAAAAAGTACTCGGGTTTTTTTTTATAAAACGTTCATGTTATTTATTGTAACCTTAACTTAAGTATTTTATTTCTTTCCCTGAAATGAGAAATAATTGAAAATTTTATTTAAAAACTTCTTGAATATATCCTTGAATTTGAAATTTTATTTTCCCGTGCAGCCCGAAGAGTTGGCTTTAAGAAGAAGCATCTGAACCAAGGGGCTCACAAATTTTACGGTCCCGGCCATCATTGTGATCATTATTATCTGGATTATTTTGTTATTATCATGATGATCACGTTACCTCCTCAGACGTCGCTCTGCCCTCATCCCCCCCTGGTCGTACCCTCCCCATCCCACCGCACCTCACCTTTTGAGATACTCAGAAGTCGGGGCTCCTGTTGCGTAAATCCAGTAAGCAGTCGGTTGAGTTCGGTTCGAGTCATTTACCAAAGCGACGGCAACTTGGCTGCCTGCCTTTTTGCCGCTGCCGCTGCCTCTGTGTATCTGGATCTGTGTGCGTATCTTTGTATCTGAGAGTGCCAGCGTATCTCTGCCAGGCTATATGTGAGGTTGAGTGTGCATGTGTGTGTGTGTTTATATCGTTACTACTGTGCAGCCCCTTGCTTACTCAGAGGTTCGGGCAGGTTTTTTTAGACGCACAATCTTATCTAACCTGGCACTGGAAGCAGCAACAGCAGCAACAGATCGGTCGTCGCGGTGCCAACTGCGACTCGTTTTCAGTTTAGTTTCACTCGCCGTCGTCGGCAGTCCGCTGTTGATAATAATAAACCAACAAAAACAATATTGCTAACTAAGTTACTACAAAAACAACCAAAGGCAGTTATAAAATTCATATGGAAAAACACAGCAACAACAAATAGTAGGGCCAACATTCTGGGCCATAATGTGATCAACTTTTCAGTTACCCTGTGTACATAAATTGTGATAAAAAATTCTATAATATATAGGTAATCATTTTGAGATAAAATATCTCTATATAGTATAAAGTGCTTGTGTCTAAATACTGTTTTAAAAGTGCTGCTTGAGGATCTTTATATATTTGCTACAAATATGGCCTTTTTTCGCGATAAGAAGTGCAAAAAACAAATTTGAATATCTTAGCTTTTATTTAAAGGCTTCAGATAAGAAGGGCCTTAAACTTTACATTAAAAAATACCATATAATATATATTTTATTGATATAATTTGTGTGCAATAGTTTAAAAAACAAAAAAAGTGAAAACTAGACTTGAGGGAAAAGGTTTCCCTGTAACATAACCCAACTATATCTTCTTAAAACCAGTTCTTGAGCCCAATACTTATCATGCCCAATATATACCCTAGGGGTTATAAAAACACTGCCTGGAAATAATTGTTTATTGCACTTGAGGCACAATTAAGATAAGCCCCAAAAAAAAAAACCGAGGGCCTAATAACCTGCGACAATTAACACAACAAAACCGTCTACTAATTGTTATTTACCACCTTTCTAACGTGTTTTTGTTTTTGTTTCTGTTTCCACCCTATCTCCGGCAGTTCTAACGGAATGTGAAGAGCCTCCACGCGAAATAACATGCCCACGGACAGCTCATCCAGCGATATCTCCGGCGGAGGAGGTGGAGCCGGTGGAGGTGGTGCGATACCAATGCTGCGACCGTCCCGTATGGATCAATTCATGTCCTCGGTGGCCGCCGCCGCTGCAGTGGTGGGCGGAGCAGCAGCAGCTGCAGCGGCAGCGGAGAGGGGCGGCGGCAACTCGGACGGTGGCTCCCAGAATGGTAGCGATTCACGCAACTCATCAGCCAGCCGGATCTCGGCATATGAAACACAGCTGGCCTACCAACAGCACCTGGCCGGACTCCATCCGCCGCCCCCGCCGCACCACCGCGAGATCTCCGCCTTTGTTCCGGTCCTGCCCACCGGAAAGGGCAGGCCCGGCAGTAACTCCAACTACGAAATCATCGCCATGATGGCCGACAAACGGAAGGAGCTGGCTCTCCGGGAAGCAGCAGCCGCGGCCGCCATGTTGGGTCGAGGCCCTGGGGGACCCGGGGCCCCACCACCACCAGGAGTGCTGTACGCCCCACCCGGAGTTCCACCGCCGCCATATCTCACCGGTCCCGGGCCCTCGCCCACGGGAGCGGGTAGCTTTCCCTTTCCGCCCGGCGCAGCCACAGCGGCGGCCCTCTTTCCTCCCGGTCTGGGACCGGGAATGCACGCTGGACTGGATCGGCGCCTGCTGAGGGCACCCGGACGGGCCTCCAGGCCCAAGAAACAGTTCATCTGTAAGTTCTGCAACCGACAGTTCACCAAGTCGTACAATCTGCTCATCCACGAGAGGACCCACACGGACGAGAGGCCGTATTCCTGTGATATTTGCGGCAAGGCGTTCCGGCGACAGGATCACCTCAGGGATCACAGGTGAGTCGAAAGGGGGAGGGAGCTAAATTATCGAGGGGCAGTGGAGTGGGGAGGGAGTGTCTGGCCTGGTAATTGCTGTCCAGGCCAAGAGAATCTTTTGATTTAGAAAAGCTTCCGAGTAGGCGAATAAAGAAATACACTTTCAAGAAAGCCAAAAAAAGGAAATAGGCATGTGAAGCCCCTTAGCTTAAAAATAGATTTCACATTAGCATCTCTAAGACTTTGAAAACATCACCTGAAACTCTTTGATTTTCACATTTACCTGTTAGTCTCTCGGACTAACAAACTCTTTGTAACACCTTTGAGTTTTCCAAGAAAAACCCAGTAAGATTTTCCAATTCCGACTCCAAAGACCTTTTCCATAATCCAAAAATCACAGCTCCACCGAAAAACCCCATCGTCGGGAAAGAGTACAACACTTGTCTTCTGCTGGAGACGCTGCCCAAAGTTAATTAACTCTGTTGGTTTTCCTTTGGGGCACCAGCGTCCAGAAAGGGTTAGCTGGGGCAGGGGTGTCGGCAGGGGAATGGGTTAGGGGACTGTATACGTGTATGGCAGGAGGATCCAAGGCAGCAGGCAGGTCTCCCTACCCCCGGCTTCGATGTGTCGGCCTGTCCGAGCGTTCTGTCTTTTGATCGTTCGGTATCGGTCCATTTGTCGTTTGTTTGCTTTGCCGCGGGGCTAATTCTTCTTAAATTTTTTTTTTTTTTCGATTTTTTGTCGACCAGAAGAAACGCGACGCAGAGCATGGGAGAAGAATCTCGGGGGCCCCAGAGCAGACCAGAACCTGTTTCGGGTTTAATTTTTTTCGTTGTTGTTGTTTTTGTTTCTCCCTGAGACACCAGCAGCTGCTGGTGCGGCTGCTGTAGATGCGACTGAAGCTGTAGCCAAGATGCTGAATCTGAGTCTCTGAGATGGGGAGATGGGGCCTCTTGGCCGGGGCTGCTGGGCAACAACAAGTGGACGCCATTGCCAAGATGGCCGCCATAAACATAAAAAATTAATGCAAGCCGAAAGCAGCAACATCAATGAAAAATGGAATACACTATGCATTTAACAAGGATCTTGATTTAAAAAATTAAAATTTTAAGTTTAAAGCTTTTTTAAAAAATAGATTGAAAGAATATTAAGGAACTTTCTTTACTTTTAAATGAAATGAAATAGGACCCAAAACCTATTCAACAGTATTGTCTCAAAACTTCTTTTCAACTTTCCCCTTCCCAACTACTTTTGAAATAGATTTTATTTTAAAATATATAATATCTCTACCATATACATATGATATTATATAGCCCCTGTTAGAGTATTTAATGAACCCCATCTCCATATTTTGGGGGCTTTAAACACTGTAGTTAAATGCAGATAACTGTCAAGTTCAACTACCAATTTCTCAGCTACCAGGAAACACCAACGCAGTTACTAAATAAAACCATAAAATTGGAAAGTTTTAACGTTTTTTTATTATTATTTTTTTACAGATATATCCACTCCAAGGAAAAGCCTTTCAAATGCACGGAATGTGGCAAGGGCTTCTGCCAGTCCAGGACTCTGGCCGTGCACAAGATCCTGCACATGGAGGAGTCGCCGCACAAGTGCCCCGTTTGCAGTCGTTCCTTCAATCAAAGGTCCAACCTGAAAACCCATCTCCTCACCCACACGGATCACAAGCCCTACGAGTGTTCGTCCTGTGGCAAGGTATTCCGCCGGAACTGCGATCTCCGACGTCATGCCCTGACCCATGCCGTTGGGGAAGTTAATTCCGGCGACTATGTGGACGTGGGCGAAGAAGACGAAGCCCGCAACTTGAGTGGAGATGAAGAGGATTCGCTTCTGGAGGTGGACTCGCCGCGTCAGTCGCCTATTCATAATATGGGAGACTCGGGATCCGGAGAAAAATCGGAGTCGGAGAGGATGCGACTTAAGCGTAAGGCGGCCATTGATCACGAAGAGAGTGAAGAGGAGTTTGATGACTTTGACGAGGAGGAGGAGTTGCAGGATCTGCCTAGCAGGGATCGAGATTTGGTTGGGGAAGACGATGAGGACTTTGATCCAGAGGATGAGGAGCAGGCCGAGGCGGCTCTGGTGGCGCGTTTCCAGGCCGGCAAGGCGGCCGCTTCCACGGCTTCTGCGATGTCTTCGGGTGGTGCAGGTGGCTCAGTTTCCAAATCGGAGCGCCAGGGAGTTACCCACTGTCATCACGAAGGCGGCGAGACCTACACCATGCGCCCACATGGCGAGAAACATCAAGAGGAGCCCCCAAATACAAATAGCACCACGATTTCAACTACTCCGACCTTTGTTCGCTATCCGCCACCACCGAATGGGGCTGCACCACCTCCTGGGGCAACAGGAGCTCCTATAGCTGCCGCACCACCACCCCACCACCATCCAGGACACTTGCTGCCACCCAATGGCGATCCCTATCTACCCATGCTGCACGTTCGTCGCGACTTGCACCACAAGAGCTTGAACCTATCCAAGGGCGCTCCGCCGCTCCCACCGCACACGCCACCTACAATCATCACCCAGCCGGAGGCGAATAAGCCACCCAATCAGCCCCTCCATTCGCCCCACGAGGCGATGCCCAGCTTCCTAGGATCCATACCGATGCGCAAGCGGATACTGCCACCACCACCCACCATGGACCTGATGGACCCTACGCACCACCATCCCACCCTGGGTCCCAGGTCCTTTGTGGACAACCCAAGCATATATGCTTTGAACATGTCCCGGCATCCACCAAGGCAGCTGCTGGGGAAACCGCCTAGCACGGAGACCAGTGGAGGAGCCACCGAGAAAGGATCATCACCACTGGCGCCACCTGTGGCACCACCACCGCCTGTGGCAGCACCGCCTCCTCGAAGGACAGGCTTCAGCATCGAAGACATAATGCGGCGTTGAGAAAAATAATACATTTATTAGTAAACTCTAAAGTAAAAACTTTACATAAAAACTTAATTGAATTTTTTGATTCGTTAAAGACAAGAAATGAAACTGTTCCCGATGGCGGCAAAAAAGGGCGATCGCCTTTTAGCCACCTTTTAAAGCTAATTTAGAGCTACGTTTTAGTACATTTTAGTACAATGTCTAGGCAAGGCAATAAACTTAGGTTAAGTAATAAAAAAAAAAAAAGAAACAGTAACGCCCATAAGCTGTAATTTTAGGCGCAAAGAAACTCTGTTGTTGCATTTTATAGAGCTTTTAAAAAACTATCATCAATGTATTTAGGAATAGGAACTTAGCGTAAATCTAACTATTAAAAAAAGAAAAAGAAAATGTTTAAGCCTGTAGTACGAGAGTCTATCGATTAGTTTCTATTTGTGTGTGGCCTCCCCGAACCCCCTCCCAACACTAAGTGTTGCCGTTTGTGTGAATTGAAACTTTTAATTTATGTTTCTTTATCCAATAAGCTAATCTTAATGAGTAAACAAAATCGTAAATCGATTTTGCTGTAGGGAAAAAAATGGTTGAAAGTAAAAGTTATTTTTGTGTAAAACAGAGCATAGGCATTCATAAGCAAAAATCAAACTATAAGCAACATTCCAGTTGAATTTTATATACATACATCTTTATGTTTGTAATTAGGATTAGTTTTTAAGAGTTTTGTAATAGTTTTGGTAAGCAGCCCTAGAATTCCATGGTCTTCCTTGAATTTTAAATGATTTTATTCGAACCATAGCAAGATAGTTTATTTCAAATAAAGTTTGCATTAATATTGAAAAAGGTTTTTAAAGTTTTTTCTGAAAAATTGTTGTCCAAACTTTGTATGCCAGTGGTTGGACTTCTTTCGGCTGGGGCATTTAATACGTGTATGATTGAAAGGGATCTGCAGAGAGCTATAAAAATCCACTGACTCATTCGCATTAGGCCATCAATCACAGACGGCCGTAATAATACTTCAGGCACGTTTTCGGGCCCGCCCCCTTCTTCGCTCCTAGACACGACAGTTTGCGGTTTTGTGGCAACGCCTTTAACATTGACTCCAGCCTCGCACTCAAATCGATCGAAAGGTAAGCTGAGGTGAGGTGAGGCCGGCAGAATGGAGCATATCAAGTACGCTACTCAAACACGTAGAAAGTTCAATTAAAATGCCACGCAAATTGTCATCATCGCCGCACAATTGAAGTTGCAGTATGATTTCCTCGAATTTTTTATTTTGGCGCCCAAGAAAAAGCCCCAAACTGCCCAAAAAAAACGAACTATAAAACGATTCGCGTAAAGCCGACAAGTTTCTCCTCCGGATGATATCATCTGGAGTCCAGGAACACACGTGATTTGGTTGCCAAAATCAGTGCGTGAGAAACCTCTAAACTTTATATCAGTTTTGAAGATTTCCCATTATTCATACATGAATTTGTAAGCAAAGTTTACTTCTGAGTACCTTTATTATCTTTACATATATTTCCTGGTTTTATAACGAAACTATTTAATTCATTTATTTTTTTAACTTATTTAAATGTCTTATTTTATTAGCAGAACATTTAAAAATCCTTAAGGACAAAAAAGTTTTGTTTGAAATAATTCAAAATAATAAAGACCTAAAAAACAAAACTAAATGTCATTAAATTAATTGCACAAACAATAATTACGACGGTTGTTGAATAAGTGTTTAGTTCTTTGATTTTTAGGTTATGAAAATTTATTTTTTACATATTTACGCATTTTTTAAACCAAACAAACAACAGGGTGCTTCATGTCCTGTTGCCAAACCCTAACATTTTTAATTTCAGGAAATTGGAAATGGGAAACAGGACATCCTGTTCAAATAGGAAATAGAATTTTAAATATTTAGGATTTCAATATTTGAAATGAAGATTATTTTATATAAAAAATAACTTTTTACATTAAGATTCCAATATTTGAAATTTTGCGCCAACTTTTAACAGCTCTGTAAGCTGGACAGTTTTCGCTTAACAGCACCGTGTTTGCGTTACTCGGTGCGCTGTTAAAAGGTAAACAAAAAATTAGTCTAAAAATGACGTTCGGACAACAATACAAATAATTCCTTTAAAATGTAAGTAAATTTAAGCAAAAAAGCAAATATCTTTATTCACTTTACCGCACTTTTAAAGGGCAAGAAAGAAAATATGTCGAGTTTGCATTAATACCACCAATCAGATGGTGGATATCTTTGGCCAGAAACCAAAATCCGGGATTCCACTTTCCGATTTAATACTCCAGTGCACCGGTAATACCGTCAAGACGGAAGACCCATATCCAGACTTTTTATGCATGTCGTGCCTGAAAGAGCTCCAAGATGCCTCTGAAATAATAGAAACATTCAAACGAAGTCATCAATTCTTCTGCCAACTGAAGGAACAGAAAGATCGTGAGGAGGACCCACCGGAAGAAGAGGCCGGCAGGCCGTTGGAAGATGGTGATGATATCTACACTATAGACCTGATTTCGGACCAAAGTGACGATGCCAATTCAGAGGATGATAATTGCCCAGTGAAGAACGAGCCAATCGACGAATATATATATGAAGATGAGGAGATTGAGAAGCTGGCCGAAAGCAATAAAGACAACGAACCTATTAATTTTGATATCATTGTAAAGGAAGACGAAGAATTGAGAGAGAACGAGGATACCGTTTCAGAAGGCATTACTATTTCGGACGAAGATGAAGACGAAGTGCCAGTTCAGTTCAAGTGTCATTTGTGTCCAAAGAGTTTTACAACGAAAATAGGTCTAATACGACATAACATATTCCACTCTGATAAGCTACCGTTCAAGTGTCCCCATTGCCCCAAATCGTTTCGCCGAAAGGCCAATCATAAGGAACACGTGCTGAGCCACAGCAAAGAGCGTCAACTGAAATGTAACCTTTGCCCAAGAACATTTATGAGAACCCGATACCTTGAGGAGCACATCCTCGCCCACAGGGGCGAACGTCCCCACAAATGTGAGGTTTGCTCGAAGGATTTTCGCCGATTGAGGGATCTCAAAAGACACCATGTGGAGACTCACATGCAGGAGCGTCCCTTCCAGTGTCCAACTTGCCAGAAATCTTTCGGAAGAAACACTACTCTCACTCTTCATTTGGAGACACACACCAATAGGACATTGTATAGAAAAAAACGTGTAGAATAGAACAAAACCAACTATCGAATCTAGATGTTTAATATTTAGGGAATTTTATGTTGTAATAAAATAAAAACTTTCCGAAATTTAAAAGTGGCGCTCTTTTGAAAGCTTGCGTGCGACTGAAACCACTATAGTCGCGGCAAAAGAGGGACGGCTAGCTGGTCGAGAATGAGTGCCGACGACTTCCAACATGAACCAAACGACCGGCGAGACCGGTCTACCAAACCTGGGCCCCTGTTACAATTCCGGTCTAAATCTAAATGATGCTGCTCACTCACTGCTCTAGTTTGTTCGAATTGGAAGCGTCAGCGGAGCGAAAAACCGCCGCAGCCCTGACGGGGAAAAATGCATGCGACCGAGGAAATGAAGCGCCGGAGTCGGTACTAGCTCCGGCCCGCCACAACCAAAGAAACAACCATACCCACTGCTCAAAAATCGAAATACCCAAATGTTGAGTAGTGAGTTGGCGCAGCAGTCCGGAATCCGGATATTCTCGGGTATATTTATCAAAAACGAATAATTGGACTCATCCCGGAGCTGGGGAGTTGACCAACACTTATTTTCGAAGCGTGATGGGAAAGCGAAATTGGAGAATCGCCCGGTCACTTGAGCCACACAATTTCGATTCATGGACTCTAACGAACAGGCGCCCAGAGACCGGGACCGGAGACTCTTGAGATTGTTCGCAGGCCAGTCACTCGACCTCCGATTTCATTTCGTTTCAACTGAGTGTGAATTTCTCAGGCCGCTCCGCTGCGTCAGTATTGAATCGATGTATCTGTGTATCTGTGTATCTGTGGGATTGTTTGTTTGGTGGTTCGCATGGTATGTGTATCTGTGGGTTTGTTTGTTTGCCTTTGTTACTCTACCATTCGGTGATAAAGCTTTACTGTTTGTATGTATGTATCTTGAAAATATTGTTTCTATGTGTGCATTTCCGCAGATTGAGTGCTATAGGAGGATTATCCGTTTTAAAGTATTTTAGGAAAATATTTTGGAGAATTATAGAGCTGAAAATTAAACTTAAAATCAAGGAAGAGAAGTGAATGACTACCACTGAGGTTCATACAACTTGCACCACTTGTCCCTTTTCGAGTTCTTCTACAATTCCTCCCTTAAGAGGCACCCATCCATTTTCGACATGCCTGGAAGCACGAAAAAATCCTTGAACATATTGATGAACCAGGAGTGCAGTAGCTGGAGCATATGTCTGCATATTCGACACAAATAACTGGAATAACTGCTGCCAAGTCAATGCCACATTATCGGCAACCGAGGCTCGTCGGGAACAGGGGGAGAGTGACGTAGCCCGAGCAGAAGTTGGGACACGACAGTCGTGGAGCCGGCCATTAGATGAAACCTTGTCCAAGGCCAGCAGGAGGAGGAGTAGGAGGTTGAGGAGCGCCCGAGGGCCACGAGGTGGAACTCAAGCGAAGCCAATGAACCAAGGCAGAGGAAGTGGCTCCAGTTGTCTGCCAATTGCTTAGACATTCCTGGTTCTCACCCAAGGCCGCATATGGTGCTGCACAGTGGAAACTACATATCAGAGTAGGTTTTTTCATTTTCGTTTATATTCCTAAGCCTTTAATATGTTTTAGACATCTATTGTGTTATTTCTCTGGGAAATACAGAAGCTGTGCTCCATCATGGCGACAATTCCCGATGCCGATGTACCCCTACTTCAATCCATACCCCTCCGGGTTTTGGAGGTTTGCTTCACCCCCCTATATTATGGAGTTAAGGTAACAACAAGCATTCTGTCGGCCATCACTAGCTTCCTCTACTGCCTTTGGACGCCGCCCTTGAGGAGATCCAACTGATCCAAAAATTTAACAATAAACTAAACTAATCGAACCCACAGTACGTGAGATGCAAGAAGCGAAGCCTTAGTAAGGAAAGGTTTAAGAAGCCAGACTTGGACACCAAAGGAATTCGATGCCATGGACGGACTCCGGACAGCTGAAGAAGATGTTAACCCAAGCGGATGCAGAACCCGATGAGGAACCGAGACTGTGAGGGACGAGGCGACCGAGACGCAAGAAGGGGCAAGAAGCCACGACTAGGACCAGTCTGGAGACGATATATCTGGGAATGATGCGGACAGGGAAACGAGGAAGCTGGGGGGAGCCACAAGATGGGGCAGCATGAACAGCAGCGTAAACAAAACGACCATCAGCGCTGGAGGAATGGAAAAACAATTCACTGGAAGAAAATCCCCAAACGAATATTATATGCCTTTTAATAAAAGGATTTGTTGCATTTTAAGAACATGTAGTTTGATATAGAAAGCTAAAAATTGAGTTAAGATTTTCCAAAATTGTGCTGAGGAAAAACCTGAATTTTGGATACTATGGATTGTAAATCTTTGTTCATTTTAATGTCGAAATTTTAAGATTGATAAGTTTGGGAAGCAGCTCACTGGAATAATACCTTACTTGGCCTTCAAGGACAGGAGAGGACGAATCCTGCCAACAGAGTTTCCAAATATCCTACAGAACCATCTAAACGAGGTAAAGTCTCAACTAACAATTATTAAAGCTCTAAAAATAAACGTTCTTAAGATTCTACAATTAGTTATTAACATTTTTAATATGGCTAGAGACATTTTCCATGTCAAGAATATCCTGAATATATCCGTCAAGATATATGATTCCTTCAGAGAAAAATATGAACAAATTGAGGTAGCTTTGGATAACTCTGTATGACATTGTTAGGAATATTTAGCCACTAAGTCTAGTCGTTGAGATATTTCGGATATAATTTTGATCTTTAAAAACTGGAGACGGTTCTTAGAAAACGATTTTTTTTGGTAAAAGCTTTAAATATATTTTATCTTTATTTTTCGGCCAATGACTTACATAAGCCTAATGTAATCGAGCTGGAAATCCTTTAATCCAAACTGCCAAATTCCTTGCAGTAAATCTTAATATTTCTTGGCCTTCAAAAGTGTAGATTGTTTTCTTAAGATTAGAGAGAACATTATTAAGACTGTAGATTTTAAAATTTTAATATTTAAAAGTTTTTAAAAAATAAAGAAACAAAAGAAGAAAGATGTCATTTTTAAATGGAATACATTATTATATTTTCCAGTGGACCGACCCTGGGAGCATTTTCGATGCCATAATAAAAAAAAGGAGAAAAAACATGAGCAACGTGTGTGTGTGCGAATGATTCTCCGGCTGTCTCCCGTTGAAATTCTCTCCATCTGGTCTTCCTCTTCTTCGCGGCTGGTTGTGTGGGAAAATTCAGGCCGTGGGAATTACATGTGAAATTTCGATGGTGTCCGGGAACAGGCGAGCAGCACTCCAGAGCCAGCAAACCAACGAGACGGGCCAGTCAACCCTCCTGTGGCCATACTCCACTCCACTCCACTTTACTCCATCCACTCCACGTTATTCCACTCCGCCCATATCCATATTCCAAGCAAAACAGAAAAAGTTCTAAGCAAGAACAAAAGGGCCCTGCCCTGCCCTGCCGGTTGGGGCCCTTTTTTTTATGGTAGCATGTACTTTGTACATTGTATGTACATACATATATATGTTGCCCCTTCTGGATGTTTGTGCAACATTTTGCCGGCTCTGCACAGATTTCAACGGAACAATTTCGAACAGGAGAACAGTTTTTTGAGAATCAGGCACTCTCATTTTGCAGCATGTTGCATGTGGCAATGTGGTAATGCGGCACTGTGGCATGTTTTGTATGTGGCACTGGGCAATCTCGAAATTGATTATCCGGCATCCGGGGAGCAAGGCTCCAATTTTTCAGCTAACAAAGGGCCAAGGGCCGCCCGAGGCCATCATTAGGTAGAAGGTTTCGTTTCGATTAGAAATTGCAGCAGGAACGCAGCAAAGTGCAGCAGGTGATTGGAACAAGTCCATAGCCAACAGTCCGTCAGGGAGTTTCCCCTTGCCCTTTCCCAACCATGGTTCCCTCTTCTTCCCATATCTTGGGCCCTCACAAATTGGTGGTCTTACCTTGTAGGTGTATACCCTTACCACTCACCTGGATGGGGGTCGAGTTCTATTATAAACTGAATATAATCATTATAATAGGGATTGGGTCTTCTGGTGGGTATAACATTTTTTATTTTAGGATAAAACCAATTAATATATTAAAGAATCTATTTTACTATAAAGAAGGATCTTTTATATCTTTTTATAAAGGAGTTATACCTTTCACTATTATAGAGTATGGAAAGTATTATGTTGCCTTTTCTGCTGAACCTGAAGAACGGCGGCAACAAGAACTTCTTTATTTTTAGCCACCAGACACAGGGACTTGGGAATAAAAAAGAAGGGGGGAGAACCAAAGGCGTACACAGAAATAAATCATGATAAGACGCCAAGTGATTTAAATTTTTGTACTATTTTTGCCATATTAAAAGACTAGGACATGGTCTGAACTAATTCATAAAATATAATGTTTATTACTCCCAAAAGGGATCTAGTTATTGCTTAATTTTTTTATGGTTAATAACGATTGTTGAATATCTTGAGTTACATAAAAGCACATTTTCAAACAAAAAATAGGAAAGCAGAAAGTAGAAATGTGTTTCTTTTTATGTTTCATGGCAAATAACTTATGAATATAATATTGATTCTTCCATAATGATGTCTTTGCAGGGTAAAAACATTAAAATAAATCTAAACATGTATCGCATATAAATTTAAATCGCCCGCCTTTTGGTTATCGAAATATACAGTGACTATCGAAAAGGCGCCAAACATTGAGAATGGCTGTTCTTCTTCTTGGCAGCTTGGCCCCCAGCTGCACGCCTTTTGTTTAGTTTGCCGTTTTTTTCTGTTTTCTCCTATTTCCTCAATGATTGGCCAGTAAAACTATGGATCAGCTCTATCTGGAGATCGAGATCAGCACTCGGGATTCGGTGACCACCATTTACACCAGTGTTTCCTCGTTCCTGGCCCTCTACACCTATAACTACCTGATCGAGAAAAACAATGTGCCTGTGAGGGTTAATTTTGTGGCCACCAAGATAGCTGGCGGTAAAATAGCTTTAAGGAGCGATCATCTGAAGAAGGAGCTTACGGACCAGCACATAACATGCCGTGAGGCGGCGTCCCTAGCCGCTATTCGGGATCTAAAGTTACCCATTTATGAGAAGGATGGAAACACCTACATAGCTGGAACTTGTGCTGTTTGCAGGTCAGGATTACTGATAATTTCATTTTCGAGAAATCTTTTACAATATACTTCATATTTCAGGGAGCTCATTGCCCGACAACCGAATGAGGAGCTTAAAAAACTGCTGGGATTCAAGGGCAGCTGCCTTTTGGCTCCTTCAGAAGCCTCCATTTGGACCAGATTCTGTGAGGTGGATGTCGTTGAGGTAGTCAGCGGTCTTCACAATGGTCTCATCTTGCCAGCTGTGCCCGTGGAAGTAGTAAGGTTCGAGCAGCACATGAACGAGCCGGTCCGGATGCACAACATCTACAAGCAGGCACGAGAGCAGGCAAATCAAACCGAAAATGGAGGAAAAGTGAAGCGGAAGGATCGTGTAGAGATCAAATGCACCACGCCAAAGGAACAGTTGCTTATTGAGCACCGTTTTGCGGAGGGTATCAGCTTTACGATTGCGGACATCATCCTGTATCCACTTTTGAAGATTATCTTCCAACACTGTGGGCAAATGCTGCCGCATTTTCCACTGACCAGCACCTGGTTTAGTGAGGTGAGGTCAAAGAAATACTATTCTTTGGGTCAACATTTTTAAATTTTGTTTTTTAAGATTGATGCTTTTGATGAGAGCTGTTCGAAGATTCTCAACGAGCTGTACGGGGGATCGAAGGTCAATACACCGCCGGGAGACCTATCTATTCCAGATTGCGATGCCACTAGTCTGTACAAGGCCGATCCAAAGCGGTACAAGCCCAGAAACCGCATCTACACTAGCCAATCGGAAGTGGAGGCTGCGCTTGGCAAACTAGCCGCACTGCAGTTGGAGTTCAGCTCGGATTCCGAACACAACTACGGACAACGGCTGATTGATTGGGAAAAGATTGAACCCTCACACGCCAAGAGCTCAGCTCTGCCCAAGGAGCGGCTCGAACGAAAGCGTCAGCAGCTGGAAAACATGGCCAACGCTGTGGTTTCCTTGGCGAAACCGGGAGATCGGATAGTGGACTTTTGCAGTGGCACTGGTCACCTGGCCATCTTGCTGGCCTTGAAGCTGCCAAAGTGCACTGTGATTGTGATGGAAAACAAGGCTTTCTCTCTGATCCAGGCCCAAAAACGGGCGCTGGAACTGGGACTTACCAACTGTGTCTTCTACCAATGCAATATAGATTACTTTGTGGGAGATTTCGATATTGGAGCGTCTTTGCACGCCTGTGGCACAGCCACGGATATTGTTTTGCAGCAGTGTCAACGGGCAAAGGCCCACTTTGTTTGCTGTCCTTGTTGCTATGGATCGCTGCAACCCATGCCGCACATATCGTATCCGCTTAGCGAAATCTTTCAACAGGTGTTGGGTACAAAGGATTTTCTCTACATAGCTCATACGGCGGACCAGGCACACGAAATGGGGACAACGAACTGCAAGCCGGACACCACGCTGCAGGGGCTGCTGTGCATGGCCATTGTCGACACAGACCGACAGCTGCAGGCTGAGGAGGCGGGCTACGAGGTGATCCTCACGCGACTTAAGCCCGAGCAGTGTACGCCAAAGAATCATCTGCTAGTCGGACGTTTTGTCAAACAGAACTGAAATTCCTAACTCTGGAAACTGCCCCAGGCATAAAATAAATAAATGCATTTTTGTAACTCCTGATTTTACAGGGGGTTTTAAAGCCTGTTTTTCGAGTTATTAATTTTGAATCCCTTTTAGTACCGGTACTGAACCTTCAAATAGTAAAAACATACATTTTCTAGCTTTCTTGCGAATTACACAGTTGTTGATTTTTATTAATCATCTTAATTCTCATTAGTTTAGAGCCAAATCGGAAAGGATTGTACAGGTACCGAATTGGCGGTTTTATTAGCTTATGGGAGAGTGGTTGTACAAAATGAAAACCCGTGCCGCAGCGACCGGGGGAATTATCAATTAATTTTTTATATACCAATTCACTAAGATTCAGCAGCCGATTTCATTAATATATCAAGCCATCACCGCCTCGCAGAGCTAAAACCAAATGAAGGACAGAGCCACCTTGCACTTTGTAGTCAGCCGCTGTTTTGTCATCGTTCCTATATGAAAATGTATACAATTTTATAATTATGGATTATGAACACGATCTTTTAAAGAGAAAAAAAATGTTTGGTTAGCTCACATTTGCTTTCCGGAGAAAATCAGACGCTGTTGTTGGGGCGGGATGCCCTCCTTCTCCTCCACACGCTCCTTGATTCGATCCACCTTATCTGTTGGCTCAATGTCGATCTCGATTTCCTTGCCGGTCAGCGTCTGAATATATTACATATATATATATATAGGTTCATTTATATAAAAATCCAGAAAACCGTAAAGAATTGGCACACTTTATGTATCTTTCCAGTGTTTTGTTGTTGCAGATCTGACGCATTCTCGGAGTTCCAGAACTTTTTCTCTGTTACTCATTTCTGCGGTCTGAAATCCGCAGCCCTGCACTCACCTTCACTTTGATCAACATGTTGTGTGATTAAACTTCTGTTTAGCTTTCTAAAAATACAAAAATAACTACAATTTTCGCGAAATTCCACTCTGCTTGCGGCTTTTTTTGCTGTCACTCGCTTGGCGTTGCCACCTGGTACCGCAGATGGCCGCCAACTTATCGGATTTCGATTTGACTGTCGATTAACACCGATACAGTGGGATCAAATCGAATAAAAATAAAATAAAGTATGATTTTTAATAACCAATGTTTGAATTTTGTTTATATTACTTAGCTTTTTAATGAAGATTGCTCGGTCATACTGTCCCTCCGTTGCACTTAACAAAATCTGAATGTCCCTTTCGAAGGTCCCTCTTATTTATTGCCAATATATCAAGTGGATCCTCAAGAAAATTGGAAAAAAATTCTTTAAAAATGTACTAATAGAAAAACTTGCATATTGGTAGAGAATAGCGATTGACAAATCGTTTGAAGTATTCCGCCCAAGAATCGGATAAATATGGCCCCCTTTCGTTGGGGGCCATATTGTGGCTCTATGCATTTTTGTAAAATCTTGAACGGTATCCTCCAGAAAATTTGACAAAAAATCTAAAAAATATTTCGTTCCTAGATTTTGATGCAGATTGGTGTAGAATTGATCTACAAATCGTTTGAAGTATTCCGCCCAAGAATCGGATAAATATTGGCAAAGATACAGCCTTCTTTGGGGGCCACATTGTGGCTCTATGCCTTTTTGTAAAATCTTGAACGGTATCCTCCAGAAAATTTGACAAAAAATCTAAAAAATATTTCGTTCCTAGATTTTGATGCAGATTGGTGTAGAATTGATCTACAAATCGTTTGAAGTATTCCGCCCAAGAATCGGATAAATATTGGCAAAGATACAGCCTTCTTTGGGGGCCACATTGTGGCTCTATGCCTTTTTGTAAAATCTTGAACGGTATCCTCCAGAAAATTTGACAAAAAATCTAAAAAATATTTCGTTCCTAGATTTTGATGCAGATTGGTGTAGAATTGATCTACAAATCGTTTGAAGTATTCCGCCCAAGAATCGGATGAATATTGGCAAAGATACAGCCTTCGTTGGGAGCCATATTGTGGCTCCATGCATTTTTGTAAAATCTAGAAGGGTATCCTCCAGAAAATTTGACAAAAAATTTAAAAAAATTTTCGTTCCTAGATTTTGATGCAGATTGGTGGAGAATTGATCTACAAATTGTTTAAGGTATACCGCTCAAGTATCGGATGAATATTGGCAAAGATACAGCCTTCGTTGGGAGCCATATTGTGGCTCCATTCATTTTTGGATGATTGGTGGTAAAGATATAGCCATTGGAGGAAGCCATGTACATATTCCTTCCATACAATCCTCAAAAATTTGAAGGGAGCACCCCGTAAAATATGACCAAAAAAGTTTTGTCTGGCTTTTTGTTTAATATACATCTAAAATTTAATAATTAACAGCTTAAAGTATAAAAGTAACGACTAATTGGAAATGCATTTTGTTCTGTTGGACTTAAGTGAGATCCCCCGCTGCTTAGGAAAGCTTCTTCAGCTTGTTCCAGTCCCGGATCGCTTCCCCAATGTGCCGGATATCTCGGGCATATGTCCGGCAGCATCCACCAATAACCTTGGCCCCCAGTTGCGCCCACTCCGGGACGTAGTTCTCGAGCGGCACACAGTGCTCGCGGCCTTGCCAGCCGTTGACGACATCGTAGGTCTCGCCACTGTTCGGGTACACCACCAGGGGGATCTGTTCGTCGGCTCCGCGCTCTCCGTTCAAGCTCTTGAACAGAGGCGTCACAAATTTGGGATGGACACAGTTGACGCCGATGGCCAGACACTTGTCCTGAGCATTGCGCTCGGCCAGAAGATCCCAAATGGCCGTGGCTGCATCCGCAAACGTTTCTCCATGGGCCAGGGTGCCCTCGTCCTTGCACTGGAAAGCCACCCAGAATTTCACGTCCGGATAATCGTCGCAGAGCATTTCCACCAATGCCTCGGCCTCCATCTGACAAGGAATCGTCTCGATGGCCAGGGCATCTACTCCGGCCTCCAGACAGGCCTCAATCCGGACGCGATGCCAGTCGGTGATCTCCTTGGCGGGCACATAGTCGGCATAGCTGCCAGTGTACTCAGAGCCGTCGTGCAAATGAGCTCCAAAGGGTCCAATGGAGGCAATGATTAGGGGGAAGCCTGGGAAAGATAATATTACTCATAAATGTGTGTCCATAAAAGCCTTTATCCTAATTAAATACTCCTAATCCGGCACGTGCCAAACCGATATTACCATGGTAACCAGGAGAAAGTGGACTTACCTTCCGGAACGGACAGCTGGGCCTGATAGCACTCGGTGAGATAGCGCTCCTTGGCGATGTGCGCCAGCCGGACGGTGTTCCTAATCAGCTCGATGCTCTGCTCCTCGTCCAGTTCCAGATACTCCATGTAACCCTCCACGCTGGACTGATACGTGTTCGTCAGAATGATATCGGCTCCATCTATTTTTGTTGTCAGGGGACAGGAGAAGAACAAACTTTAGTTAGCCCCTGTTGCTAATTGAGGAATGAGTTGTAAACTCACTTTGCAAGAAGTCCAGGTGAGTGCTAATGATGGCCGAAGGATTGGTGGCATTGAAACGGGAACTCCACAGTGGATCACCGTCCACCGAATTGCCGACATGGACGGTCATCTGGGTACCGAAACCACCATCTTTGACCAGGACGCGCGTCAAACCCATGATTGCAAAATGGTTACCAACAGGCTACTGAAATCAGGTGAAATTTTATTGATTACTTTATAGTTACATCCTTCTACGTCAGCAGATAGGGAGATAATCGATTCATATATAGTCAGGGCTTGGTGGTTATATGAGGTCGAACATCTGGCAAAAACGACTAATTAATACAGATTACAGGGCAACAATGTAAGGGCTATAGTTGTTTACCAATTAGATCTTATAAAACCAACTATATCGCCGCCCCCTTCTTTTGGTTCAACGAACTTTGTAGACGGGAAGCCAAGTGCACAAACAACTTGCAACGTGAGTGTTTATCTATTAAGTACCAAGCGTTCTAGTTTTCATTTTTTTTATTGTATATACAATGAATAAATACTCTATTTTTAAGGGTCCTTTTAAATATTAAATATCCATCCCATTGGATCCTTATTTTTCTTCATTTCATTTAAGATTATTTCTGATTGTATAGCCCTTTGTTTTTTTAGGAAATTTTGTTATATATATCGTAAAATATTATATATCCAAGTTCATTAACCTTCAATCTAATAAAATATAAACAAATTTTTGTTGTTTGTTGAGTGGATATATATTTTATATCGAAATATTAAAGTTCACTAGCCTTTAATCCTATACAATTTTTCTTACGTTTAAATTTTGCCTTACTTGTTTTTAAAAAAATATAACCAATAAAACGAATAATATTTAAAATAAAAATAAAATATTTAAATTTGAAATACCATTGGTAAGTATAAACTTTTTTTGTACAAGAAAAAGATCTCCTGACTCTGAATATTATGATTTAAATATCTAAACTATGACACAATAACTATAAAACTTTAAAAATTGTGAAAAATTATGGTCATTTAGAAAATTAACTTCTTTTTTTTTAGAACCTTTGACTAACTTTTAGAACCACTTATTTAATTTAGAATATCACACATTTCAAATACCTCTTAGCTGGGTATAATAAAATAAACAAAGTTTGTCCCGCACTCACCTTGAAAGATTATTTATAGATCTTGTAAATGGCTCGATTCAATAACAACTTTATTGAGTGATAGACGGTCTGGCTGGCTGGCTGACTATCAGACTGACTGATTAATTTATTTTTTTTTATTTGTGGTTTGTATTGTTTTTGTTTCTTTTATTTTTGTGATAGAAAATAAGTCGCTGGGATAAGTGAACTGTCGCGCTGAATGCTCGGCAAACGTTTAAGTGTTTTACAAAGGCGGCGAGGGCTTTTATACTTTCCGGCGGACAGATCGCTCAGCTGGTCTGCCATGGATGGATGGGGCTTATCTCGGCGAAATTAATAAATAAATTTTATAACAAAACAAAATAAAAACGGCAAACACACATCAACATAATAATGCCCCCACCAAGTGATACTCCTCGGGTGATAAGCCGGGTGCACAGCTGCCAGACGTTGCCGCACAGCTCGGCCAGATTGGGTTCGGAATCGGACTCGGAATCGGAATCAGGTTCGGATTCGGGTCGTCCGGGTTGAGTGCGACTCCTCCACAAGGCTGATGAAATCGTTGTTGGTTCGTCAGAGTGCGTGGCTTATATTCCCCTGCCTGGAGACTCAGGATCTTGGCTTAATCGTCACTGATAACCTCCGGGAATGCGACCACTCGGAGACGTACTTGGTTGTTGACTCTTCCCCTTGGACACGAGCTGCCAGACATAGCCAGAGGGTACCGGCGGGTGTCTCAAGCAGCAGGGGATAATGGTCTTAGAAAATACGGATCTATAATTTATGTTGTTTTTTTTGAAATGCGCTTTTTTCAAGGCAAAATGCAAAAGTCAACGACCAATGACAAAAATGGGACACAGTTTTAAAACAATTGGATCAAAAATATGTTTTATTTCAAATAGCATTCTTAACTAATAGTTTTTGTGTTTAATATTTCATTTAATCAGGTTCTGAGCTTATGTAAGAAAGGTACATAGAAAAGGTTCATTATTTGTTTGTTTATGCGCTGTAGTCTGTAGTCTTATCTCTTTATGATTTTAGAAAGGTGTACAGTCCAAAATAACAACTTCTATGTTGTTTTTAAAAACAAATAAGCTTTTTTTTATTTAAATGAAAGAAAAATAAAATTAACCAAAAAAGTAAACAAAAATTTTAAAGTTTGGTGACTTTTTTCAAAATACTTCTCCAAGTAAATTATGAGACTAACATTTCTTAGTCAAAACTTTTAGAAATTAAAACAAAAATTCACTTAAATTAAAGATAATAAATTCAAAAAATTTCAACAAAAAATAGTACTTAATATTATTTTGAAATTTTGGTAACAAAAAAATGCACTTTGGATTTCTTTAGTTGAATCAGAGATTGCTGCGATTCCAATACCAATTGAGCTTGGTTTGCAAATTTCAAAAAAAAAAACAAAAATTGTCGCTGGGTGCCGGACACGTCCAGACCCCCACCCGTCGAGTCGTCCCGCCCGACGCCTGTTTACCTTTCGGCTGCGTCCGTCGATCGCAGATCGTCCGGACTCCGTCTACTGATTAGCCGGCCATCTGATGTGGGTACATTTTGTACATATATAGGGTGTGTGTGTGTATTTGCAAACTAAATAGGTCTAGGCTAGTCACACGAATCGGCTTTCGTCTAATCAGTGGCCGGAGTGCGCGACCGATTACGCGTCTATGCTGAGGCCATCCACGTACTGGCGAATCTCCAGCACATCGGCTGGATACACACGGCAACAGCCGCCGACGATGCGGGCACCCAACTGGATCCATTCTGGGACAAACTTTACAACCTGCTCACCAGTACCGGTCCACTCTCCCTGAGCGGCATCGTATATCTCGCCGCGATTACTATAAACAACCAATGGAATTTTTTCATTCGACCCGGCAGCCTCTAAAAAGGACGTCAGCAAAGGTGTTACAAATTGTGGATTCACACAATTGACACCGATTCCCAGGAGACGATCCTGAGCCTGTCGTTGTTGGACCAAACGCCACACGGAGAGAGCAGCCTGGGCGTAGGATTCTCCACTAGCAAGGCGGGCTTTGTCCTGGAAAACATAGAGGTAAGCTTTGCCCTCACATGGATGTCTTCCACACTCACCTGACACTGAAAGGACACCCAGAAATTGACATCCTGATAGGAATCCAGTACAAGTTCGGTTACTGCCTCTGCTTCTAGCTGGCAGGGTAATGTCTCCAGGGCCAGTCCATTTACTCCAGCTGCCAAGCAGATCTCTATCCTGGTTCTATGCCAGTCCTGAAGCTGTTTCTTGGTTATCTTGTCCGCATAGCTGCCGGAATACTCAGATCCGTCGTGCAGGCAGGCGCCATATGGTCCAATAGAGGCCAAAATAAGAGGTAATGTTGAGTCGGAAGCGGTTTCCTCAAGGTACTGTGTCTTGGCCTCCTGGGCGAGTTGAACACTCTTACGGATGAGCTCCTCGCCACCTTCCTTGCTGACTCCCAGGTACTTCACGAAGCCATCCACGCTCGACTGGTACGTGTTCGTCAGAATGATATCCGCTCCACTGTGCAGAAAGTCCAGATGTGTTTTGATGACTGCCTCTGGGTTGGTGGCATCGAACCGGGAGCCCCACAGCGGATCACCGTCCACCTTTTCGGTTACATTCCTGGCCAGCTGGGAGGAGAAGCCACCGCACTTGACCAGTATTGGCTTGGAGTTCCTGTTTCTGTTGCTCACTTCCATGTTTTCTTCACTGGCCTACGTGATACTTTCAACTGCAGGTGACTTCTTGGCGGAAAAGCAACAAACCTCAAAGATAGTGCGCTGTATTTTGTATCTGGCAGATACGTGAGATTGTGAGATTTGTCGCCTGTTGCTTGTTTTCCCTCCCGACTTGGAATTCTATGAGGTCTTTATTTTTCAGAATTTTTTAGCTTGGGTTGGCAACTTTTTCCGCTTATCTACTTTTGTCGGAATTTTCACAACACAAAAGCTCACCCACACATGTTCGAGGCTCAGCTGTTCTTTGTTTACCGTTGTTGGCTGGCTACAGTGGAGCCTCGGAAAAGTGAAATTCAGTTTTTTTAAAGAATAATAAATGTAAATGTTTATTTATGCAAAAATTTATAAAAACAGAATTATTATATTGATTTTATCTGAAGTTTGTGTAAGGATTAATTGTGTAGGAAAGTATTATAGAAATTATATGAAAGATCTTTTGGTTTCATATTAATTATTAAAATATATATGAAACAAAACTTGCCAAAAATAAGGTTGGGAATACTGTAAATAAGTAAATACTGCGACAAAAGTACTAAAATAGCAACAAGTTCAAGAGAATAATAAATATGCCCCTAAATAAATATATTGTTTGAAATAATGAAAGAAAATAGCCATAGCTGTTGCCAAAAAAATTTACATTTAAAACAAAATACAAATTTTCATATTCTATATAAAATATACAAAATTATTCTCCCCCCAATTTTAAATAAAACGCATTTTTAAAATATAAATATAATACGCACATTTTATATATATACGAGATAATACATTGGAAAAACAAACGGTGTAATAACATAGATATGGGTATGTTAAAAGAAATACAAGTCCTTAAATACACTTTAGTGAATGCAATTGGTTTTTGTTTTGGGTTGACAGTTAATTGTTTAGGGGGCGTATATTGGGTTTATAATCACATAGTTTTTGTTTTGTGTATTAAATAATAAATCAGGGATTAATTCAAAGAGCTGAAAAAATGCCACAAACGATAAATGTAATGATAACTTTGGTAAACTTACGCAGTGTATAAATTCTAAAACATTTCGCTTCTAAAACTAGTTTACATATTTTTGTTGCTTCACTTTCTTCCTTCAATAAATAACAGTTATTGGTATTGTTCTGGCTATATTGTGTTTGTTGCTGTTGTATATACTATATAGTAATATGTGTAACATTGCTAGGCTCAAAAAATACAGATCTCTCTATATCTGATATTGGAACGATACGAAAATCGGAACCGAACGGTACGGAACGGAACGTAGTGGAGAAAAGCTTTAACGAAATGCCACAAAAAATAATTTGAAACACTCAGTCTCAGGTCTCCATAGGTAATCCTTGCTGGTCCTTGTGGGCTGGTCCTTGTCCATTCAGGAAAACAGATTGTTCCGCCTCTTGAGGGATCCAAACTTCTTCTCCGCCTCCAGCAGCATCTTCTCGTTGCGGACCACCTCGAAGGGAATGGTCCGGGACAGGCGGTCCATCTCCTGGTCCGAGGGAAAGTCCTCGAAACTCATGTTGCTGAATCCGGTCTTGGCGGAATTTTGAATGGTATTTGATTGGAAATTGCGACTGGTGGCTCCCCGGTTCTCATCCTGATCCTGCCTAACGTCGTCATCGTCATCGTCGTCATGGGACTGGTACTGCAGTCTCTGGTGTTTCTGCTTGCTGCCGGATGAGAGGGACGATGTGGATCCTAGGGCGGCGGCACTTACTTTCTTGTACGAGTGACCCTTGACCTTCTGTGTGAGCTTCCCCGGCAGCACTCTCACAGCCAAATGGGACTTCTCCTTCTTCGGCTTGCCGCTGGCGGGTACTCCCATTCCGTCGGCCACCACATCGGCACCACGCAGCACCACGGGCTCCTCCTCGTCATCGGGCGTGAAATCCGAGCAGCGATCTTGGGAGATTTGCACAAACGAATTATCGGCAATGGGCAGCAGGGGGCGGAGATGGGTAGCTGGTGGAGGTGGAGCTGGTGCGGGAACGGGCGGAGCAGCCGGCGAGGACTGCGGCTGGCTGGAGGAGGCAGAATAGGATGACGGCACATTCACATAGACACTGCTGGTGCCGCCAGCACTCGACTTCTGATTGCTATTGTTATTGTTATTGTGGAGCAGTGGATGATGGTTCATCAGCGGCTCTGGCGTTTTGTTGATAATAATCGAGTGATTTATGGTCACCAGTTGTGGCGCAGCCACGGACACGGATACGGGTGCAGTAACGGGTACAGGAACATTAACACAAACGGAGGCGGAGACGGTGGCGGTGGCG
The DNA here is from genome assembly GCF_030179905.1 of Drosophila bipectinata. Classification (NCBI taxonomy): domain Eukaryota; kingdom Metazoa; phylum Arthropoda; class Insecta; order Diptera; family Drosophilidae; genus Drosophila; species Drosophila bipectinata. The sequence goes on along the minus strand of NC_091736.1, from coordinate 15,689,553 downwards.
GATGCGGGCACTTTGATCACATTGTTGTTATTGTTATTGTGGCTGGGAGGAAAGTGGTGCATCGGGTTCTGTTCGATGGTGCGAATTACCTGCGGAAAGGGCTCCGAGCCAAACAGATCCTCCTCCTTCTGCTCAGTGTCCTGGAAGGGATTGAAAATCGGCTCATTGAACTCGTCCAGCTGCGGTGACTCCGCCGTCTGATTTGTGGGCGTCAACTGGGCCGGGAAGTTGGCAAAGTTCGCGGCGGAGGAGTCTCCGCCTGGTACCGAAGACTTCACGGGCGTTGAGGTCCACATTTCAGGCTCAACTGGCTTGGGTTTAGCTTTCGGTTTGCTTTTCCTCTTCAAAGGAACTCCTACAGGCAGCTTGAACGGCGCCAAGGCGAACACATCCTCCTCCTCGGCCTCGGGGATATCCGAGTGCAATGGCAGTGGAGCTGCCAGAGGTGACTCCGCGCTGCTCTTGCTCTCCCCAGAACCGTAGTCCAGTTCGTCGTCCAAGAGCAGAGGACGGTCGCCGAATTTGTGAATCAAATCGCTGGAAGTGGGACTCAGTTCCTCCGAAGGGGCACTCGGATCCCCACCGTTTCCAGCAGCCACCAGACTGCGGTCCTTCTTCCGCATTCGCACCTTGACCACCACCCGGCTACGGACGTCATCCTCGTGGGTGGTCACGCTCTCGCACTCGGCATGGTAGGCAGAACTGCTGCAGGTCTTGACGGATTCGCTGATGCCGTCCATTTCCGCCGGCAAGGGGCGCCGCATCTTGGTCTGCGTCTGGCGGGGATTCTCGTCAAACAAGTCATCATCCTCCGCCCGCAGATCACTGGCCGAGCCAATGGAATCGCCATCGGATTCCGCCGCCTTCGCCGCCTCCTCGGCCTGGGCTGCCACGGCGGCGGCCATGAGATTCAGTTGCTGAGCCGCCTGGTGGGCGGCAGTTGTGGGCTTCTTGGTGGTTTGACGCAGCTTCTTGACGATCGGCAGGTGGGCAGATGTCTTGTCCACCTTGTGGTAGGCCACCTGTTGGATCTTGTGTATGGTCTCGGGCAGAGTGCTGGTCACCAGTTGCATCTGCTTGAAGATTCCGCCGCCACCACCGCCGCCCGGCTCGTCGCTGTCCTGCTGGAAGAAGCCAGAGCCCTCGGAATCATCGGAGTCGTCAGTGGTGGGCAGGTCCTTGCTGCGCAGCTTCTCGTACTTGTTGCGATCATCGAGCGGTAGCTTCACATAGCCAACGGCATCCCCGCCAGCTGAGCCACCCGCCAGGCCGCACTCCGAGTCCGTTTTCAGTTTGCTGATCAGGGAGGTCTTCTCCTCGCTGGACACCTCCAGGGTGGGGGAGAGCAGCCACTTGGACGAGTTGGATGAATGGGGGGCTGTGTTGGCTACCTGGCTGATGGGCGTGACCAATCCACCTACGCCTACGCCGGATGAGGTGCCGATGAATTTCGCTGTGGACGAGAGCGAAGGACTTTTATGCAGTAAGGTAATGAGATTACGGGTTTACGAATTTACGGGTTAGCGGCATTTTGTGTCTACAACTAAGAATGCGAGTGAAGTGATAAAATGATGACATCTGGATGGATCGAAGGGGATATATGTACTGTACTCTATGTACTACGTGACGTATACGTAATATTTGTTAGTCGAATGTCAAATGCGAAGACAAAAGCTGGAACTCGATGTTTGGTTTTAGTTGGACCCCAAAAGTTAATTCGGTGATGGATGTATTCGATCTTAAGGCATGCACAGTCCACAGATTTTTTAATTAATTTTAAATGAATTAAAAAAGAATACTTTAAATACTTGCTTGTAAAATAGTTTGATTTTCTATAAAACATAAAATGATTAAAATATGAATTAAAATTGTATGACTGATGCCTGTGCATGCCTTGACTTATTAATTAACCCACACATTTAGTTAGTTTTGGTTTACATTATTGAGTTTTGGGTTTTTTGGAACATAATATTGAATTTATTGCATTTTTGCTTCAGTTTTGGTTTAATTCTCATACAATTCTTGTGGCTGAACTTAAGCTATAGCGCCCCTCCATCCCAACTGGCCATGTATATAAATATATAGTGCTTTATGTATATATCTGTATATATATATATATATATCATCTGTATTAGTTTCCTTCTGATAATTTGCTTGTATGTGTCTTGGTTACCTGACTTATGTTGCTTTCATTGCGCTGTATCTTGGGTTATACTAACACTAGATATTATAGCTCTTTAAGTTAACGCTTCAAGGCTTTATCTTTCTTCCCCGATACGGATTATCTTATGTACAAGTATTAACAGGAGTAGTAGTAGTAGTTATAGCTAAGTGAACATTTCAATTAAGTGTGTGTGTGGGGTGTGGGTGGTGTTTGGGTGTTCTGGTGTGTGAGAAGCAACAATTGTGGACCTTCTTGATTGGACTCTCTCGTGATGATTATTAACAATTGATTGGTTTACTTTATTTGTTTGTCTGCTGCTGCCACATCCGCAGGGAACGCAGCTTGAGGAGCACTTTATCGATAGCATTAAAAATAAATAAATAAACAATCAAAGAGTGAAGGATCTTAATCGTTTTGAGCAGAGAACTGATCTGCCTTCTACAATAATTAATTAATTAATTAATAATCTCTTTAGCATTAATCTTTAGAATTGCACGATGATAACACATGGTTTGTAAATTTATAACTTTGATATGCAAATTATTGCCAAAATGTATACGCTAGTTGTAGTTTCAATTGCTTCGCCAACAACATGAATAAATATCTATAGTACTTGTTCGCTTAGTTAGCTACGATTTACAAAAACACACATTGAGATACATTTACATATTCGGAATCGAAATCGAAATCGGAATCCAATGAATTGTACAATAAAATAATTGAAATTTTGTTCATCTTTGGATTTCTGGTTAGTCCACGAACCACAACCGCTAATTGTTTACTGTTAAGTGACTAAGTTTATAAAGAGACTAAAAATAATATGCATTATTATTATTATTATATATGCTTATAGGTTTCTGTTGGTTTAATATATTTTTTTTTTAAATTTGTTTCTAGCATTGGACCAGCACCAAGATTTACTTTGTTAGAAGCGCTTCAAGTTGGAGATTGTTAGGGGAAGAGAGCTTGTAAGAGTGCAGACAGGACAATAGGTGTTAAGATTTGTATTTAATTTATTGAGAAATAATTTTAAGGTTATAATAATCTTTTAATGTATTTACAAATTCTTGAAATAACATCCACCTAGTGTCCTTTTGGAGTACCAAGTACAAAGCATAGAGTAAGGAGCCGGGGTTAGTGGGTGCTTTTGGGATATTTACAAATTATTGGATTGCACTTAGAAGTAGACTACTACACAAAGAAGAAAGTGGGGAGAGGCTGGGTCGCGATTCTTTTCTACACAATATGGCACGCTAAGTATCGATCGCGACGATTCAGATTATCTTTAGCTGGAGCAGATCGTCCGGAGCTGGGAGCTAGGAGCTGGGACCTCGTGGATTCATGGAAACTCGATTGGAGGATATATATCGCTGAGTTCCCTGCTGCTGAGTTGAGCGTTACTAGGAAGATTTTAGACTACGTCTACGTCTACGTTCAAATCACTTTCACTTTCTGCATCGAGAGATTGAGAGAGCGAACAAAAGCAACAATCGGAAAACTAAACGTATTCTGGCATTGCAAACGGTTAAGGTGGAATTTCATGCTTTACCTCCGGTTTTGCGCAGTGAGGTCGCCTTCTCGCGCAGTCCGGGTGGCAAACTGAACGGCGCCGATCCGAACGGGTCCTCGGTAGGATGTGGCGACACAGCGGCCGTGATCGGAGCAGGAGCAGGAGCAGGTGCCGGAGGTGCAGCAGCGACAGCAACGGGAACAGTGGTGATGGCAACATTACTAGCATTCTGTTCCGTAGGCGTCAGCGTGGATGTGGTGGATGCTGACTTGGCCGTAATACCTGTAGGAGGGAAATGTTGGATTAATATTTGAAATGGAAGAGTGTTCCAAGTATACTCACTGCCTTGGCTGCCCCTCTGCCTGATCTTGTCAAACTCCGCCTCGAAGATGTGATCTTCGGTCATCTGACTGAAGGGCTGCTCCTCCTCGAACGGGTTCCAGGCCTCCACGCGCTTCTCCACCGCCGCTCCTTGCCCCGGTTTGATGAGTTCGCTGATGGAAACCGCTGCCTGAGTATTTGCAGCCGCATAGATCCCTGGATTTGAGGTGGCACTGGCCAGGGTTTGGGGTCCATCGCCCATGGCAGCCAAGTTATTGTTAAACGGGGCCAGAAACTGACTGGTTTCATTGGCAAACGTTCTAAAGCGCACAACAGAATTGAATTCGATGAGTGATTGGAGGGATCAGTGAGTAAAATAATAAGAAAAAGAGTTCAAGGATAATAGCAAGCATGAGAAGAAAAAATTAACAAGAAAGCTAGTAATCTTAAGGCTACATAGTTTCTATTGGCTCTGCGGCTCATCGGCCTCGTCCTGGTCACTTGTAGCTCTTAAGGACACAACCACACACAGAGAGAGAAAGAGACAAGCAGAAGGTGAGTGAGAGAGCAAGAAAAGAGCAGAACACATAACACATACAGATTGTGCAGGAAAGCAATCCAAAAGGTACATCTTCCATTAAGGCTTTGATCTTCAAACTTACTTATTGAACGCCGAGGTGTCGCTGACATTGCGCCTGTGACCTCCACCGCCGCTGGGCTTCGGAGGCGTTAGCATGTTCTTCGTGGGCGTGCCACCAGGTACAGCCAAATCCTGAGGCGCCTCCTCCTTGCTGGCGTCCTCGGTTGCTGGCATATTGGCTGCTGGAACTGCAGCCGTGGCTGGCTCATTGAAGGGATCTGGGTAGCCACTGGATTCAAAGAGATTGCTGGCCGCGGCCACAGGAGCTGGCGGAACAGCTGCCTGGGCCTGCGGAGCTGGAAGAGGAGGAACTGCTGCCGGCATGGCTGGAAAGTTGGCCTGGAACTGCTCCACCACGGGTTGAGCCTGAGTCTGTGGTTGTGGGGAGGTGATATTCTGCCGGGGCGAGGGACTGGGCGGCAGTCCAAGACCCAAGGAGTTGCCGCCGTGCACCGAGGATGATCCTTTGGGACGGGAGCGTGGAGCCACACTGGTACCTGCCTCCACAATGGACACGTTCTGAGGCTTGGCAGCCTTGGCGGCGGCAGCACTGATGCGCTTGGCCTCCGATTCGAAGGGCGGCACCTGGAGCAGGTCAAAGTTTGGAATGGGTGTCTTCTGCAAAAGAAAATGAGGCTATTTTACAGAAAAATCTAACAAGGAGTGATCTCCACTTACATGCAGATTCTGAACAGGATTATCCTTGCCGGCCAGGCGGAAGGCCGCCTCGCACACCTGCCAGATATTGGGCCTCCGCTCCATGTCCGTGTCCAGCATGTACTTGATCAGCTGGTGCATGCCCTTCGAGTACTTGGAGTTGTCCGGAATGGAGAACTGCCCGTTTTGGATGGCCAGGGTACTCTCGCCAAAGGGCAGTGAGAAGAAGCACAGTTTGTACAGCATGCAGCCCAGTGCCCAGATGTCCGCCTTGGTGGTTATGCTCTTCCCTCCATACAGATCAACCATTTCGGGTGCTCGGTACGACAGTGTGGTGTACTTCTGGATCTCCTCCTCCACCACGGTCACGCCATGCTGCTGCGGGTTCAGCGTCTTGGCTGTCGCCGATCCAAAGTCGCACAGCACAAAGTTGCCAGCGTCCGTCTGCAGGATGTTCTCCACCTTCAGGTCCCGGTGGATGATGGGTGTCTGGCAGTAGTGGAGCCGCGAGACAGCCTCGGCAATATCACAGAAGATGGTCAGCACCTCGGGCTCCGTAAAGCCAACTTGTAATCTAAAAGATATGAACTTTAGAAGGAAATCTTTTTATAGAATATTGGAATTACCTTGCATTCATCATGGCCAGCATGTGATGCTTGCAGTAGGGCATTAGGAGGAGCACCTCGCACACTCCATTGCCCGTGGGTGTGATGCTGGAGTCCACATAGCCGATTATGTTCTTGTGCCCGCTAAGGTTGCTCTGTGGGAGTTCCAAAAAGAAATTAGTTTGGTTTGTTTGGATGGCTCTATAAGGGGCCAGATACCTACCGCAATCTGGATCTCCCGCTTGGCCACATTCAGATCGTGCTCATTGTTGACGTACATGCGTTTCAGGGCGTACTTGGTGGCCGAGGAATTGCCGCCGCCATTACCTCTGGCCAGGAAAACCATGGCGAAGCCACCTGCGTGAAGGGAGATAACAAAAGGGGGTGTTAGTAGGGGCGGTCTAGACATCCAAAACATCTGTCAGCTGTAAATGGTAAACAAAATATAAACGGAAGAGGGCAGGGACTACCTAACACGACTATAATATATCCTTTACTATATAAATTATATAGTATATATATCTCTCTGCTACTAGTACTGACATGCCTTTAGCGAAACCCCCCCACTACTGGGTATCATTCCAGTTTAAGCGATAGGCAGTTACTGTCTGGCCCTGGAACGGTTTACACATGTTCCACCCGTCGTCAGACAATTTGCATGAGTTTTATTCCATTTTATTGCACATAGAATTCAAGTAGAGCCCCCCCTCGTAACGGCACCTGTCGCTCTGCGCTCTGCGCCACTTCAAAATGTACGATAAAAAGGCAACGCAATACACAAACTAAACTATTGAAGGTCACGTACAGAAATAACAACAATAACATGCGACAATAACAATACTTAGAGCTCTGAGATCTCCGAGTGGAGGAGAGATGGGGTTTGGGGTTTGGGGCTTGGAGGCACCCAAGTATGCAGAGAAAAAAAATAAGAGTCAATCATAAAATCTAATAAAACTCTGAATTTTTATATTAAGTCAATGTCTTATATATTAATGCCCTTTAATATTTATTAAATTAATTTCTCCTTGTTTAAAAAAAAAGTGTAAAATGGATAATGCTCGAGTTTGTGAAATTACGGCGTCAAATGTTAATAAATGGCGAAGGTTGGCAACCCACTGGGAGCTAAGCAACAAATCAACTTTGGAAAAAAATTACAAAAAAAAAAAACATTCAATAATAATACTACAAAAAAAAAGCAACAATAACAATGAACAATTGTAACGAGAAAACTCGAGAAGGCATGAGGTGGGTATTTAAGGCAGGCGAGGAGAAAGGGGGAGTCGAATGCAAAGTGGGCGGAGCAATGGAGAAAGGTGGGGCCAGAGGAAGGTGTTCGCAGTTAACCGTTTGCCGCTTAGTCATTTCTGCCGTCTTGGGAGCTCACCGGTAAGAGCTCACTCTCTATCTAGATACCCTACAGTATCTTAAAAGTAAGCAAGATTTCACCAAGTCAACCTAGTCTTTCTTTTTCGAAAAATTACAGGGTATTACCGACAACAGCTGACTGGCTGACAGCGGCGCCAGCGCAGCGCAAAACAACATTACGAATCGAGTTTGTTTGCCAAAAGATATAAAATAAAATAGAGAGACAAGCCGCAGGGAAAGGTACTTATATAGGATGGGAAGCCATTGTTATAGCAATCGTTGGAGGATCAAATGTTGGACGGGAAGGAGTGCTTTTCAAAAACACAAACACACCACAAGGATATGTGCACTCCGGTTTTCAAGGACAAGGCCACAATGCCAGGACGATTTCCTCCGAGGAATGGCGAACTTTGCCATTTCGCCATTAAGCCGAAAGGTGGGCCAGAAGATAGGTTTTTCCCATCGAGAAACTTGGAGTGTCGGTCTTGCCGCTTCATTGGCTAAATTAACATAATTGATTCAATTGATTTGTGGCTATGTAGTCTATGGAGATTCTATATACAATTTAGTATATATGTATGTACATAGTTTCTGCAACTAAAAAAAGAGAGACTCTTTAAATAATTTATGCATTAAAAATGGAGGTAACCTAAGGCCAGGGTCATAACTGACATGGCCATTATTTTAAAGTTTGGGGGTTGAGTTTTGCAATCCAGAGTTTTATTTTATTTTTATTAAAAATTATAGAGGTTTTACAACTTGATATTACACAATTTGAGTAAAAAACTAGTCTCTAAATATTTAAAAAAATATAATTCATAAATTTCATTCATTATCCAGGGACGTTGCGTCAGCATTAGTCACATACTATTATGAAAATAAGAGATATTAACGACTGGGTTCTGGGGTCTAGCAATGTGCAATCGGAAATGCGACAAGTGGCGCCCCTAATTACGGGATACGCAGCTGTTTTTTATGCTGTTTTTTGCGGTTTCTTTCTGTGTTTATACGCCCCAGATTTGGAAGCAGCGTAGTGTTTTTATCTAATCTCTCGAAAGGGGGCAGCCCACCTGTAAATCGAGCACTTGATAAGCATAATCGCTGCTATGGGCTACGTGCTGTCAGTCGATAAAGGGACAGGAGAGATATGTACACGAGACACCCACTCACCCTCCGCCAGGACATCTTCCACGGTGACTGCGACGCGTCCTACTGTAAAGACCTTGCCCACGAAGGAGTTCTTCTCGTTCGAGGACGAGGACGAGCTGCTGTTGTGCGGATTCTCCAGTCGCGAGTTCTCATTGCGCTCGTTGCTCAACTTGGAAAGGATTTTCTTCATTTTCCTCGATTTTCTTCCAAATGTTTACTGCTTCGAAAGCAGCACACACACACACTGACACAGACAATCGCACGGTCTTAATTGCCTGCGCGTAGGTGTTTTTGGCAATATTTTTCGCTTTATTCGCAACGGCGGGTGGCGGTGACGCTTGCCAATTGATCCGCGTTCGCGTTGGGGATGCGTTAGCTTAATTAAGCTATTTTGAATGCACAGACACACACACACTGCAGCGAAAAAGAAAGTTTTTCGATTTTCCTGCAGCTCTTCAAGTTGTTCGTTGAGGACGGTGTGACCAGAGCTGCGATTGGCGATTCTGCTCACTGCCTGCAGCCAGTGTTGGAAAATGTTGAAATGGTGGGAGCTATTTGTAAACAATAACAAACTGAATTTGCGAGTTGGCCTACAAAATGGTAAATACGGCCAAATACTTTGCTCTTCTAGAGAGTCTTAGCTTTGAGAAGGCTCTTGGTAAGTTCCGCAATGTGTTTTTATTGAAACACTCACAAATCAGACTCTCCAACAGCGAAACAGGCCACCAGCTCCAAAGCAAACACCGGCTACTTGGAAGGAAACCTCCTCGTTTTACAAAAATATGCGAAATTGAGTTTGCAGGAGCAGCTGCATGAGTTAAGCATGGATTACCAACTTACGCCTGAACAGGAATCTACAATAGATCCAGAGGCAGAACCAGTAGTATCCTATATTGTTCGATTGCAGCATGTAGTCCACTTGCTGACCAAGAATATAAACTTTCACAGCGACGCCAAGGAGGATCTTATTTCGGTGGCTCATCTGAAACTTTGCATTCAAGCCACCCAGGAGCTATCCTACTACGCCCTAAGGTGCCAGCTTCATGAAGACTTCTACAAATCCCCGATTTTCAATGAAGCTAAAGGAAAGGTTCCCGTGAATCCCGCCCTTTTGCTCCTAAGCATAAAGATCTTTGTTAATATTCTACCAATTCGGCAATTTCACATAGCCAACTCTATGGAACTGGTGCAGAGGGATCTTCTGGCGGCCATCATAAGTCTGAAGACCCTGGAAGACCATCCCGAATTGGATACAGCCATATCCTATCTCTGGCAACAGGAATCCAAGTCGGATTTCTTTAGACATGTGCTACTATTAAAAGCCACTCCTTTGTGTCCTCCTTTGGCTAAATTGCTCCATCATCAACTTCTGGAGAAGCTTCACTCCCCTCAAGGCTTTGCCAGCTTTGTGGAAGCCTTGCAACAAACTCCAAATGTGAGTCCCTCCAGAAATGCTGAAATTGTGGCTGGAATAGTGGCTAGAAAGGGATTCACTCAGTCAGCCCAGGAAAAGATGATTCAGCAAGTGCTAGAGTATTGCAGGTTCCATCTCCAGGATGCGGACAAAATGTGTGTTGGCATCCTTACCCTGAGAAGGTTTTATGACCTGAGTGAGCGGAATCAAAAGGTAATAGAGGAAGTTCTGTCCAGCCATTGGAAAACCTTGATTGATCCGGAAGACTTGATAGCGGGTCTTATTTTGATGGATCATCAGGAACTCTGCAACAGAATCCTGTTCTGGCAACATCTGTTCAGCAGTTCCAATGTGGCTTGTTTGCCCAGTAACCTCTTGATAGAATACCTACCTCTGCTACTCCAGCTGTATGATGGTTTGCCTTTGGAACTCCCTGCCAGAATCCAGATTTCTGGGCTAATATCTAGGTGTTTAGATAATAGGGAACGTGAAAACGAACTGCCGGCTGTGCTTCAGAGATTATTCAATTGGGAAATAGATGAAGAACCTGCTTGGAAGTGCCTCCACCCACGGGTTCTCATGCTCCCGTCGGCAGAACCCAATAAAATTCAAATCAAGGTGGCTCCCAGTGACTACCAAGTGGACCACGACATGGCCAGGATACTGCCAGGCTTACTGACCTCCACTTCCCACAATACCCTCATCTGTAATGTGTTCCTGGCGTTGTTATCTTACATGGTAAATGTTTTGAAAGAGAAATCCTCGTCCAGTGTGGATTTCATTTCCACAGAGTCCGAACTAAAGGACTTCTTGCATTCAAAATACCAACTCAAGCTGGATCTGCTTATAGCCCTTAACCAGTTGGTTGCTCACCAGCCATTGAGAGCTCAGTTGGCCTTGCACACGAAGGAGTTTGTGGTGATCCTGAAGGACTTACTCCATAAACGGTCTGAAGAGGAGGAAACCGCTGTCCATATACTGCTCCTTATTCTCAATCTTCTCCACGAACTCATCGAGAGCAGTGAAGAGCTTCAGCTTTCTGAAAGCAGTAGAGAACTGAAGGAGCAACTGCTGTTGTTGAAATCGGAATCTCGTAATCCCCTAATCCAGCAATCTGTTCAAACTCTACTAAACCTGCTACAAGGAGCCTGGCGTCCAAGTGATTCCCTAAAAACACAACCCTTCCAAAAGGCGCGCTCTCTTATTGAGAAGAAGGAGTCCCATCTGCAGGTCTATGGCATCCAACTAATGATGGATTTGCTGCACAAGAAGGACCCAACCACCATGGCTCAAAGCCACCTGGTCATAGCTTTGGCGCTCACCACTCTTAAGGACAAGGAATCGTACACCTTCCTGAACTGCGTGCGTCTCTTTGTGGCTCTAGTGCACGTGATGGAGTCTGAAGTTCTGGAAAAGCTGAGCGATGAGTACCTATCCGAGACTGCCGAGTTTGACTATCGACTGGTTGTGGGGGAAGCGGTCCTTAAAGTTTCCCAGGAGCTAGGTGAGTATGTTGTTCATTCATGAAGCTTTAGGTATTTAAATCTTTATAATTTTTCAGGATCTCTTTGCTATCGATACAAGGCAGTGCTCCTGCACTGCTTCATGCATGGCGCCCGCTCTCCAGTTCACGAATTTCGAATGTCTGCCTTTGCCAATCTCGCCCAGCTCTGTCGTCTGTTGGCCTTCCAAGTACACAACTTCTTCGAGGAGCTACTCCAACTAGTTAACAATGAACTGACCTCCGGGGGCTATGTTCCCTCCAAACGTGCCGCTGTTCTGGTTTTAGCAGAACTACTAAATGGCATGGAGAATCTTCTGGACTACCAGGACATGCTATTGCCCATTTATCGTTTGTTGAAAACAATTGAAGCCACTGAGTCCTGCGATCCTCAAATGCGTCAGCATGCGGCAAATGGTTTGAAAATATTAAACGAAAAATGCCGGGCCCTGATTCAATCCAGTATGGAAGAGCAATCCCTGCAGAAGCAGATCAAGGTGCTGGGCATCAAGGATGATAATCCTAAACCTAGAAAAAACCGACACATCCTGGAACTAAATTAAGATAGTATAAGCTTTAATTGTGATTTTAGAGTAGTAATTTTTTAAAAAGAGTTATATTTGTCTATTTTTTTGTATGAAAAAATATCCTTCGTGACTTACAACGAGAAATGCAAACTATTCATCTAAATGATGGCATTTTTAAGGACAAATGTGGTCTGGACTATTTCGTTTTTGGATTACTAGCGTTTACTTCTTTCCAATCGAGAACTCTTTCTCAATCTTGTCGGCAATCATCTTGGCAATGGCCAAGCTGCTGGTGGCGCCTGGCGACGGAGCATTTCGGCAGTGGAGCACCCGCTTGGCCAATGCTCCCGATCCCTCGCCGCGATCGAAGACAAAGTCATCCACCAGGTTACCGTCCAGGTCCATGGCCTGGGCCCGAACTCCGGCTGGGCCACGCTGAATGTCGTACTCCGTGATGTCGGGGATGTACTTCTGCAGGGCTTTCACTTGCAGGTTGATGAACCACGACTTGGACATCTCGCTCAGGCCGAAGCCGATGTACTTGCTGGCCATTTTGACAAAGCCAGGGTATCTCAAGGCATCGAGTAGCTCCAGGATGTTGATGTCGCCCCAACTGGATGAGGAGAAAAGGGTATTTTCATTAATCTTCCTTTCATATATCTATCCCTTAAGACTCACGTGTATCCCTCTCGTTTCAGGGCGAGCACTGCATTGGGTCCCAACCAGATGGAACCATCCATGCGCGGCGTAAAATGAACACCCAGGAAGGGGAATCGCGGATCGGGAACTGGATAAATGTTACCCTTGACCATGTGCTGCTTCTCCTTCGAGAGCAAAAGGTACTCGCCACGGAAGGGCACAATCCGAGGATCCCGGGGACAACCAGTCTTCTCGGCCAGCAGATCTGACTGCAGTCCTCCGCAGGTCAGGACGTTCTTGGTCCTCACTGTCTGACCTGGCTTAGCGCCATGGATGGTCACTGGGTAGTCAGTGCCCTCCTTGGTTTCGCTAAACTTGCTGACATTGTAGTCCAGGAAGATGCGGCCGCCGGCCTTCTTGATGTCCTCGCCGTAGTATTGGGTCACCAGACCCCAGTCCACGATTCCGGTATGCGGACTGTGAAGCGCCTTGAGACCCTGGCAATAGGGCTCGATCTCCTGAATCTCAGATCCTTCAATCATTCGCAGATCCGGGACGTTGTTGGCAATACCACGCTTCTCTAGGTCACCCAGGAGCTTCACCTCCTTTTCGTCGGTGGCCACGATCAGCTTGCCGCACTTCTTGTATGGAATCTTCCGCTCATCCAAGTAGGCATAGGCCAGATGCATTCCCTCCACGCAGAGCTTGGCTTTGAGGGTGCCTGGCTTGTAGTAGATACCGGCATGGATCACTCCGGAGTTGTGTCCGCTCTGGTGGGTGGCCAGTTTGGATTCCTTTTCGAGAACTGCCACCTTGAGGGTGGGGTGGCGCAGGAGGATCTCACGGGCAGAGGCGGTACCCACAATACCACCTCCCACCACAACCAAATCATATTCTCTGTGAGGAGAAGACGAAGAAATTATCACAGGTTCGGGTTTAAAGATTAAAGTGAGATTCTAAGAAAATCTAGTAACTAAGTAGGCCTATATTAAGTAAATAATATATGACATTTAGTATAAAATTCAACAGCTATATGTAACTTAGCACCTCCCAATAGCTTTTTTTTCTCTGTTTACATAACTCTGTTTTAAAAAAAGTATTCATCAGGCATCTGTCAGAACTTGTATCTGTATCTTATCCGCATTGTAAAACCCCCAAAAAGTATCTCAATCTTAAAACCTCGAAAGTATCTGAAGACCATAAGAATATTCTCAAAGGAGAGAGCTAGATTCTTATCTGAATCCCACAAAGAACTCACCCGCTGCTCGCGTCGCCGTGTTGGAAGCGATTCTGGGTCGCCACCTGGGCAACGCCGCCCACATTGAGGAGTCCTCTCCTCGCTCCCTGCACCAACTGTCGCACCTGGGCCATTTCTCTCGCTTTCTCCTTTTCCTTTCACCGTCCGCACGCTCGTGGAATTCGGTTTATTAGCTTGGCTGCCAACAAAGACCTTGCTTGACCTTGGCTCCGCCCCTCACAATTTGTGCGTACAGCTCGCCGCCCGCGAATCGACAGACTGATTTTTTGGATTCGTGAATCCGTGGAACTTTTCCGTGCCGCGAGAGAAAAATAAATATGCTCGCGGGCACGGGCTGAGCATCTAAAGTAAACTCATGAAGTCGCTAATTGATAAGTGTTCAGGGTAGTGAGTGGGTCAGGGGGATGGTGGGTGGCGTTGGGGCCGCGGGGCTGGTCAGCTGTTCGATTTGTTGATAAGCCAACAGAGGGACCAGCTGGCAGTATCCTCAAGTGGTCTCCTCATATGGGGTGTCCCAAGATTGAGGATATTAGGAAATATGCGATTTTGTGTTGATTTCAGATAGGGTTTATACCTTACATTTTGAATAACGATAATAATTTTATTAACAAAGCCAAAGGGAAAAGCTTAAAATATTTAAAAGTTTTAAACATATGTTTTAAAAATAAATTTTTAAAAAAGTTCAGTTTGAAATTTTAAAAGTGTAGTTTCCATCCCTGGGAAATCCGCGACTTATCCAACACTGTCAGCCAAAACATCAACAGAAAAACAGCTGATTTTCACAACAAAATTTTAAGGAATTTGCAAAGCCGACTGTTTTTTATAAACAAACATTTTATTAATAAAATTAATCATTAAGGACTCTCCACTATGCCCGCCCACTGTGCGGTGGTCAATTGCAGCGACAAATATGTGCATTCCGGCAGCATATCTTTCCACAGGTAATCGAAATTCTGATTTCCAATATCTTCCGACATTTAACACATTCCAATAAAGATTCCCCTTTAAGCGGAAGGATCTCCTGCAAAAGTGGAAGGACTTTACCCAACGGAGTGGCCAGTGGATGCCCTCAAAGTGGAGTGCCGTCTGCAGTCGTCATTTTGTAGACGCTGACTTCAACTGCTGCAACAACCGGAAAACCCTTAAAAAGAACGCAGTGCCCACGGTGCGGGTTCCCGAAGAGGATGGCCTGAATGTTATGGTAGAACAGGTGCCAACAGGCAATAGAACGCTGGCCAAGCCAACCCTGTCAAGTGCGGCAGAGCCACCACCTTCTTCAAGCTCCAAATGCACTTGCCGTTTCTGCGGCTCCTCCGCCACGAATTGTTCTTCTTTTGAGAAAAGCTTCGAGCTGTTTGGCATGATCCAAAAGTGCTTTCCCACTCTACAGATTCAGCAGGATGACACCCTGCCGAAGGATATTTGTGTGGACTGCTACCGCCAACTGGAACGTTTCTCGAAGTTCATCGACGTGGTGATGCAAACCCAGAGCGAGCTTCAGCGGAAATATCGCCGTCAATTGAAGATCAAACAGGAGCCTTTAGTGCGGGTGAAGCAGGAGGCCAGCGACAATCTGGACAACCTTTTTCCGGATGAACTGGACATGGGCCTGGAGCAGGACGAGGGCTGTGACCATGAGGAAACCGAGCAGAAGTTCCAGTTTTGTGACTTCCCAGTTCTGAACACCCAGGACATTATCAACAACTGTGATATCATGGAGATTATTAACCTGGACGACCCGTTCATCAATATACCCGACGATGCAGATGTGGGGCTCTCGGAGAGATCTCAACCTCTGCGATCGGCGAATGAAATGCTGCAGTCTGAGATGCTAACAGAGGAGCACAATTATGCCAAGGAGGATTGGCCCTTTCCTCCGGACCAGTACAAAAAAGAGAAGCTGGAGGGCGCAGATGCGGCACCGGAGCCTGCTCCACCACCACCGGCTCCTCCTCCTTCAGCTCCGCCAGTGGTTCCCCTGTCCTTGCCCGATGATCTTCCGCCCTCGGATACTCGTTCTTGCAAGCCCATAGTTACAAACGTCAGCCAGATACCGAATCCCCTGATCTGTGAGCTGCTACCGCCCCCTGCCGCTCCTCCGAGCACCAAGCCCAACATTGTGGTCTTGAACGACAGTGTGGTCAAGTCCTCCGCCGCTTTTCGGCTCCACAATTGTACCCTTTGCACCGCCAAGTTCATCACCTTGGATAGCCTGAATCAGCATTACAATAGCAATCATGGAAATCCCATGCCCATGGTCAGTGTGCCGCCCTTGAACATCGGACTTCCCAACTTGGCAGCAACTCCTCCCATGAAACTGGAGGGCAACAGGGCCCTTGTGTTGGCAGAGCATCTGGAATACTGGCAGCCAGAGTGGCAGAATAGTCATGTGGCCATCCAGCCAAAGAAGAAGATCGACATCCTGGACATGCAAAGTAGTTTCCTGCATCACAAGGACCTCATACCGGCAGCCACGCAGTTGCAAGCACCTGCTCCCGATCCTGAACTGATTGCTGTGACGGCCAACTACGCTAAACTGGCTGCCAGGTACCAGAAGCTAATGGCCAAGTGCAAGAAGCTGAAGGCGCCCAGAAAACGTAAACGCAAGTCCCACGGCTGCAGGATGTGCAGGCGAAGATTCCCCAGCTTGGGCAAACTATTCCACCATCGTCGCCTGAAAGGCCACTATGTGAAGAGGAAACCCAGGTTCTTCGGGCGCTGCTGCGGTTGTTTGAAGATATTCCTCTCTCGGCTGGCACTGCGCCAGCATATGCGCTACATCTGCCAGTCCCTGTCCTTGAGGAACAACCGCCGCCTGCAGAGCTTCAAGTGTCGCCACTGCCAGGCGATTGCGTTTGCCCATTGGCGCCTCTATCGCCGCCACGAGCTCAAGTGCCGGCCGCGGAAATCCAAGCCGAAGGTGCCGATGCCGCCCAGCCGGAAAAAGAAAGTTGCGTCCGTCCAAAATTTCACTTGTGATCTGTGCAAGAAATCGTTTGGGTCGGTGAACGGTCTGCGCCAGCATGTCATCACACATTCAACGGAGCGGCAGCACAAGTGCGGCATCTGCAACAGGGTCTTCAAGCGGCGCAACGGTCTGTCGCAGCACATTAAGGGCTACCACCTGCAGCTCAAGCCGCACGAGTGTCCTGTGTGTCAGCATCGTTACGCCCTGAAATGTGATATGCTGCGATGCAAGCATTCGCTGCGACGAGGACCAGTAGCTGGAGAATGAGGCACCAATCCGCAATGGCCTTTAAACTGTGATATTTGGAGTAAGTTACCATAAAACCTATACCTATAAAATGTTGTAATGCTCTCTTCTCTAGCAGACACCATGGAGCGCTTAGCTGGTGGCCTGCCAAGTGGCCTAAAGAGCTCCCAGCGGGAAGCGGGATTGTGGCCAATTGAAACTCCCACGCGATTCATATGATTTTGTATTATATACATTTATTTGTTTAAATTGCAGTATAAGTTCTTGTATTAAACGCTCTCTAAAAGTATGTGTATTCTTTGTATTCTGTAGTATTTAATGCATTATAGTATTGCTTTTTATTGCTAAACTTTAAACACGAAATACTGAAATGAAAGCTTGAACGCATATTCCACTTATTCCGACAACAACACAGGTGTATTTATGTACAAATTAGGTTTGAATTTTTCGCTTAAAACAACTATCCCTTTTTTTAAACAATAATTAAAATCATAATGAAAATAAAAATGGCACTACCAGTTAGAAAGAATCGAAAGAATTCATCAAAACTAAAGGTACAAGTTCAACAAATAAGAAGATTACGCAACACCAGATATTTCAAAGAGTTCTTAAGCTAAAAACATTCTTCTTAAAACTAAAGGTTAATTATAAATTACGCTTTTGGTATGATCGTTATCTATGTGTACGTATGCATGAATATGAGGACTGGAAGTGGTCTGACTTGGTTTCCCTTCTGGAGTAGCTATTCTTCTTCCAAGTCCCTTCGTCAATGGGACCACTCCAGTAGTAGGTGTGTATATATGAGACGATTAGTATGGATATCAATTATTTTATGTGATGCTTGAAAAATGCCTGCAGCTTGTACGAAGCGTCTCCGGTCTCCCTAGGTTCTTCTATAGGTCCACATTCCATTTAACCTACGCCAAATAATTACTCGCTAGACTACCGCTAGGATAATGGTGCTGGGATCCAGGTCTACTGGAAGATAGCCGCCCGCTGCTGGAACTGCTGGCGCCGCTGGGCCCGCTCCTCCTCCTCGCGCCGGCGCTCCTCCTGCTCGGCCCGGATCTCGTCGTGGAACTTGTTCGTCCTCAGCTGCTGTTCAATCTTCGCCTCGAAGAAGTTCTTGGCTCCGCTCACGCCCACCTGCTCCACATCGATCTCCGTCAGACGGGCCAGCTGGTTGAGCCCCGAATCCGAGTCCAGTTCTCCGGCTCCGGCCTTGCGGTAGATGAGTAGGAACTCCCTGAAGGAGATCTTGCCATCATGGTCCTCGTCCACCTCGGCGATCATTTTCTTCAGCCCGAGATGGGTCTGGGGGGCGCCAAGCTTCTCCATCATGAACTTGAGCTCCTGCAGATCCAAGAAGCCATCCCGAGCAGTGTCGTAGCTGGAAGAATCAAAGAGATATAGTTTTATTATCATGTTAAATGGTAACTGGTATGGTAACCTAATCCTCTAAAGAATTGGTCAGCAGTTTGGAAACCAGAGGCCAACAGATAAGTGTCTCTGGTCATTGACCAAGCCAGAAACACGAGACTGGCGAGGCCGCCAATGTCGGGGATTAGGAATCGATAATGCAAACGTGGGTGCAGTGGCGTCAGAGGTCGCGTGGCACCCTCCCGCCGGCTAGTGGGTGTGTGTGGGTGGGTGGGAAACCAGAGCTCGTCGTGGCAAGTCAACCCAATTTCATGCTAAATTGGCAAACAACAGAGGCAGGCAAGACTATAGCATACATGTCGCATAAATTATACTTTTGTTTATTTAAAATACAAAAGGAAATTATAATGATGGTGGTTATGATTTAATTAAATAATTTGCATCTTAAAAGAAATTATTAAATAGTAGAGTTTTGATTTAAAAAATTGACTAAAGTATTATATAATATATTGTATTTGATTTTCAATTAAAAATCTGAACCTCATGACTAATAATCTGCCAACAAGTGTCTTTCGGGCTTAATCCGCCACCCAGTGGGACAATTTTTGGATAGCATTTGCATCATGATTTCCACTTAACCCATTCCATCAGATACATCCATGGGTTCGACGACCGAAATCGGCAAGTCAAGAGTTCAAACGGCGACACTTCCGCCCAAAAGTCCAAATAGTGTGGGCAGGAAATCGCGATGAAAATGTAAATAAAGCCCATTTACTATTTAATTGTGTAATATATTATAAAAGAGAAAATGCGGCAGAAGCGGCAGTCGCGTGTTGCTGTTGTCGGCAGATGAGCAACCAGCAACCAGCAGCTTGCAACATGCCACAAGCAGCAGCAACAGCAGCAGCTGCCGCCAGCTTCCAAATCGACCTTGCCGGTTAGTCGAAGGATGTTGGTTAGTCGGAAACTTGTTCAACTAGTTGGCTAGTTGGCTAAAAATACGCAACTTCAAGAGCCAGCTAAGGAAGCAGCAACTACTTCACAGATACTCCCATGACAATAACCAGATACAGATACACACACTATACACTAACACTGTTGTGTAGTTATCCAATAATTGAAACTGAAAGTTTCGATTTCTCGTTCGCCTAGAAGAGGCGGCTTATAATGACGAAATATCTATTAGATTACAACAACCAGCAGCGGCAATTGTATCTAAGTAGTTTCGCTTTCATTTTCACTTATAATTGTATTTATTTATCGACAACAAAAATGATTTTCTTACAAAAGAAACTAAAAGATAGTTAATTAAAGAGTGAAAGTAATTAAGCACGAGGGGGAATCATCTCTCTAGCGTGTCTGGAAGTGTCACCTTTTCTCATTTTGGCCATCATCTCGAGTTGGGCAATTAATTGTGGCCACTGTTACGCTATCGCCTATGCCGCCTTTTTTAATTAACCAACAATTGCAAGTCAGTTGCGTCAATGCGACAATTGGTGTCTCGGTTGGGTTATGTTTTTACTTTTCTCCAGCAAGGTATTTATTTTTCAATTAATGGGGGGAGAGGTGTTGTGGTTTGGAATTCCATTCAGCTTGATTTTATTAAATTATTAGTTAAAATAAAGATATTAGAGTCTTAAAAGGTGTTAATAATTATATGACTAGTCTCAGCTTGGTCTTAAAAAACACCTCTTTCTTTAGTCAAGAGTTGAAATCTCTAAAAATCTATATAGATTTTTATTAAATCTTAAACACACACCTGCTGTGCTGGCATCCCCACCGGATTTAGCCCCAAATTCTTTATTGATTGTTTTCATTTCATTAAATCCAAAAAAAAATAGAAAAAAACTTCACACGCTGAGCTGTTTTTGGGGGTGTTGGTTGAACACTTTTCTGCCTCATTGCATGCCGCTTGTTGTTGCGGCAGGGCCATATGCTATATGGCTCTATACCTCTATAGCTATATAGCTCTATAGCTTATAGTATGCATGCGATTTTCATTTTCTTTATCGTTTTTTCGTGTACAGTTCAACAAATAACGGGGTCAGCTGGCCATTGTTGTTAGTGGTGTTGTTGTTTATGCTACATGCCGCAATTTGCATCGTAAATTTATCTATGGATGTGCCACTAGTAGTACCCTAAGCGGTAAACAAGTGCGGTGGAAATAATAGAACCAGATTTTAGATATTGTTTATTTTTAAGAGTCTTAGATTTTTATTATTTTAAAGGTTTATTTTTTATAGTTATCCCTATATTTCTACCTCATACTGTAAGCCTTGTAAACTGCAATTACTTTATTAAACCCAACATACATAGTATCTCTACTATTAGCAACATAATGCCTTCAAAGTTGCAACTTGCAACTCGTATGTTGAATGGAGTCTATTTTTTTGTCTGTGCCCCTGATGTTCAAGCGGGTTAATGCCAAAGGGAGTCTAATTCCGATTCCGATTCATTCAAAAAAAAAAGTATGAAGTTCTTGAACTTTATGGTAACGGTTTCCATTGTTTGCCGCAAAAGCGATTTAAATTCAGAGCGGGTCTTGGCGGGGTCTTGAGTTTCATCATTATATTGATGTGGGGACTATGAATAAAGGTATCAGGTACATGGGTATACCCCCTGCCCATTTGTAAAAGCAATGTCTTGCATACGCAATGGCTTGTTTATTTCGATCGTCTGGATCGTCTCACTCACCTGACGGTTTCCCAAACATGCACCTGTTCATGTGGCCTAGACAAACAGACACTCAGTCGTATATACAGATATACCATAAAGGTATGGGATATGTAAAATGGTAAAATCATTAAAATGCATGACTAGTGGCCTGAAGAACCTCCATTAAATGCTATTACTGCCTCTCGATGTACTTTACATTAATTTCCTTTTTTTATTAGACCTTTAAGGAGGTCTCCTGGTTAGAACTCCTAATAAAATATGTGCTGGGCTGCCCAAAAATAAACTCGCCATATTGTTGACATTTCGAAAGTGGAGCAAACACAGCCAGAAGTGAGAAATCGTTGCGTGGGTCGGGCCTTGTTTGATTATTTTTAAATGTTGCACGAACTGAAGAGCAGTGTGGCACGCATAAGAACGAGAGTGGCGAGTCCAGCAACTACTACGATATGGGGGAACAATGAATTAATGCAATGACTAATTGCAACAAGTTGTGGACACAATGGACACTGCATGAGTGATGATGACTCGTACACATAATTTGATATTTCCTCAATTGAGTGGACACTAGCTAGTGAAGCCACAGCAATAACAAATGTGGCACGATCATACAGTTGCGGTTAATGAATCAGGGTTTTTTAATAATATAATAATTATAATAATGGTCTTTGATTAATCATATTTATACATTTTATTTAATAGACTCTTTAATAAGTAATATTTTATAGAAATGTTTATTGAAATATATCCCTAATTTATTGGCCTCTCGTGTGATTGTCGCTTCAAATCCCATCACAATGAAGCCTCCTCCATGGTGGGGGCCACACACACTCGCCTGTCATTGGCTCTCCTTTGTCAGATAGTTGACTGTGGCATTACTTGGTATTATTTTCCTTTGGCGTGTTTTGTGGACATGCCAGACTGCCCGTCGCCTGCAATCCCACAGCTGCTGAATTGCGATTTTTTTCGATTTTTTTTTGGCCAAATGCATAAAGGTCGCGCACATGTGTGCGGAAATACATGCTCTCTGGCGGGTAATTACCATTCGGAGGCTGCAGCCGGAAATTAGGTATCGATCGTCCGAAAACTTGCTTTACCAGCAACCTCCTCAATACCTCACAATACAGCCGATTAGAGTCAATGAACCTAGGCCCAGTGCAGTGCATAGTTGGTGGGTAAGCCCACCTCCAAGGACCCTGCAATCGTCCCGAAATGTGCAATGAAATCAACAACCCTTGCAAGGCCTATATGAGTGATTTGCATAAGGGGTTATGCCCGAGTAATGGGTGGTGGCTATGGCTATGGCTATGGCAACTTAATTAAAAGTTCTCCTCGCCATTTGCCACTCGCCACTGTGGCCGCAATAAAAAAGCCCATCCGGACACACTGAACAGAATTCCTCCCCTAGAATTGTAAAGTGCGTGCGAGTGCTTGGCTTTTGTCCATGAACTCAGAATTGTAACCAGAGCGACGACAGCCAACGATACTAGTAGCACTGCCATCGATGCCAAATAGCACCCCTTGGCCAGACCAGGGGAGGCGCACAAAGAAGCTTTACACCCACAGTGCTCCCTCCATAAATGGACGGCTTAATTGGGTCTATTTTAGAGCTTCAATAAAGCCAAGAGTTGGTTAACCTTCCAAGAACATTCTCGATATAAGCAATGCTGGGGGTCATATATAGAAATCATGGATTGAAGGGGTTTTTTTAGAAAAAGATGAAAAATTACGATCGAAAATTGAATTCCTAGGTTTTTATGGAAAATGACGGGGAATAGATTTAGAAATTGTTTAAAGTATTCCTTTCAAGAACCGGATGAAAGTTCTGGATAATAAGGGTACTGTAGCAGGCCATGTATGGTGATCATGGATTCCCCAAGGGGTTCTACCAGAAAAATCAAAAAATATATTTCTCGAAAATTTTGATTATGAGGGTCATGGGTTAGGATTCAGGTTGATAGGTATTCCGTTTAAAGTATTCGTTTTTACATGAAAATTATGGGAGCTATGGGCATTTCAGGTGGCCATATATAAAAACCATGGAACCCTACAAGGGGTTCTATCAGAATAATGTGAAAAATATGTATCAAAAATGTTTTTCAGAGAATTGGCTTCAGAACGATATGGAATCTATCTAAAAACTGATTGAGATATTCCTTTCAAGGATAGGATGAAAGTTGTGGAAGATATGAGTGTCTCAGGGGGGCATTTATGAAAATCCTGGACATTGCAAGTAAGGTTCCATCAGTAAGATTTTTA
This sequence comes from Drosophila bipectinata, assembly GCF_030179905.1. Classification (NCBI taxonomy): domain Eukaryota; kingdom Metazoa; phylum Arthropoda; class Insecta; order Diptera; family Drosophilidae; genus Drosophila; species Drosophila bipectinata. The sequence goes on along the minus strand of NC_091736.1, from coordinate 15,666,277 downwards.
AAAATATTTATCGAAAAATATTTTATGAGAATTTAATGTAGAATGATAGAGAATCGACCTACAAATATTTTGAGGTAATCTTTTAGGAAATAGGATAGAAGTTGTAGATTTTAGGAGCATTGCAGGGGGTCTCCAAAGGCCTCCAAGAAAAGTAATTCCAACTAGAGTGCTGAGACTAAAGATATTTTTTTATATTTCAAAAATATGCAGTGTGAAATGAATCTATTTGAAGTTAAATCTAATAGAAAATGAAAAAAAATAGTAGTTTAGTTTATTTTCAACATTTATAGAACTGAATCTACGAAAGAACCAGTTACAGTATTACCACTGTACTTCACTGTACTCTCTACTTCACTTTATGCAAAATTGAATAAAATGTACTTACTTCCAGACTTTATTTATGATACCCCCATGAAGTCTTTGGTGGTGGGTTTCTCCCAAGTTTGACCAGGGATTGTAGCTTATCTCCAGAAAACAGACGATGAATCCCACACATGGAGATGACACTACTCCCCCGGGATGATTAATATTTGTTAGCATTTAAAGGCGCCATAAAGTACATGATCGATACAGTTCTTTGGTTTATTATCGCCAGCCGGAAGTTGGGGCCAGTTGGGCAATGAAAGCCAGCCGACATCCGTGCGGAAAATGGCGCATTATGGGAGGAAAGTAATCAGGAAACTAACAAACAAAAAACCAAAGACGCTATAAAGCGGGCGTGGGATGTAACTATATATATAATTTTATATTCCATATGAGCGATTAAACATGGGCTGGGTCATGGGTCCGGCAATCTGCCTCGTGTACTTATCGTTTTGGGAAGTTTCAGAATGCCTTTTCGCTCTAAAATGCTATGACGTCTTAGGGCAGACACATATATGTATGGTAATATTATTTGTTTATCCGGAAAGCGATTCGGTCTGAATCAGTTGCGATTTGTTTATACAAATTGTTTTGTGAAACACAATTTAATGCGTGACTCAGGCAACGATTTGCTTTCGATTCTTGGGTGGAATCGCCATAGCGTGTATTAATTAAAGTGTTTCAGGTTTTTGAATTTGCAAGTTTAGTGTTTAGCGTTCAACGTGACTGGAAATGCCAAGATCCGAGTACCTTAGCTTTTATCCGGTTTTTTTCGTTGGAAGATGGACCCCAGAAGTGGGGTCTAAAACTTGACATTTGTTGGGGAATAAAAAAGTCTACTTAAGTTTAAATTACGTGAGATATTCTAGTTATTTAGCTAGAGATTTTATTGTATAATCATAGCTTTACTTGTCTCTGGCCATATCCACTCTCATCAACCGTATTTGCCCATTGCATTAGCTAATAGTAGTAGACCAAAAGTCACTCCGGCTCTTGGCCATCTACCATTTGTGGCTCAAACGGAAAATATTTCCCAGACAGCCTGGAGTTGATTTTTTTTGCTGTTGAAGCTTTTGGTTTACAATTGCAGAGCACGTTCGCAGAGCCATAAGGCCATAATGCAGGCAGTATTCGGTTTTGACAATCTGCCAGACTACGATGACCCAGATGCAGAGGAAGCCCCGATTCCAGGGGAGGAGATGGCCCTTACATTCTCCAATGAATGCTGGCTGAGATGATTCAGCCCCACCTCCGGTCAGTTAAAAGTTGAATCAGTCTAAAGTGCGACAGGTGCTTCTCTGCGAATTCCAGGTATAATCAAGACAGATAATTTGGGATGAGGATGAGATAGCTTATCAAGCCAGAGAGACGTTCTACGGCTACGTGACAAGTACGAGAATTTGAATAACAATTTTCAGAGGTGTAATCTAGCATAACATTGCGCAATAGTAGTCCAACTGCGGTTGATTGGACGAAATCCGATCCGATCCGATCCGGACTATCATAGCAAAACTAGGAAAATGTGGTTTAGAGACCTAGGAACCTTTGAAAACACTTTGTTGACGTTGTCGGATGGTAATTGAAAACCGTTCACAAGTACGGCCATAAATACAGATGAGACCCACTCTAACTGAAATCCTAGACAATGTTTTGAAATGTGAGCCAAAAAAAATATAAAAAATATGGTATGAATTTAATATGAATTTTATTTAAAAAAAAAATCTGTTATAGCCATGCTGACCTGTAGTGTAATAATTGAATTCGTTTGAAAGTGTTAAGGCAGAAAGCTACTTTTGACTCATGATCCGTGTGGCGGGAGCGGGAGCCCGACTTGGGGCCTCGGGGAATTGTGACTTGTGGCTGCGACGACAACGTTTCCACCCAAACTGTGAGTCATGCCCCATTGCACTTGCTGGAAAACCAGAGGGACTCGGAGGAGGAGGAGGAGGAGCTGAGCAGTAAATGCAATTTAAATGCCCATTAGGCGCATGAGTTTTATGTTGCCAAGCTAATGAGACGCGAATGCGGTGAGAAGCCTGGGAAAGTGGCCCTACCAGGTGAAAGACAGGGGGGGGGGGGAGGATTCAAAATCAATTATTTTCCATAGCTATAGAAACCTATACCAATTGGCCTTGACTTACGTATTGAAGGTCTTCTGGTAGTCCTTGATCTGCTTCCTGGAGAACTCATGGAACTCGGTGTACACATTAACCACCTTGAAGGTGCGCGGCACTTCGATGCCCGCCTCCTGCGAGTCCATGATCTCCTGCCGCCGGTTCAGAATGTGCGTCAGCTCGGAGCTGTCCGTGTTGGTGGTACTGGCGGTGGTACTGTCGTCCACACTGCCATTTCGCGAGGCCGAGGAGGCGTTCGAGGAAACTGACATTTCGGCGAGTTGGTTGATTTACTTTGCGGAGGTGGAGCTGTGCTGGAATGTCACTGTTTTTTTTTTGTTGTTTTCTTTGCTTTTTCGGCACACCCTAATACAAGGACAGCAGCTCAAAGAGGAGATGTCGGGATACACACACAACGCCAACGGGATGCGCCAGAAAAACACACACAACAAACACTGAAGCTTATAATAAAAAAGCTGATGCGCGGGCGTTGCCTCGAGTCCTGTTTTGGCTAAAAATGCTCGAAAAACTGCGTTTCAGTCGTCACGAAAGCCGGTTGTCTTATTGTGCACTTGTTTTTCTATGTTTCACGGAATGCGCGCTACCTCGAATTGAACGGTCGGTCGGTGGAACAGTGGGGTTTTGTTTGTTTTCAAAAAAATGTTTTCAGGGCTACATAAGTGTTTTTCCCCTACTTAAAATTTTCAAGAATTTTCTACTTTCAAACCTCTGGTCACACTGAAAACTTTCTGACAGCGTTGCCAGAAATTGGTTCGATAACTCTGTCGGCTAAAACTCTCATCCCTAAGTGTGCAAATATTTTATTATTAAAAAATTGTAAATTGTAATTATTCAATAAAAAATGGGTAGTAAATTATTTAACAAACTTTTGCTGATTGCTGGATTTGCCAGCCTGGCCCATGCCGCTTTTTCGGCTGCTCACCGTAAGTATAGGGGCATGGATGAGGGTAAACTTTGGACTAATGGCCCTAATTGATTCCACAGATCGCACCTATTTGAGACTGACGGAGCAGGAATGGACTAGTTTGCCTTTGGATGTAAAACTAATTATTATAATAACCTTGTGCATGTAATTACCTTTCCCTATACCCCTCAGATCATACTGCAAACTGTCATCAGCTTGGTGATAGTTATTTACAACATTATTGAGATTGTGGGCAACTTCAAGGAGATCCGGGCCACTGTGGACATGCAGCAGAAGACATGGGACACTCTGGGCAACTTTCCGTCGTTTTACTCCTTCAATCATCGCGGTCGTGCCTTGAATCCTGGCTACGCGCCTGAGGATTAAGAGAGATATAAGTTTAATTGGTTTTTAGTGCTGATTTTATTATATTTTTAGTGTGAGCCAGTCATAAGATAAATAACGCTAAAGAACAACCAAAAGACACTGTATTTTAAAGAGTTAGCGGAGCTCCTGGTCTGAAGCATGGCCAGGGCCTTGGTTTCTAATTCGTAGCTAGCTCTTAGGTCTCTTCCAGGACTATTGTTGCAGGCAGAAGTGTGGCATGTGCGGCACATGTGGTTGCTGCTCCTGAGAAGGCATTCGTAGTAGAGCTCCGAGTCAGAACGACAGCCTCTAACGATCTTCTGAGTTTGCGTATCAAAGTACTCCAGGCAGGCCACTTTTTGATCCTCCGGCTCGTTGGCTGGAAGGGAACAAGGCAACGCAGTTTGTCCTCTGGAGACTTCCTCGCAAGCTTGGCCACTGCACTGATGACACCACAGACGTTTCTCGGGAAAGGCTCCTTTATTGCAGAAACTTCCCTCGCACGACTTGCAATCGGCAATGTTCTCGGAATTGCAAGAGAAATCCTCCCGCTGGCAGCCTCTTGAAGTGGTGCCATTGGCGAATGTAGCCATTAGGCATGAGGATCCTGGCTCGGCGCACTCATCAATGTAGATTCCTCCTGGTACTTCCCAATTGGCGCATCCTGCTCCAGTCTGATCGGTGTTGCAACGATAGCAGCGGGTAAAATCCTTCCTGTTACAACCACTTCCGTCGCATTCGTAGCAGTTGAGAATCCCAGGATTGACAGGCGGTGCCCCACATCCCCGCTGGATACTCCAGTCGTCATATTCGCAGACGAAGCAAGAGGAGGCTTCCGCGGAGCCGCAGGTGCCATTGGTAATCGCCGTAACATTCGTTCTGCAAAGAGTCTGGTCTAGAGAGTTGCAGGTCAAACATCGTTGCTGGGTAATGCAGCCCGCATTGCAATTGTCACTATCCCGGCACTTATCCAGCTCATCCAGATGCGGCTGCAGGTCCGTGGGCAGCTGTGTGGAACAGCCTCGCACCACTCGGTTCAGCTTTCGATAGCTGAAGCAGTACTTGTCTTCCGGCTCGCCCAACAACACCTCCTGCTGGCACTCTTCGTACATGCTCACATTGCACTTTCCGGTGTTCACCTGGAAGAGATCAATCTTGCAGCCTCTTCCAGCTTCTGAGTCGCACCTGGCACAGATCTGAGTCCGGGCGCCTTGCTCCTCATTGCAGCCATTGATCTCGCAGAGCTTAGCGGCACCGGAGAGTGTATGATTCTGCTCGGAAACACATCCTCGGTAGGCTTCAGAGGAAGTAATGACATCGGTGTAGCATTGATCTTCTTCCAGGTGATAGCGACATGGTTTGGGTTTCGAAACGGGAGATGCTACACATTCCGATCCGGCGCAATGATGACACTTGAGGCGTCCTGGGGGATAAACACCCGTGTTGCAGAGGTTCGAGGTGCAGCTCTTGGAGTAGGTGGCTCCAGTGGTGGGAGTATTGGCGGCACATCCACGATACGTGATAGAGTCAACTGGGAAATGAATAAAAAATTGTAATTCAAGAAAGTTCTTAGATTGCAAATCCAATTAAATTAAAAGTAGTATCTAAAAAAAGAGGTAATTTAATAGATTGAAAAAGCGTACTGTATAAACTATTAAAGCTAATTGGAAGTTTAAAAATAGTTTCTTTACTAAATAATGATTAAGATACGAGCAAGGTAAACATACCAATGGACATGGCACACGTCAGTTCGGTGGGGCAGTCGACATAGGGTAGAACACCCACCTCTCCGAGGGTCTGGGAACATTCCGGCAGGGCAATTGAATCGCAATGGTAGCAAACGATTGCCCAACTGCAGTCTATAAATGAATACCTTGTTTATACTACGCACTATTTCTGGGAGGATTAGCAAGTGTTTCACCTGGCCAATACAGTGTTAGGAGGAGAAACAGCAGGTGGAACACCTTTAGTCCAAGCATTTTGAAACTCTACCAAAGAATTGCAGTTTTCTTTGGTTATTAAGTCTATAATCTTTTTACGACTTATCAGGCTATATAACAAAGAGTATTGATATAGGGTTCTAGAAATGATAAGGATAAGCTTTAAATGTCGATTTTCTGCTTGACATTTAATCAAAATTTCATTGAAATGGTAAATATTTACATATAGTTTTTTAACAAGTCTTAAAGTTTCATTTAAAAATTTAGGTTTTAAGAGTTAAGACCTAGATGTGTCAGTTAAGTTTTAAGGATAGATTCTATTATTGTTTAAAATAATAAATTATAATATATTTAATTTCAAAACAATTTATTTCGAAATCCTTTTTTCAGTGTTTGAACCTTTCCCAATAAAATGCTATTTGCTCCCATTCAATCCCAGTCGCTGTGCATATGGCCAAAAAAAAGAGTCATAACCATAATGTGGTCATATGCCTTGACCCCATTATCTGGGTGAACCCATCGCAGACCGCATCGAAAGGTTCACATCATCAATAATTCAGGGAGTCCCATTTGTTGCAGGATACCGGGGAGCGACTCATAAGCGTGGAGGGTCACTTGAACCTCTATATTGACCATGCTCTCCTCCTCCGGTACCTTCTTGCCCGCCCCTCCCCGGTATCGATTTAATTTAGAGACCGGATAATTGCGTGACAATCAGCGGATTTGAGTACACGTATCGTATGACCGGCGATTTAATGGCGGACATGGCCACATCAGTTGTCTGGAAAGCAGCCACGGAACAGGTCGGCCGGGAATAACAACAAGGTATCATCATCGGTGGTGGAATTGAGCAAATATTGCTATTTGCAGAACTCTTCAGAGGGTGCTGGGGGATAAAACGATAACATAAGATACAAATAGAGATACGAATCTGATAAGTCCATCAGTTTGCCGGCTCAAGTGGAAGATTCATTCCGCCATTCCTGTCAGACAGTTGGCAAGCTTTCAACCGATCAGTGACCACAATGCGGATGAGGATACTCTTTATGTGGATTACCTTTACTGCTCTCCTCCAATGGTCGCAAGCCGAGGAGGATAACATACATGAGGTGAGCTTGGAAGTTAATGACAAAAATGATGGGGATCCAGCCGTGGTTCAGGAAGTTAATAACACACCTCCCGAGGTGCCTATGAGAACCACAGAGCTGCCAGAAATAATGGAACCAGTCACCCAGGCCCCATCGGAGATGAGTTCTTCGATAGATCAGCACTCGGAGGAGAATAAACAAGAACCCAATGAGAGCTCTACGGAGTCCCCTAACAAGGATCCTCTATCTGGGGAGGAAATTAAAGAACCTACAAAATCGCCTGAGCCTGAAATTACTGATTCCAGCAAGGAAAAACTGCCTGCATCGGATCAGGCTCCAGCAGGAGAATCCTCATTAGAAGTGGGCAAGGATAAATCGCCTGAGCCACCAATCGAAATATCCGATTCCAGCAAGGAAAAACATCCTGCAACTGATAAGGCTCCACCAGGAGAATCATCCTCAGAAGTGGGAAAGGATACTTCCGAGGAACCACAACCACAAACATCTCCTGGAAAAATGCCCGAATTCGAAAATCCAAAGACATCAAGCGATGGAGCTGATTACCCAAATGATGCCCCCCAGGACATCACCACGGTCAAGCCCACCACATTACATACTGCTCCACCCCCGGTACCCCCACCAGTGCCACCACCCGTTTTTATGAACATTAGTTGTTATAGCTGTATGTTCTGCGAAGGTCCTGTGAAGAATGCAAAAAAAGCCAAATGTCCTCCGAAAAAAAATCAAAGGAATGGATGCTTCACCGTTTTCGTCCGGGATGCAAATATAGCTCCCGGTAAGGATAAATATCTGGCACGGGGTTGCATATCCGAATTGGAAGACTCTTTACTGGATTATTGTGGCAGGAATGCTGGATTGTGTTCGAAATGTTATGATCACGATTGCAACAACCAGGATGTATCCACATATGAAGCTGCAATGGGAGGAGCTGGGCACCACATTGCTCATCTTTCGATTACCCTGGTTCTCTGGAGTTTGGGTTGGAATTGGATTAATTCCCTAATGCTGCTCTAGGAACCTTACTGCTCACAGCTATTTCCAAACATTTATATTTTTTAAAAAAAGTCAATCATTTGAATTCTAGAAATAATATATCTTGATTACTAAAGCATCAAAGTTAAAACCGCACCAACTATTATTGTATATTTAAAATTTTGTAAATATTCTAAAAAAAATAAAGTCAAAATTATTTCAATAAAACTTTAAGCAAAAGCTAGAAGTCGAGTTAATTTAATTGAAACATCATTTAAAGTATTGGCATATGTTCTAAACTCATATAGGATAATTGCATAAATTATTCAGGGCAATCATTCCCTCAAGACTTTAAGGGTTATGATTCAGGGCTCACTAAAGCTTTAAATTTATAGTCTAGATTGTTACAAAACACGCAATCTTTTTAGGAAAAAATCTGTACTTAAATACTATTTAATGGGAAATATACACAATACGATTTCATAGATCAGAGTATAAGCTACATTCCTAAATCAACGCCTAAATCAAAAATGATCAAAATTGTGGTTATATGGATTATTTTCACTGTACTACTGCAGAAAATTAATATCCAGGAGGCGAGCACTCCTCCTCCTGTCGAGAATCAATTAAATATACCCAATATCGAAATAAAGTCGATTTCTGAAACCTCCGATAAAGTTTCCACCAGCATGGCATGGAGCTGTACTAGTTGTGTTTATTGTGAACGTAATTATACTAAAATAGAGAAATCTATCTGCCCCATTAGGCTGGGAATACTAGAAGGATGCATAACGGTGTTCCTGAAACATACAACCGCCGATTTAGGATACGATATTTTCGTGATAAAAGGATGCATATCGGAAATGATGAATGAAACGCTTCAATACTGTTTGGAAAATGAGAAAATGTGTCTTAAATGCTATGGTGAAGACGACTGCAATGAACTCGATGAGTGGGAGGATCGTCCCAATGGAGGTTCCACTTTAATAAAGTCATTTGCCGTCTGGTTGGCTTTTCTTGCCACCTGGCGTGTAATGAGTGTATGAGGTGCGAAAATTAACCATCAATATACAAATGACTCACCTGCAAATCAAATAACTACCCGACTTTGCACCGTAAACAGTAGATAAGACTAACATTGATTATCACGGAAGATAAAATTAGCAAAACTAAAAGGATATATGGAATTTGGCACGGAGAGATTTGGAATTTTTTGTAATAATTGGTACAAAGTAATTAATAATGGAAAATGCCATTCGAAATATTTTAAATATGAATACTATGGTCTATATATAATCTATACTTTATATCTATGCTTCTATATTAAAATAGCTTACCTAAAATACTGTGATTTCTATTGGTCTTTGTTATTTATGTTATCTGATATAACTCTTAAAGAATTTCCTTTACTTTTGTTCTAAAAAACGTACCCACAATAGAAAAAAAAAACAAATTTATTTATTAAAGAGTTTTGTTTTTATTTAGTGATTACCAATGAGACTAGTTAGCTGAAATTATGTTTAAAACTTTGTATCTTTGGGCTGGGAGACTACAAGGAATTCCGAAGGGTGATGAATGCCACAATCAGGATACCGGCTACTCCAACATGGTTTAGCGAGGATGCACCGTTGTAGGCCCATGTGTTGCACTTGGAAATTTCGCACTTTTGGCACTGATGTCCTGTCACATTTGTGGTGCACTGATATTGCATCAAAGAGCTCGCCGAGCTGAAGCAGTCACGTACAAATTGGCGATCTAAATACATTTTAATTAGTTTAATGTTTTAAGTTTTTTAAGCCACGTGAACTTACTCCAATATCCACTGAAACAGGTTCCATTTGTGCAGGAAACCGTTTCCAACTTGCTGGTGTCCTTTGCGTCCCAACAGGCACTATTCAGGCTGGAGGAGCACGAATAGCACTCGAATTCCTCGTACACCTGACTATTGCACTTTCCGGTATCACAGATCGAGCATCCCTCAGTGGTACTTACGGAACAATTGGCATTGGCGGTATTTGAGGTGCAACCCCGGGTCATGTTGGTGGCACTCGTTCCAGAACTGAAACACCTATCATTCAAAGGACAGCCCAGGAGCATTTCGTCCTTCACTGTGTTGCATGACTCTCCGGTGCAACTGTAGCACACAACGTTAAGGTTGCACTTGTCCATGTTGCAACCAATGCAGCTTGGACTTTTACAAGGTTCCGCATCTGTTGCATTAGAGCATCCCCGAATTACGCCAGTATCTGAAAGATAAATTTAAATGAAATATGATTTAAATTTTGTAAAAAATATTAAAAATATTAAACTCTCATAAAATAGGTTTATTTTTTCATTAAATTATATATTAGAGTAATATCAATAGGTGGAAACAAGATAATCGCTTATCGGCCGTAACTGCCACAAGCCATAATCGATAAGAGAAGGCCCTGCATTTGCTTTGTCTCAATTTTAATCTAAGAATTCGAAATAGTCGGCCACATGAGTCATATGTACATATGTATTTGAAAACCTACCAGTAGTATTTATAGCGCATTCTTTGTTACCGCAGTCTACAGTGTCAACGTTGGTAACATCTGTAAGGCACGAGGCATTCGCTGATGTGCAACTGTAGCAATCTTCAATTAATGGAGAAAAAATTAGTGTTTTGATAATTAAATTTTGTCCGAAGCTTACGTATGGCTACACTGACATCCAGTTGGCTTAAAACAACAGCTGTTATCAGAACGGCAACGAAATTATAGCCTCTCATGGTTATTGGCTTTTTCAAATACGATTTTTTGTGAAATTCAATTTTCCGACTGCTTGGCACGACCACCTTTGGTAAACTAACTGGCCCACTGGTTTGCTAATATTTTTTTTACCCACCATAACCTAATCAATTTCACCTGAACACACTACTCACCCGGCAAAGTTCTCCCTGTTCAATGCTTATCTGCGTTTTTTTTAAATATTTTTATATATGTTTCTCTTTTTGCTGATAACTTCAATAAGCAGGTGAGATAAAATATACAACTGTGTTCAAACATGGTAGGGTAAGTACCGTGTTTATACTGATGAAGCTTTTTAGGATGAATGCTTTTGGCCAAACTTGCATTAACCCATTATAATTTTGGATTTTATGTTCAGCTTTTTCGTTTTTTTTCTCTGATTATATTTTTTTCTTGAAGTTATTTGGAGATATTTGAATTAATGTATTTAACGAATTTATTTACTTTGGTTTGAGCTTTTTACCTTTTTTGGCCAAAAAGCAAGGTGTTTAAAGTTCATATAACGTTTGCTTTAGGTTTGTGCATTCACTATAGTTCTAGAAGAAAGCTTTCATTTGTTTTCATAGCCGATCTTAAAAATATTTAATCTATAACTAATTTTTCCTTACTTTAAATTTTGTGAAAACTTTGCGTATTAAATAAAGATCATCCAGTACATAGAAGAAAATTGACTGCTTTTAACAAAATATTGATGTTGTTTTGTTAGAAAATCATTCTTTCTAAATCAGTAAACCCCTATTTGACATATTTTTATATATCATATGTTTATTTATGAATAATAACTATTTTTCAATCCTAAAACCACAAATTTTCATAAAATTCCTTCATCGTTAAAGAAATATTTTCTGTTTTTGGTTTTAAGAAATCACAAGATTCCACTTTGTTTTGTTAATTTTTTATTTCTTAAATAAGAATGAAAACCACCTAGCCAGTACAAATATACACATAGAATTATAATACAACTGTTCGGCGAGCCGGAAATAATTATTTTACAGAAGGTTCTTCACTCCCAGAACCAGAAGCAGGAGCATCGCTCCGAGGGAAACCTTCAGGCCGGCGCTACCGTTGCACTTGTCCGTCAGACAGAGGTCACATCCATCATTGGCATCGGTATTCTCGGGCAGGCCGAGCTCCGTCCGGACAGCCTGGCAGCCGGATTGTCCTACTGGCACCCTAATGCAGCCACGGTAGGTTTCTGTGATGGATGAAGGAAAATTAAAGAATAGTTTCCGGGTTAGATTATCAAAAAACTCACCTCCATCCTTGTTGATACTGTAACAGGCTGCCGTCTTATATTCGACATCCAAATCCCGGTTCAGGTTGCGGTAATTTTGGAGGAGGATATCGGCGGCTTGGGCGGTTAGGGATCGACGGCGGCGACTTCCAGCGCTGGGTGCTGCTGTTGGTGCTGCACTTTCAGTGGTGGTTGTGGACTCCGTTGAAGGCTCCGTGGTTGACTCGGTTGTTGACTGCGTTGTAGACGGTGTCGTAGCTTCTGATGAAGCCACTGCTGTGGAAGCAGTAGTGGGCTCAGACTCAGCCGGAGACGCCGTTGTAGACTCTGAAGTAGACTCCGTTGTAGACGGGGTCGTAGCTTCTGATGGAGAGGCTGTGGAAGCAGTAGTGGACTCAGACTCAGCCGGAGACGCCGTTGTAGACCCTGAAGTAGACTCCGTTGTAGACGGTGTCGTAGCTTCTGATGAAGATTCTGTCGAAGTTACCGTTGTAGACTCGCTTGTAGACTCTGTAGAAGACTCCGAAGTAGATTCCGTAGTAGATTCCGTAGTGGATTCCGTAGTAGATTCCGTAGTAGATTCCGTAGTGGATTCCGTAGTAGACTCAGAGGTAGATTCCGTAGTAGATTCCGTAGTGGATTCCGTAGTGGATTCCGTAGTAGATTCCGTAGTGGATTCCGTAGTAGACTCCGTAGTAGATTCCGTAGTGGATTCCGTAGTAGACTCCGTTGTAGACTCCGTGGAAGATCCTGTACTAGATCCCGTACTAGATCCAGGACTAGATTCCGTAGTAGACTCAGTTGTGGATTCAGTTGTAGAAACCGTAGTGGAACTCTAAATATATATTTTATAATATAATTATTTAAATATCACCTAGATTAATTCTGATCCTAAGATCCTACCGTGACTATCTCATCCACATTGCAAGAAATCAAAGGAACATTTTCCCAGTCATCACAGGCAGATCCTTGGCATTGATAGCACTCAAGGGCGCTCGCTGGAACCAAAAAATAAAAAATAAATAAACAAACATTATTAATGTGAGAGGTGAGTCACAGTGAAAGAGTGGGCGGAGGGAGGCGTGGCAACCGGCCACATACCGGCGCGGTGGGTGCACTAAGGTCGAACGAGATAAAATTTCGTCGGTCGGTCGGGTGTCGAGCAGCCAATAACTCTGATTGATAAATCAAATACGAGATAACATTGCCATTCTTACACCACCTGTGTACTATGTACTTTCTACATTCACAACCTTGTTTTTAATTTTTAGGTTAAAACACTTGAGTACTCCCTTTATCGGATAACCTTTCAACTCAAAAGTCAGCTGACGGTTTTATTTGGGCCATATTTGATAATGATTAAGTGTTGTTTGCAGAGTTTTCATTCCGTAAATCAAGTGCAGATTGCAAAAGCCCCTTTTTGGATACAACTTATCTTTCAAGAGTTATTTTTAAAATTAATGAGGCATATTTAAAATCCCTGGAAGCAAGGAGTCAGAAAGGGGAAGCCCCTGTTTAAAATAAAAACTAAAAAATTCGAAAGAAAGAACTTTATAAGAGGATCATTTTTAATAATATTCACTTTTTTGCATCTACGAAAATGAACATAATGAACATAAATATTTTAAATTTTTATGAAATCAATAAGGCTGACGAACAAGTTTTCTTCTTTTACTGAATATCTTTCTAAAAATCTTTAGACTCATTTAGGTGAGTACATCCTATTAAAAAGTTTTCAAGTTTTTCTAATATTTGTAACGCTTTTGAAATAAAATTCTTTCTGTTTTTGGCTCTTATGCATACTTTCTTGGCCATTTTTGAAATATTAATATCCTCATTCTACTAAAACTACATCATGTCTTACAAATTTGAAAACCAAATCATATGTCCTTGCCTTGCACTTTTAAACATAAGAGAAACCAAACAAATGTTTATACATTATAGTTTGTGTTCGTTTTTTAGTTTTTTTTTTAACTGTTCCCGGCAACAAAACTAATTACAATAATGGCACGGGCCATGGCTCCATTTTTCACTTGAATTCGGCGCCAACTACTATTGATAAGAGACCTCGTTTTATTTTCGTATTACCCAACCAAATTAGTTAATAAATAAAGTGTTAAGACCACGATAAATAGTTCAATAAATTATGCTTAGATCTGATATTTTCAGCGATGTTCACTTTAAGGTAACAAAGATCCAACCTGGCCAAATGTTTGAGGATGAAGCAACAAGTGCCACCAGGAAAAAGGAAGCCGTGATCAAACGCATTGTCCTTATTTATTTGATTATTTTTTGAACCGAAAGGATAACAAGGATATTGTCGAGATCACAGAGAAACGGAAGAGAAACAATAGAAGCGAACCGCACGACGACCGAATGGTAACTAACAATTAAATATAATGTTAACATGGCTTTTTTATCATTCACGTCGGCTGATAAGCGGGAAAGCAGCGAAAAAAGCAGTGAAGCATGCTGGCATTGTTTTAGGCCGTCTTCCTGGCGATAAGGCCGTCGCATATAAACCTATATAACCCCGATCGTAAACGATAAGGGATCCATCGGAGGTAATAGCAGCACTTCCTCAGGATGCTTAACTTTTTTTCCCCCATTTATTGCCATTTTTATGGGACCCTTCAATGAAATTGATTGGCGATTTGTTTTGGTTCCTAGAATTTCTAATCGATAAGATATTGATTGATGCGAATATCCCCTAAAGTCTGGTCATAGACCAGGTTTTCTTGTTTTATAGAGTCGGGAATATCCCATGACACAATGAATTAAATAACCGAATTCTTTTGCAAAAATTCAACATTTTTCCTTGCATTTTTTTTAACTTTATCGAGACTTGCTGGCGGGTTTTTAACCCTTCCAAGGATTACAAATAGGTAATTCCTAGCTATGGAAATCTAATCAGACGAATCGGTTTTAAAGATATTTAATTCCCCACCTGGCTTTATTGGTTTTGCTGACTAATCACCGAACAAATATGGTACGTATATGTACTTTCTGGAAAAAAAAGGTATATATAGTAGAGTCTCCTGCTTTTAGGCGACCATAGAGTTCCAAATTCCGATAAACAAACTGACAATATCAGTTAACTTGAATAACGATTAACAAAAATATATATTCAATGATTCATACTTTCAGTCAGTTGCCAAAAATTTTCCTTTCGGTAACTTGAAAAAATAAATAAATAAATGCAACTGCCAATTAATAGAACGACACTAGAGCCATAAATCAATCAGCAACCTAATACCTATATTATTTAATCAGTTTTTCAGATAATGAAGATAAAGTAAACTAAACCTGCAAGGTCACATGCAAAAAAGTCCCCTTTTCCAAGAAAACTTTGGAATTTATTACTATTGAGATAATCTATAGCAAAGCTTTGGAAATTCTAAGACTTTCTGAAAGCAAATGACCTGCGCAATAATTAATAAATATGGTACAAGTATGAAGGCTCGTCTAGTAAGAGGTATTTACACCTGATAAGTTAAACTAATCTATGACGAAAGTACTAAATGGTTTCCCCATAAACTAAGAAATCGTTGACCATAAACTATATAAAGTGTAACACAGTTTATATTATTGAAATCTTTATTGTCTAAATGGTTGTTTTTTACAATCTGTGTTGTCTAATTGAAGGGAATAGGACATCTAGATTGGCTTATAAATATCCACAATTAAAGTCTTTGGACTTTTAACGATAAGATTCTTTTTTTAAAAATACGTTAAGTACCGGAAAGTCGAAAGCGAAAGTAATCGCCATTAACCAAAACCCTTATAGATGGTATTTATTAGTGGGTCCATAAAGCCAAAGTTACGATTTACCGGCTGGCCGCATACTTATACCATCTAGTGTTACCAAGTGTCCCGAAAAATTATATTCTGAATCTTATCTAATCGATTGCGAATCGTTGTGGCTGTGTGTTTGATTTTCATTTGGTCTGTTTTTTTGGTTTGTTGGCCTTTTGTGTTTGTCTTGAGTAAATTTACTTAGCATAAATGGCCTAAAAGTATGCCTGTTCGCCGATTTATGGCCAACCATATTGTATGCCCAGAAGAACTACCACAGGGCGTATACGTGACATTGGCCTTGTGGCTTTCTTATGCATTTTGTGTTCTTCAACTCTATGATAAGGTTGTTGCAACTCTATAAATAACTATCACATGACCAATTAGTGTATAAATATGCGATAATGGATGCTATAAAAGTTATATATTTTAGCTATCCAAGTGTCTTAGGAAGGGGAATTTTATTCATTGTGGATTGTATAAAAATTTCTTTACGAGCTGTTATCTTATTTATCCAATCTGAATCACACTTTCATTCTTGTTCCTTAAAAAAGGGGTATCCCCCGACTTAAAATTGAAACTCTTTCTTAACAATTACATATATTATTTATTAAGTTTTCGCCTTAAACTTCACATTTGGTTAGATTAAATTTATACAAATACAGTTGTATATATTTCGATATTCGTTGTGTTTTGTGTGTGGGTGAGTGATTTGTCGTGTATATCCTTAAATTTATATAAAATTTATAAATCACTTGATGATTGGGACTGTGTCTGATGATGAGTGTCTTAAAGAAACGAGGAATACTAGATTGTAGCACCGGGTGATGAAAGATGGCTAGACCATTTAGTTGCGCTGGAGAACTGCGGCCACAAAGGCCAAAAGGAAAGTGGCCAGGACGGAGTTCCTCAGCATGGAGCTGCTGTTGCAGGCATTCATGCTGCAAGGGTCGCAGGTGGCGAGCTCTGTGTTGTTGTTTTGGAGCTTCAGCTGATCGCAGACGCCCTCAGAGGTGGTCACTCGGGAGCATCCGCGATTCGTGATCACAGAGTTGTTGACTGAAAAGATTAAAAGGAGTGGATTAGTCATGAACAGATATACTTGAAAGCAAGATAGACCCACCTGCAACGTTCACACTGTAGCAATGATAGGTGTACTCGGCGTCCATGGCGTCACGCCTTCTCCGGGAGGCCACAACCAGAGCGGGAGTGGAGTCGCTGGAGCGAGGAGTTGTGGATTCAGCGTTGGAAACAGATGTAGACTCTACACTCAGAGCAGGAGTAGAGCTCTCGGGGTTGACTGGTGCCAGGCGGGTGATGTTCAAGGCCACATTGCTCAGATCCTCGGCGGGGGGAGTGGGCTCAGCGGGCGTGGTCTCCACAGGTCCGGCGGTGGGTGGTGTTGGCGGAGTGGGAGATGGTGCCTCCGTGGTCTGAGGGCTCTGTGTGGTCTCGCTGGTGATTTCACTGGATGTGGTCTCCACTGCCTCCGACGTGGTTGTTTCAGCACTGGTGGCAGTTGTGGTGGTGTCCACTACTGGAGTCGTACTCTCCTCGACGGGGACTGTGCTCGGTTCGGGTGTGGTGGTCGTTGTGTCTGTCGAGGCCGCTGTGCTGCCGCCAGAGTTGAAGAAGTCCTCGTTACAGGCCAGAAGAGGTGCGTCCTTTGGCAACTGGGCGCAGTCGTCGCAGACATAGCACATGAGATCGGCGCGAATCACTACAAAAGTTCAATAATTTTATTATTTATTTATAGTGTTTGGGTTGGACCATATCAATTGACCCAAATTCTTTTCTAAACAAATTAGTTTTTATGGATACCATTTGTATCCTCAATTAAGAGAGCTCTTCCTATTTGTTTCCACCTTCCACAAATATTTCTATCTTTACGATTTCATCTAAAAATTCGGCAAAGTTGAAGGCCCTTACCCGTTTCGCGAATATTTTTATTGGAACCCGGGTTATCTATCGCTAAGTTAAAAGTGCTCTATTTACGGCTTAGGTACACACGCGATACCCGATAAGTTATGCCAAAATATATAGTATTCTTTATAGCATGTGAGCACCATAAATCAATTCAAAATCAAAGCTCGTATTCGGCGTATTATTTGCCGATTCTTTAGTATTAGTCTGCTTGCGATTGCTCTAAGGCAATGATCCCGCCCAAAATATTTTACTATATAGTATAGTATTATTTATTGGTCGGCTCACTCCCTTTTGGCAAAATCGATTCCATTTGCATGTTATCGTCATGGCAGAAGACTACAAATATTTGCCAAAGGCAAATACGGAAAGAGATACATAATACATACACTGCCATAATTGCTTTAATTGTCTTATCAGGGAGATGCTTCGAACGCCCCTAACGAACCGAACTAACTACTATCATCAGATCGGTTCGGCGGTGAGTCACCCATAGCTGGGTGATGGACAGCTATGATTATCCGACTGGGCGCCAAATCCCCTCCATTGATGATAACACTACTATCAGAATGTGAGGCTTCTTATCAGAAAGGGGTTATTGGAAACACGCTCGGCATATTATATCTACTTAGAAATATAAGAAAATAAAAGTTACGCTATCATTGACCAGAAATATGTAGAACTAAGTCGGACATTAAATTTTTCGCCACCATATATAACCATTGAATTATTGTGCATATCTCTGGCCAACATTTGTTGATTTATTATTCTAAAATTTATCATAAATCACTGTGATTGATGGCAAGTTATTGGGGGTTGGGGTTCGGGTTCGGAGGATCGTGAAGTCAGTTACCGAATTGTTTGGGGTTTAATGGCACGTGATAAGCGCCACCTTTGCACACTTTGAGTTACTCATTAATATTTTAGGTATTCATTCTTGTTTAATATTATTATTATTTTTGCTTGCAAAAGGCGTAGAAACAAAGGTGGGCTGTATTGGCTTATGTAAGTCAACAAACTCCGCATGATGGAAATGCAAATTACAAAAAATATACCTATAACTAAGTGACTTGAAGCACCTAAAGCAAAGTTCAGTCGGTACTACATACTACTTCCAGTTATATGCATCTTTTATTTTCTCATTTGGAAATAAAACAAGCTATTCTAAGATCTAGTTGTTTAAACCAAACCGAACCGGTATTTTTGGAATATATCAGTGCAAATCTTCTTTATGGTTTTTTCTGTTTTTTGTTGCAAATCTTAAATTAAATCATTCGCAATTGCGTCAAAAGATCGTGAACAGAAAAAAATGGATATATATATATATCGGAAATTCAGGTTCCGAAGTGGTGCTAATGGGCCAGACAAGTTTTTCCATTTCGGGTTAAATGTGTTAAGTGTAACTATAACATTTTCAATTAGCAGCTAGCCAGCTACATATCTGACATCCAGCCTCAATGTCAAATTTTCGACTGACTTTTCCTTTTCATCGGACTGTATGGAATAAATTAATCCGAAATCACGAAGGGAACTCAACTCCGCGTGACATTTCCGCATCAAAATCATAAAATTGGCAATAATTTGTTGCATTATTTATGACAGTTAACCGTTTTAAATGTCACCATTGTTGTTGATATGCAAAATATTATGGCGAAATGCTCATGATCTTGAATTTCGGATTCATTTTTGGTATGACATTCAAATATGTACTAATAACACTTGAGACACGAGTATTTATTTTTAGAGCAGCACTAAAAAATCCTAACAGATATGTTTATCGGACTTGAGGTGGGACTTCGCTGGGATTCGATATCAGATGTACCAGATATCTTTAAGACACATCAATGTTATCACGACACTTCTATAGCATTAAAGACCCAAAAGAAATCTTTACCTGGCAGGGTGACTAGTACCAGCAAAGAGCTGACCAAAATGATGTGACTTTTTCCGAGCATGTTTGTATATTTTTAAAAATATATATTTGTTATTGGATATATATCAAATATTTCTCGGATATATAGTATTTATACTAATTTGTGCACTTTTATTGTTTCACGTTTTTTTGGCAATTGTCTGGGTCTGGTTAGCGGTTTGTTAATTTATTTTAGTCGACCGCTGGTTGCAAATTCAGAAATTTAACTGAAAATCTTGTGATTTGTTAGAGACTTTTTATATGTGCTGCGCCGACTGCGACGTCAGCGGCTTCGATGCGTAAGAGCGGGAGTGAGAACGGGCTAACAGACAGAGAGAGAGAGCGAAGGCCAGCGTAAAACAAGTTTTTACTTTTCTTCAGTGATAACAAATTAATTTATAATGCAGAATAATTTTGATCGAAAGTAAACACCCAAAGAGACTAAGCTCTCTCTTAAACGATAATAGCGCCTCTCTCTAGCACACTCTTGGGGAAAATCGGGAATGCAAAAAAGGTTTTTCAGATAAACCCCGGGCTCAGTGATTCAGTTCTAGGATTATTGTTGTATTTTTTAGCCTGCTAATTGATTGTTACTCAGTTAATTAGTCAACAGGGCTGGTAGCCCTAATGGATGCATTTAATGCCCAATTTACATAATCCTGCCACTGTATTATAATCGCACATATCCCATGATTATCATTCAATATCAAGAGCACGCAAAACAAACAAATATCCGATTTAGACAACACCCCAGCCAAACAATTATCGAAGATTCTTTTGTGTCTTTGGGCCAATATTGGCGCACCTTTTTGGCACCTGTCTTGTGGCGGGCTCAGAACTTTTGAATCGCAAATAGGCGGCTAAATTTTCCAGTCGAGTGAGCGGCAAGGTCGTTTATACTCGAGGAACCCTTGAAATTCGCCAGCTGACCTAAAAAAATCACCTGAAGCGTCGAGGAGGGGCAGGGTCAACTGATAAGGGTCACAGTATGTGGGATTGGCTTACAGTGTTTGTAAATAATTTTTATATATATGTAATAAAAGTATTTAAGTAATTATTCAAGTACCAAAAATTTCCACTTGGTTTGAAACAAAGTAATTTTTATTATTCACGTTTTGAAATATTATTGGTTTTTGTACTTAAATTTTACACTTATATATATTAGTATTATAACCCTTGAATTTTATAATTACTGAAACATGTTTTAGCTAAAATCTTATCATAGATTTCCATCACACCCGGCCCTGAAACTCTTGCAGATCGTGAAGCATGTGCGTCCACCTATATATTCAAATATATATATTTTACTTTTGGCGATATCGGTTCGTGCCAAATGTTGGGTAAATCTGGTTAGTGCCGCCTGACGCATCATCAGAGAACTGAAAAGTGCAGACGGGAGATAAAAATTGTAAACTTCCCCAGTATACAGACCACAGAACAAAAAAATATATATATATTCCGATCGACGACATCACGTAAAGTGCTAAAAAGCTAAAGTCTCGATGACGATTCTCACAAGAGAGTTCTCATGGAGATTCTCTTCCAATACTCTTTGTTCAGAAAAATAAAAAATGCAATTTTTGGTCATGTTCGTCATTTTAACTTAAATATTTTACCGACTCCCGGAAACCTGAGCTGAAAATAAAACGGGGAAGCGATAATCCCCCCAAACACGAGCCCACAAATTGTGAATTACAAAAGGCCGGCATAAAAATTCCCCTCCTATATACCGACATACAGACCGCTGTAAATTATGAGCAACCTAACAAATTTGGCAGTTTAGAGCAAGTTTCCTTAAAGTAAGAATTTCGTTTCCTCATCGCCGAATTAAGAACTGTACTCAATTCCGGTGAATGACAATTTAAATGCCATAAATCTGGGCAAAGTTTTAGGCAGGTATTGCCACTCGACTGCCCCGGGCTTATCGGCCTAAACGCTTTCGGCCATTTGATCTGGTTATCAGTTGATCAGCTTTATCAACTTTATCAGTTTGGGTCGGCGGTTAGCATGAAGTCATGAAATTTAATTTGAACCGGGAGCACCCGATCGACTCATAGCCCCCATATAACTACCACCGTATACCACTCGTCACAACGTATCGTATCGTAATTGATTTCCCTCCGATACGACTACGGGCCTGCAACTCAATGAATGAGTGAGCACTTTCGCCCCAAAAATAATACATGGGTGTAAAAACCAGAATAAAAACTAATAAACAGATAGACCAACCATAGACGGGCCAAAGGGTCTGGGCGACCTTATCGATGCCAATTAAACAATTATGCGAAAATAGCTCAGGTGCGCTCATTGCCACCGAATTTAATAAGCGGTAAGCGTGCCATAAATAGACAAATCAGGTGCTTCCATAAATTTTAGGTCCTAACCCCCCACACCCAAAAATAAGTGAACTCAGACACCAAAGTGGAAATCGAAATCGAAACTCCGTGGGCCATATATATCTTTTGTATTTATGTGCGATCGAAAAGGCAATTACTGCCCACGGCTATAAGTAGATGTTTAGATCAGAGAGTGCCCCACAATGGACATTACTGCCAGTAGTACGATAGCACTGTGCCCGATAAGTCGACTGGATCCACTAATGGGCTGGTTGCATCCATCGTTGTGGCACGTTTGACACACACCGACCGTCCAGTTGTCGAAGAGCCCATCGCAGGCGGTACTCTCGTTGCCCATCCTGGCGTTGGTGCAGCCTCGCTTCGTGATTACTGTTTCGTTAACTGCAAAGATCGAATAAATTGTTAGGTGAGTCACTTCCAGATACCAAAAGGCATTCCTTCAATAATTAGTGGGTTACTTACGTATAAGCCTTACTGTATAGCACACTGGAATGGGAATATCGAGGTCCGCTTGCCGCCTCCTGCGTCGTTTATCCTCCTCCTCGTCCTCATCCTCTTCTTCCTCCTCCTCGCTGTACTGTGACTGGCCGCCATCACCTGCGCCTCCGCCTCCCCCAGCCCCTCCGGCTGCCGCAGCACCGCCAGCTCCTGTGGCACCTCCATTTCCGTTTCCGCCTGCCGGCATAATGCCCATGGTGGAGGACTCATCACTGTCATAGTCCTCCTCCCCGTCCTCTACGCTCGTAGAGGCAGGGACGGATGGATTTTGAGCTGGGGCAGGAGCTTCAGGAGCAGCAGGAGCCGGAGCTGGGGCGTTTTGAACGGGATTGGAACTGACAGGTGTGTCGGGTCCGTTGGAATTTCCAGGCAGGGCTTCGCACACCTCCATTTCGGTAAGTTGGGTATTCTCGTCGCAGTCTTCGCAGCTATAGCAACGAAGTGCTACAAAGAATGTTTATAATACTATAAGTCTTAGAACGATAAAGAACGATGTGTAGATATTTTTCCAGCACCCCATCAAAGATTTCCTAGATGGCTGTATATATGGATTTGATTCACAATTTTCCGCTCCTTAAAAGGAATACCTTAAACGATTTCTAGATCGATTCTCTATCATTCTTTATCAAAACCTCACAACAAAATTTTGGATCGAAATTTTTCACATTTTTCTGATGAAACCCCTTGAGAACCCGGATTTTCATATATGGCTCGCTGCGATGTCAATGTCTTCCACAATTTTGATCCGATTCTTAAAAGGAATACCTTAAACGATTTCTAGATCGATTCTCTATCATTTTTCACCAAAACCCCACAGTAAAATTTTGGATCGAAATTTTTCGCATTTTTCTGATGAAACCCCTTCAGACCCCTCATTTTCATATATGGCTCGCTGCGATGTCAATATCTTCCACAATTTTGATCCGATTCTTAAAAGGAATACCTTAAACGATTTCTAGATCAGCACTCTATCATTCTTCATCAAAACCCCACAGCAAAATTTTGGATCGAAATTTTTCGCATTTTTCTGATGAAACCCCTTCAGACCCCTGATTTTCATATATGGCTCGCTGCGATGTCTATATCTTCCACAATTTTAATCCGATTCATAAAAGGAATACCTTTAACGATTTCTAGATCGATTCTCTATCATTCTTCATCAAAACCTCAAAACAAAATTTTTTATTAAAATTTTCACATTTTTCTGATGAAACCCCTTGGAACCCAGGATTTTCATATATGGCTCCCTGCGAAGGCCATATCTTCCACAATTTTGATCCGATTCTTAAAAGGAATACCTTAAATGATTTCTAGATCGATTCTCTATCATTCTTCATCAAAACCCCACAACAAAATTTTGGATCGAAATTTTTCACATTTTTCTGATGAAACCCCTTGAGAACCCGGATTTTCATATATGGCTCCCTGCAATGTCCATATCTTCCACAATTTTAATCCGATTCTTAAAAGGAATACCTTAAACGATTTCTAAATCGATTCTCTATCATTCTTCATCAAAACCCCACAACAAAATTTTGGATCGAAATTTTTCACATTTTTCTGATGAAACCCCTTGAGAACCCTGATTTTCATACATGGCTCCCTGCAATGTCCATATCTTCCACAATTTTGATCCGATTCTTAAAAGGAATACATTAAACGATTTCTAGTTCAATTAGCTATGGTTCTGCATCAAAATCATAAGTTCTTCTTATATATGTACGTATTTTTTTTTCAAAATTTTCTGGGGGGCCTATTGTGAGAAAAACAAAATTAATTTCTTCCAATGACTTAAAAGTTATGTTCAGTGTATGGGAAAAACGGTCACACGACCTTGGACTAGTCCGTTGGCAGGTGTGCCAGTGTGCGTGAGGGTGCGCCTGCCTTATCAGTTCCGTCTTATCAGTTGGATTACTTTGGGGGGGGCACAAGGGCGCACCCCCACGGCGGGGTTCAACGTTGCGTATGAGCAACTTTTGCAAACTCGCTTCGGGGTCAATCAATTAGCATAGGTAAGGCTTACTTGGCTTTGATTTATGACATACCTGAAGCACCTGGGCCACAGCCAACGAAAACCAAAAGCGAGAGAAACAAAAACGAACGCATTCCTTCCAGGTGACTGAGAATGTGGGTGGGGGTTGAGGGTTTGTGGGCAGGCTAAACTTTCAATTTGCAAGACGTCAGAGGTGTCAAAATATGGGTGAAACTTTTTACTGATTGAACCCAAAAATTGGGAGCTTCTTTTCCGGGTTTTAGCCTATTTCTTGTATCGTTTTTGGTACCGCTCTGGAGCTACCGAAAATTCAAATTGTACTGACACATCGTACTTTCCGGAGGCTGTTCTTTCCTCTATCAAACAGAATTTCTTGTCTATAATTCGGGGCCCAGGGGTCTGCGAGGGTGGCAAATAATTGGCGGCATTGGTGAAACATGTCACATAGCGGCAGGGAAGGAAAAAACTAAGAAATACAGACGTACGCCTTGAGATAGCATCGCTCCAGAATCAAAATTAAATGTGTGAGACAGAGAAGGTCTCTGGGTGCGACAGGGAGAGATATGGATAAGAGGTCTGGCAGCGGAAGGGGAGCATCTTACATGAGTAATGGGAAAATTATCTTTGATTGTTAAAAAAAAAACCAAAAACAACAAACAAGAAATAGAAAACAAAATAACAAAAACAAAAAAAGGGAAGCGAAAGGTCAAATACCCTCATAAGATTTGGAGTTATGGAAAATTTTAAGAAACTTTAACTAGAGATTTACAGAATTATTTTAAATTAAATTAAAATAAAAAATATTTTTAAATAAAAACCCATGTACATTTTTTACTGTCTCACTGTCATACAGCATTTATTTGGTTACTTTTCAATGTTATATCCATTTATGAACTAAAATTATTTCGGCGCCAAAAACATGATATAATGTGCAAATACATTCCATTACATGTTGAAATACATACAGGGGGCGTGGTTCTCGTTTTTTTTTTAGGCATTATTAAGCTCTTTGTAATGTTTTTTATTCAACAGCTAAACAAAAAAAACTATTTTTTCTCTGGCATTTTCTAGATTTATTCTCAGCTTCTAAATTGCACATTTAATTAACATTTATTGCATTCGGATTAGTTTTAAATTCGCATTTTCGCATTATTTTGATTGTTTTTAGCGTGTGGCCTTTACAATTTTACAATAAGAATTTAAATTATATTTTCGTATTGCTCATGACCTAAGATACATTATGTTATATTATTTTCCCTCTATATTGCTTGAAAATCAAAGGCAATTGGTGAACTCCTATACTCATTCGATCCTAACAATTATCCATAACAATCTGCACATTTTAGTAATAGTAACATAATAAAGCTACAGTAAGAGCTAATGACAGAGGGTCTGAATCCTTGATATATAGGATATACACACTCATCCTGTAACTGAAAGTTTCCTATTTGTTTTCAAATCAAAGCGACTTTCTTTCTGTGGGTGGGTGTGTGTACTTGTTTGTTTGCTTACAATTCTAGGGTTAAAGGGAAAAAAGGGCGGGCTTAAAAGGATGGGGAAGGGGGAAGGAGAAGGAGAGTCGGGTGGGGTGTCCTTTTTTTTGTGGGTGGGGGAGTGCCATTGAAACACTTGTTCGAATCAGCGACATTGCACTCAAATATTTACAAAGTAAACGGTAACGGCAACGGTAACGCTAACGGTAACTCAACCTAAATGCAACCAACGCAGCCACCATCGCTACCACCACCACCCCCAATTTCCAATTGGGTTATCCTTGAATTATCCTGTTCTTTTTAGCAGCCCAGTTGGAAAAGGATCAGAGCCAAAAGGGCACTCATTGAAAGCGTTATGGCCGCCGCTCCATTGCAACGATCCGATTTACAAATATCACAAAAGAAGGCATCCTCCGCAGAGGTTTCTTCGCTCTCCGCCGGGTTCTGGGCCTGGCCGCCGTATCCTTGATTCCTCTGGCGCTGCTGCTGGTTGCGTTCACGCTCATTGGAGTCGGGGATGCGCAGTTTGTCCCGCAGGATCTTACAGGCATCCGAGTCACCAGTGTCCAGTTGGCAGAATCTGGCTGTTACCACTTTTCTGGTCTCGGCTGCAAGAAAAAATAATTATTTATTTTAATGTCTTATATTTTCTTGATAATAAATAAATTTCGAATAATAAAAATATAAAATAATAAAAATATAATAATATTTTTAGAAAATGTGTTCAAGAAGTTATTAGATCCCCTAGTATCCTCACAACTATCCAGTGCAATTCTTTATTTGTTTTTGGAATTTATAGTGTAATTCCCCTTAAGACTCTTCCTGGAAGTCACTAATCTAGACCATTAAAAACTCTGTCATTGTGTCTTCATATAAACTCGGGTAACTGCAACATATTATCTATGTAATAAACGAAAGCAAATATTTATTCTATTCTATCTAGATTAAACTAAAACTTACAAAAGCAAATATGTATATAAAATACCCTTAATATTATATAATTTATAATACACTTACGATCTTTGGCTACCACTTTTTGGCAATTCATGAGTGGAATTTTATTGGCCCCATTTTCGAAGTAGGCGAACTTGTTCAAATCAAACAGCCAGGTGTCCAGTGATTTCATTTTGTCCAACGTACATTCCTGAAAAGTTTTAATAAAACTCAATGATCTATGGCTTATTTTATTTTTTTGGGAAAACAATGAAAGAGTATTGATAGTTTTTGTTGAAAAGAATGTCGATTTTATAGAATTGCAACCTGTGCGTAACTATTTTATCTTATCTTTGGAAACATCCGCCGATATCGGTAACGATGCGTTTCCCCTACAGACCTGGTTATCACAGAATGGCCAGAATGCTGGAACCACTATTGACTTGGTTTACTTAGTCTAGTGAGTGCAAATATTAAAGTCTAATCAAGTCGTTTGGGCTTTATAGCCCATTGAGGAGTCATTTCACACAAGTGGGGAATCCCATTTAAAGTGTGTCACCTTTGAATATTTTATATATTTCATTTAAAAAGCTACAATTTTATTTCACAAGCTTATCAGTGGTTGCTAATATATATTCTAGTATATTTAGCAAAATCACATTTGCAATTTGGCAAACAAAATAAATAGATAGGATTAGTTTTGACTGCAATGAATCGAGTTTGTCAGGCAAGACACGACAAAAACCTACAATAAGTGATAAGATTTTATCAATAAACACTTTACGGTACTAGCAGTTCATATTCATAATTTCATCTTGACACAAAAGAATATATAGTTGGCATTACTTTGTCTGTTCTGACCATCAATAGTGTTTGAATTATTTATTTTGAAGACATGTTCGGTTATCGAAGTCAAGACACGATAAGATTTTGAGTTTGATAAATGTTTTCTGGCCAGTTTAAGAGGCTAAACATTTAGTTAAGTATTTTAATTAGACTATTCGTTTTAAATTCTTTATTAAAAAAATTTTATTTGAAGTCAAGAATTTTAATAGTAATATTTCTACCAAAGATATATTTTATATAATATTCCAATCGTTTAATTTCAAGAATTAAGTCATGAATTGTTATTTATAAAGGTTTTGTTTACTTAAACCTATTCTTTTAATGGGTTACGGAATGGAAATAAAAAATAAAAATTTTCTTTACATTTTCCTCATGATTTTCCACCTTTGTTTACTTTATTTTTACCTCATCCCATGATGTGAACTTGCTGGAAAAATCAGAAATGATAATCGCTCATCCTGTCGCCGGCATGAAAGCGACTAGAATTAATTCTACTAACTGGCTTTGAGATTTCTACAAGAAAATAAAATGAAAAAAAAATCCTGCCAGAGAGGGACTTGAAAGGTGGAAATTTACGTTGCTCGACTTGTGAAAAAGTATTTCCAACTGTTTGGCACGTGGCCGGGTCAGGTTTCTAACGTTCTTCCTTTTCCTGGCCCAAAAAGGTGAAAGATGCCAGTAACAGAAAATTCACTTAAAGGAAAAAAAAAGGGTTTGGGGGTTTGGAGGACCCAACACAAGAGGACGACGACGTTGCACGTTTCCGTTTCCGCTTTTGTGGGCTCTATTTCTAAATGGGCTTTTTCCTACATTTTTGTGCAAAATTTATGGTCTATGTAGTTTTAATTTGTAAGCCAAGCACCCGGGGCGCCTATTATACAGTGTCCTGTGCCCTGTGCACATTGATTAAGGTCAAAGTGGGTCCGATTAACACAACTGAAGGACCTCAACGACAACAGGTCCTGCCCCGGTTTCGTGCAGGTCGACAAGTCATCAATCAGTCCGGTAATGGGATGATGATTCTCGAACCGCATTTCCATCCGATTTATCAATCACTCACCTCGGCCACTATGGTGGAATTGGAGCCCAGATCGGCGCAGCTGGGATTATCGCTCGAATCGCAGACGAAGCATTTGATGGCCGCGCCTGTAGGATATGCAATATAAATTTGTAAACATGTTTCAGAATTTTTTGAATCACACAACCACACAGCACACACAACACACCGCACACAAACCATTTGAAATGCAGCCCATCATGGCCAAAAGCAATAAAATTCCCGACATCATTCGCACTGGTATTTTAGCCCTTTTCAGCCGTTTGATTTTGATTTGATTTATTTTGCTCCGCTTCACTTGGAAAATGAGGGAGATTTTTCAAATATTTTTCCACACTCGCGCGTTGTGTGTATTTCGCTTTTGGGCTCTGGGCTGACTGAAAAATTCAGAGGACCTGCCACTGCCGTTGGCCAAATGTGAACTGAAATTGGATGCCAGCTAGGCGAAGGCAATTGCCTGCGAAAGGACCTATGCTACAGTGAACCGAAACGACGACGTCATCGTTTCTCACCCGAATGGCACAAAACGAAGCGTTAGGGCTTCTCGGCTAGAGGAGTGGAAAGAAGCGTCCTTCGTCCTTCGTCCTGGGATGTCTCGCTGCGTGGGTGCGTTGCTCGAGTGGCTTCTGATTTCGACAGTAATAACGTCTTGGGTTAGCCCCACATGGCTGCAACAAAAACGAGAAACTGGCAACGTCAGAAATTATTTAAATTGCAAACTGCACCAGGCCAAAAGATGGCTGGAACTCGTCAAAAGAGCAAACTGCAGGACCTCAGCCAGTACCTCGCAAAAAAAAAAAATGCAATTTCCTTGTGGCCACAAAAAAACGGGGAAGCCTTTTTATTTTGGCCCCCGAACCAAAGTCCAACACCAACGACAATAAAAAGTCAATGGAAAATAAAATGGCTGAAAGAATTTCCGCCACAAAAGTGCCTATTTAAATAATCAAATTTTGGACCAAAAATAAAACGACTTTTTCAAGAGCCAGCATTGAAAATGGAAATGAAATGGATGAGGATAAGAATATAATCCTAGGAATAAGAAAACAAGGACATAAATTTTATCAGAAACTTAAGAAAAGAAACTTATCGAACATATTTATATTGGCATATAAATTTTATTTTTAAGTCCTAAAAAAAAGAAAACTCTATAATTTTTTTACGTTTACCGACATGATAAGCTTGGTAGCCATTGAAACTAAAATTAAATTATGTATTCATAAAATAAACGCCAACCGTTGGGTCACCGCGGCCGTAGAGATGGAAGGACTCCGGCGAGAGTCTGTTAAAATACGAGTGCCTGGGGAGTTGGTTAAAACGTGCAGATACCACGATAGTAGGGACTAGGCGACCAACGAGGAAGGATTTGAACGGCAGGTCCTGTGGGGGATTGAATAGAAACAACAAAGCATAGCAATTAGTGGCGCCCAAGAGCGAAAAACTCATCCGCATTTCTGCTTTTGCGGCTTTGCTTTCTCCTGACCTCGTCCACGGGCCACAGACGACACATCCTGAGCGTGGGCGCTTATTTATCGTTCCCCCATTGGCACCCATCCCCTAAGCCCCTCACCCCAACCCTCTCCTTTAACTCCTTGCCGTAAAATCCTTTCGTATCTCCCGAGGGGGCGGCACTGCAGCTGGCAAGCGTTTCCATTTATCATAAACAATGCGAGGCGTGATTGGTGTAGGTCGCGGCCCTGGCCCCAAAATCCGCGAAAAGTGTTGGCTAATGTGGCCGCTTGTTTTCTATCTGCCAGTGATAGTGCTGGCTAAAAGAAGCAGCAAAAAAATGGAAAAAACTACATAAAAGTCCAGGTGAGAGTATCGTTTTCACGTAAGTGGAGTAACAGACCGCAAAGCACTCAGGTGTGTGGTTGTTTAAAAGGCAGTTAACCTAATCCTCTTTTTGGGGTATTTGAGGGTCATTCCACCAAACTAAATCTTCGGTGGCACAAAGTTCCTATAAACCTCCATTTTAAAGCTTACCAATTCATTGTCGGAATTTCTTTATTAATATTAAAAGTCTTAACTCCTTGTATAAAAGTATTTAAAATATTTATCCTTGATAGTATCCCAAGTACAAGCGAAAAACTTGAAAAGAAAAGCATTTCAGCTATCAATTTCCGGCTAAACTTTTCACTTTCATCTTGCCAAGGCCCCTTTGAACCAAAACCTTAAAGCCATTTATTAAATTTCCCTTTCAGCAAGGACAGTAGTAAGAAATTTTCAAATTTTAATTAAGCCATGGAAATCAGAACCATTTTCAATTACCCTTTAGTGCTCAGCGATTTGCACGGCCATTGCTGGCTGTGGGCCATAAAAATGCAGCCTGTTGAGTGGCAATGGCCGAAAGCGACTACGCGAAACCAGAGCCTGGCCAATACCATGACGATTTCGTGACAAGGACACATTTTGGCGCTGTCTGGACAATAGGACGAAATTTTTCGCCAAATGGTAATGATGACGTCGTCGCGTTGATGTCATAATTCCATTGGATGTGGAAGAGGATCGCATGCCGGCACTTCATTTGCTAACAGCGACAGGACATAATTAAAAATGTTTACGCACGCTTCCGTTTCCGGTTGGCATTCCTTTGTGTGTTGTGCGGATGTGTGTTCGTATCCATCAAAGGTCAGAAAATGCAACCCATAAATTATGCTTTCGATTTTTACAACTTGACACATTTTCGCACCGAACAACCATACTGCGGCGGCTCGACTTTGGTTTACAACCTTTTTATCTTTAGGATCGAAAAAAAAAACACCGTGCACATCGTAAAACTTGGATGGTACGTACTACGAACCCGGCCATAAATTTTGTCTTGGCTGGCTAACAGAAAATAAAACATTTTGAGGGTGAAAAGTTTTGGGATTGTACTGGCTTACCGCCCACAAAAAATAGCCTTTAATTAGTTGAATTTTTCGCTTGGCATGCTAATTGAAAAAGTTTTTTCATGTTTGCAACCGCAGCAATGAAATATTTACGGTCTTTGCTTCTCAAAAGTATGTCAGAGACTCGATAATGTTGCTACCGAAATCCACCATCCATCCATCCTACAACCAGAACCAACCAGTTGTGTTTACTCTAGTTTAATTGACTTTTATTACGTATACGCACCGTATACCGAGCACACCCCGTCTCGGGATTGCCACAGCCAATTAACTTTGCCACCGGCAGCTGCCAAGGACGCAACAATGGCAACAGCCCCCTCAGGCCAGCTCTATTGCCGGAGCAATAAACATAAAACTTTATCGTTGGCCGTATCTGCAGCTTCTGGCCAAATCAATCGCAACAAATGCGCTTGCAAATGGCACGAGGTACTGCAAGGCAAGTCGTCGAATATTATATAAAACTCTTACTCTGGGATTATTCCGCACTATATACTCGCACTGCCAGTGTGTGGCTATATTTTATGGCTGATTGGGGATTCAACTAGCTTCGAGTTCCATTTCAATAAGACCTCAAATTTATGTTTTGGACAATCTAATGTGTTCTGTTAGGGAGAGTTGATTGAAGGACGAAGACGTCATCTCCGAAAATACCATTTCCGATCATCTCCAGAATGCTAAGCACATGAAATCAATTTGGCAGGCAAACAATGCCAAAGTACGTAATTTTTTCCAGCAATCACTTGCACTTGACTGCAATGGCAGCCTCAGGTGGGCCGATTGCGAGACAAAAGCAGCTTAAGCAGCTGGAAAAAATAGTAGGGATTTTTCTTCCATTTCTTTTTATTGTTTTTGCTGAGGCAACCCCTTGGCCTTTGTAGAATTTACAGGTCAATGAGCTGACTGAGCATGCCGAGGATGGAAAAACAAGTCGGGAGGCCCTCGAAGAGCTATGGCAGCAATTTGTGGGTGTCTCCAAGCTGCACGTGCCACAAAAGTGCATCACAAATAGTGGGAATATACATAGGAAGCTGTAGGAGCTGCATGCATCATCATCATCATCATCAACAGCAATCAGCTTTTGTGGGGTGGGCGTGACAAATACAAAATATCATCGCAGCATACTTCTAGGTGGCTTGAAAAAATATTTACTCTGCATTGCGTATACGCCCCGATGGCCACGGAACGTGACTCAATGCCCTAGGAGCTACACGCGTAGCTATGAGAATATATATTTATGAAGCTCGGGAAGGAGCAAAGCCAAATATAAATCATGCAGCTGATTAACATGCAAAATCTGAAGAGTTGCTCTAAAATGCTAACGAATTCCAAAGACAAATGTTGGTAAGCTTTATGGAGTTTGCAATCTTGGCATAACAATGAAAGATGCTCTCAAGGGGGATAACTATTATTTAGATAAAGCCAGGATAATATTTAGAACCTTTAGGTATTTTTACAACCAAATTACTGAAAGCCAAAAATATTCTGTTTAAGTGTGGTATACAGATCATAAAAATAACTTTAGCTTAAGGATGTTAGACTCTTAAGAAATTAAGCCCATTAAAAATAATCCCAGCAAATTCCTCTCACCATATCTTCCGACAAATAGCTTTGCTGATAGAAATTCCAATCCACAGAATTATGGTTATTGCATTGCAAAAATATTTGCACGCTTTGCGAGGGAAAACAAAACAACACTGGAAAAGACAACTTTCTTCCCCCAGAGACAAGAAGGTGGGGTTTTGTTTTTCATCGGAGGAGGACCACCCCGCGTATGCGCAATTTGCGCGTAATGACATTTATGGCTTCTTACTTTTATGTTGCATACTTTTTGGAGCTTCGCTCAAGTGTGAAACTTTGGGCGAAAAACAATTGCTTTTGGCTATAAAGCGTAAAGTTCTTAAAAATGTTTCCACATTCTTGCTTGCCATCATTTCTTAATTAAAAAATAATTATAAAAAATAATTTACACCTGGGACTTGGTAAAAAAAAACGTATGACAAGCACGCAAAGGATATTGGGGGATGAACTGTAAGCATAATTGTATTTTAAACATCAAATATAAATAAATATAAAAACCAAAAGACAACCACTTTCACATTCTGATATCCGGCAGGACTACAACCATAATAAATGATTTGTACAGCATTTCGGGCGAGGGCGTTCTGTGAATTCAAAATCAATGTTTTTTATGTTGGCGCCAAGCTGTCCACGAAAATAAAAGGAAGGAATGACTGAACAGACCGAGACAAGGCTGCCAATGATCCTGAGGAAGTGGTCGTCGATGTGGGCGTTGGGGTGGTTGGGTGGTGGCAGGATGCTGAATGCTCAAATGCTGTTTCTGTGAATAAAAGGCGCCATCCTGTCGACAGAACGCACCCATAGACAAAAGCTGCAGAACATTTGAACTGGCGACGACAGAACACAAACGCTAACGCATGTAGGTCGTCCCCAGCATTTTGTATCTGTATCTGGATTTGTAAATGTATCTGTGAGAGCGTATTTCCGTATCTGTATGAGTGCAAAAGACAAATAGCAACTGGCTGCGCATTAAAGTTACTAGCCACAACCAAAAAAATTGTCTACACTTCTACAATCGTCTAAGTTTCTATTATTTTTCTTTTTCTAAAAACAATAATTTCTCTAGCCTTCTTCAAAAAGTATATAAAATAATGTATAGTTAAATAAAGTATATAATATTTTTATGTTTTTTTATATTTTCCAAGTGTATCAATGTGTATCTGTGAGAGTGCGGTTCTGTGCTTGACTTAATGGGCCAACATGTCGTCAGGATTCTCGCATCCTCAAGAATAAAACTAACAAAGTTTCCCTATTATTTTTGGCCTGCGTAGACAGTGACTTTGACTCTGGGCCACAAAACAAATTCGCCAGACATTTTGGCAACAACTATCAAGGATAGACAGAGTAAACCGCCAAAATCTGAAAGAGAAGGGCGGGTCCTTGGTCAAGTTATGCGTATGTCCTGCCGCTTTTCATATGAAAATTTCGATTTTATATAATTGCCGACACATTTGGCACGCATTGCTTCCTTTTAGCTGTTCAAAGTCCTGCTCCTAGCTCTGCTCCTTCCAATTTATTATTGACCAAAGTGATTTAAGTGCTAAACATAAATAATTGAATTGTTGTTGCCATCGATTATTTATGGACAACATTGTGGTTTGTTTGAAAAGCCCAATATTTCATATGTAAAATTGTTAGATTTTAATGAAAATGTAATTTCTTAAAGGCTCCGCAAAATTCCATCCAATAATGGCAAAGAATATTCATTAAATTTATTTCTTCGTGAAACTCTGCTGAGTTCACTCTTTTATTTATTTACTTTTATTCTTTTCCATTTCATTGCTCGAATAAATTTAATTTTATTGGTTTACTTTCACCTTTTCCATTCCCCAGCCATTTTCTCTGCAATTTTTCTCCATTTCCTTGGAAACTTTTTACAGACTTTTACAGTCTTAAGAGAAAAAACCCCAAGTAATTTTCAATTAAATATTAAATTCTTATATTTTCACAGAAATTAAATACAAATACAGAACTAAAGTTGGAATCAATCGGAATGTGTATACAAACTAAGTATGGCATAAATCAAAGAACTTGGTGCGATGTATTTAGGACTTAGCTTAACCAGTTACAGATTAAGGTACTTTTTGGATACGGGTCTTCTAGGACTAGGCTTAGATCTAATTCCTAAGTACGGCGGCCATGGCCAGACTGACCACGGTGGCGATTAGACTGTAGCCCACCTGGCGTGCTCCCAGTAGGGCGGAGGCTCCATTGCAGCCATCGCCGTTGCAGGTGCAGACCACCTGCTTGTAGCCCTCATTGTCGGCGGTGAAGCAGGCATTCTGAACTTTCTCCGGGATCCAGCCACAGTTCCTCACAATCCTCTGATTGTCGTTTACTTCGAACTTGATCACGGTCTTTCGGCAAAACGGCACTTGGCCATCCTTAATATTGCATTCCTTCAGAAACTGGTCATCTCGCTGGGCACGTGGAGTGTTTACCACGAGACTGGCGCAGTCCTCGTCTTCATGGGAGTTGCACTCGTGACACCGAATAGCGGAGACTGCAATAGGATAATTTTAATATTTATTAGATTTTTAATTAAAGCCTAAAAATAATTTTAAGCCTATAATTGCAAACCTCTAATGACATTCAAAGGCCGGGATACTCGCCCTTTTCAAAGTCCCCGACAGTACTGACATTAAATTATTTTATTAGCCATCCACATAGACCCCTACCTTACCCGATCCCCTCTAGCAACTGTC
Source organism: Drosophila bipectinata (assembly GCF_030179905.1). NCBI lineage: Eukaryota > Metazoa > Arthropoda > Insecta > Diptera > Drosophilidae > Drosophila > Drosophila bipectinata. The sequence goes on along the minus strand of NC_091736.1, from coordinate 15,630,502 downwards.
GACAGGTGAAGCTTCTGACTGACAAACTGACTCCAAAGTGACTGCAGTAACCTGAATAATTGCATGTCAACTGTTTTGCCTGAAAACAAAAAATAAATGCCGAAACATCCAACGTTTGGCACGCGACCAGGCCAGGGAAATGCAAAAAAACACTTGGATTGCCATCGCCTAGAGTTGAATTATGGACGAGGTCCGGTAGACCTAACTAGAATACTTTTTACCCTTCTCAATATAAAAAGAATAAAATTTAAAAAGCTACTTAAATATAAACATTTAAATGACTTCCTTTTTAAATTTTAAAAGCCATCTCGTCTTTAAAGCATAAACCAATATACCCTTTGAACTGTAGATTTTAAAAACAATTCTTTATTCAAAACCAATTAAACCTTTTATCAATTTCCTAACGAATTTTTTCTGAAATTCATTTGACAGCCCAAGTCGAAATGGGTTACCATTTGACAGAAAGGACTAAGAATCGTAACCTTTCAAGGCATTATTCAAAGGAGTGTACCTATCCTCGTAGGACTAGAAGGCAAGAAAAAAGGAATCCAACCAAAGGGCAAGGACATGCAGGTCAATGTAACTGAGAGACCAGACTTATAATTCGAAATATGTCTGGTCCTGTCAGGATTCTAAATGTCAGTTGTAGTACAGGGCGTATGCGCAATGTTTAGGTGCGAAAAGCAAAAATTAGAGCCCATTGGTGGCCACTCAGCCAACTCATTAAGTAGTTAAGCTCATCTAGCTGGTAAGCCCTGCAAACATTGTGTAATAAAAAGTCACCTGCCGTAAAATCCACAGTTGCAGTTTCAAGTTGCCATTCCAAATTCGGAATTTGCATATTTAGCATTTAGCATTTTCCATTTGCATTTTACATTTGCTGCATATTCATGCGGCTTTTCAGCAAACTTGAACTTCTAGAAGGGAGCAGAAGGGTGGAAAAGCGGAAAACTGAAGGAAAGTTGAGGCACCCAAGCGTAATATCTCTATTCTATGTTTGCCTTTGTGGTTGCAACCTTACACTTGACAATTGTTCGCTAATGAAACGCGCTCTTGAAAAGTGCGGGGTAGCAATGGGTCGGCAGGTCTTTATTTACCATCTGGCTGGGCTGGACTGGACTCTATTTATCCAACAGATTACTGGGCAACAGTATGTGCAAATACTTTCAATATAATTTAATGCCATTTAATGCTTCCCTTTAACAGCCGAGTGTGAACTGCGAAATCGCTTCTACAATCAAGCTTACTCGCATGCCGGAGAATTCAAAGGCATATTCGTATGCGTGAGAGATTCTGGCTGTTAATTAGATTAGGCTCTGGTTTAAAAAAAAAATTAATAAAAGCACGACATGCACGTGATTATTAAATTAAAAGGAATATCTGTCAGGGGGTCACATTGAGAGGAAATATTAATTGTTTCATTTTCTTTAAAAGAAACTTCTATCATAAATAATTGATTTAAGCTTTGAAACAAGTTCATTCCTAGTTCATTTCTAACTAGATCCTATTTTAGACTAATCAATTTGTAGATGATTTATTATGTTGAATAGAAAACCCCCAGTTTTCCCCCAATCCGAGCAAATCAATTAAATTTATCCGCTAGCTGGTTAGGTGGTATTTTGGCCAACTTTGTGATTCATCAGCTTCAGCCAAGTGAAAAGTGTTGGGAATGGGGTTCCACTTGAGTGGATCGATGGCTTGATGAGTTGCGGTTGATTTCATTCGATTTGAGGCAACACAAAAAAATCAATCAATTTGCAAAAACAAATTCCAAACATCTGTAAAGTGTTGGCCAATCAATTGGCTTATTGTTTTGGACCAACTGGAAGGTGGCTTCTATTTGATTAGCACCCAGAGAAACATTCCCCTGACTTTGTATTACTTGTACTATATTTTATATATTATTTATTATGTAAATTTACCTGATAAGAGATTGGAAAGCACTGCCAGGCAGACGGCGTACATGAATATCGTGGTTGACATTTTTTTGTGGTTTGATTAAATCAATTCCTGATTTTAATAAAGATATACAGCTGAGTTATCCAACGCTGATGCTGTAAAAGGTAACAAAATCCACAGGTTATACATATACTATTTGTGGGTTATTTATTGTTCTAGCTTGATATTTGTTTTCATTTGTAATTTGATTAACGCAAAAAGCGGCGGCATATTCATTAGCATTGCTTCACTATAAAATATAATCTATAAATGATTGTTGTATATGATTTTTATTTTATTTTGAAAACCGGTATTGGAGCGTGGCCGTTCAACGTGACAAGTGCTAATATTTTGCTAATAATATTTAAATTTCTTTTATTTATTTATAAGCTGTATTCAATATTTGCATATTTTGAAAGCGGCACAATATTGAAAATGGGTCATACAAAGTGAAATAAACAAGCACACATCTTTTAAAACAATAATCCTTGTTATATTTAAATAAAATATACTGTTAATCACCTCACAACAATTAAAATGCACAATTAAATTATATTGTAAAGGGAGCCAGACGACTTGACGCGATCACTGTCGAGATGAATCTGAAAACTCGTATTGAATTTTTTGAAAAACGTTGATTTTTCAAACCAGCGCGCTCGGCAAGCAGCCGAAGATCTCTTTCCCGAGAGAGAGATCTCTAGGGAGAAAGAGAGACTTTAACTAGATCGGCCCTATGGGGAAAAATATGAAAAACTTCCGTCACTGGATCATCCATACAGGGTCTTATATATGCATGTATTTGTGAACAATATAAATGGTTTCAATGGGAGGGGGGATGCTCTCCAAGGTAGCTCAGCCGCTGCATTGATAAGCTCCGGCTTCGTTTGGTTTCAGCTTGGTTCTTAACCCGAAATCAAAACGGAATCCACTGGTTAAAACTGGTCAAAACTGAAGTGACGTCACTGGTACATAGGTAACAAAAAAATAAAAAGTAAACATGATCACGTTCACTACCTAACAATAAATGGCCTTCCATTTAAATGCCTGATCTTTGAAACTCTTTGTTTATGGTTATTGAAAATGGGTTAGGTAGATTTTGAGAAACATTTATATATTTTTAAGTGATTTTTTACTAAATGTAAAAATATAAAAAACATCTGTCCAAAGTTTTAGAATATTGTCCTTTTTTTATTGGATTATTTTATTGTTTTATTTTGCAAAACTAATTTTTTCGAACTAATCTAAGAAATGCTTGTTTTTTCCAGATTTAACGACTAGTTCTTTAATAAAGAACTGCCATAAAATTTAATTAGTATTAATAATAAAACCTTCTAACTATTATTCTCATTAAACAAATTTTTTAATTGTGCAATTGTGTTAATTTAATGATCTGAGCTAATTTTTGTTTTTATGAATGGAAAATCCGGGACTGTTACGTCGCAATGTCATTGATATTTGTTTGGATGATTGTCTCAGATCGGATCATTTTGGTTCCGGTGGTTTTAGAGATACGAGGCGATTTCCGACCATGAAAACTTGGACTGTACTCTATGGTAATTCCCCTTATCAACGTCCCGTTGCCCGAACGTTTAGTTAAAACTGGTTCGCACCTCCAAAAACTCAGATGTGCGGGTTTGGTCTGGTCCACATCGGCAATGGAGCCCAGACATCCCGACTCTCCGATCTATTGAGGAAAACACTGGACCGTCGAGCTTATCTGTCCTAGTTCAAGGCAGTTTCCACCAAGCGATCCAGCATTTATTTCTTGACTCATCATTATACAAAATTTTTTGAAATCCACTTGCCTACCGATTTTTTTTGCTTTCCTTTTTAATTAAGTGTCACATTTTGCAAACAATGCAACTAAATTTGAATTAACACGATGCTGGTGTTTCTGCTGCAGTTGTTTGTTTGGAAACTGAATAAAGTCAGCGTCTAGTTGTCGGTTTGAGCCAGTTTGAGGCGGTTGTTTGGTTAAATCGTTTCTTTAATCTTTACAACAGTGGAAACTTTTTATAAGAAAGTTTATGGGATTTTTCTTAATAATAATAGAGATGAATGAGTATTTTTTTGGAAATAAATCTGAGAAATACTTTAAGGATCTATCATCCTCTATTAACCAAAAAAACGTGATAAGAATAAATAGTTTGTTTTTTAGTTTCAAGAATTCAGAACCAGGAAATATAAAAGAACCAGGAAATATAGGTACGTTTTTATCAAAAAATGTTGTTTCTTTTATCAAAAAGTCGTGAATATTTTGTGACGCAAGCTGTCGACACTATTTTGTTCTAAAATTTGACTTAAAGGCTTGCCTATTCTTTTAAATATTTAAATAAACTTAAATTTAAAAGGTTTATTACCTATAAAGTGTTATCCTTAATTCCTTAATATTTTATAAATGAAATACGTCTTGAATTAAACTCCAACTCCAATGTAGAACAAAAATTCAGAGTAGAACCAAACCGCTGCAAATCGAATGTGTAACTGAGTGCTGTGGAAATTATGTCTTTGGCTTTAGGCAAATGGCATTGGATTCAGATCGGATCGGATCGTATAAAATTCATAAATCAGCTGATCGCTGGGGAACACAATTTTTTATACTGCGTTATTGGGAGGTCAGACTTTGGATTCAATTATAAAAACAAATTCAAGCAAATGAACAGATTCTTGTTTGCTGGAACCGGTTTGCAAATGTTTTTTTTCCGATTTCTAGAAAGTGGTTCCTGTAAAGGTAACTCCCCCCAAAATCTTCTCATACTTAATGACCGAAAAACACAATTAGGGCATTTATTTTTTTTTCCAGACAAAACAAACATTAAATAAATTAAAGTCAAGATTTTGAGTTCAATGTGCCAATCGTAATAGGGGGATTTTATTCAAAAAACTGGGGTAATTTTTTGTATAAAGCTTTTAGTCAGTTCTACAACTTGTTAGAATTGAAGCTTGAAAGCTGTAGATTAGAAAGCATCCACTGGTCTAAGTCTCAATGCTATTTAAATTTAAGCAATTTGTAACTAAATGTGTTTGTCAACATTTTGATTATGCGTACTTTAACCCCAAACCAAACTCGAAACTCTTTACCCACTAAGACCTATTTATAGACGTGAATACAATAATTTAATAGCATCAATTGAGATGGATCTGAGTGGAGAAAGGACAGAGGGGTACAGAGACCCATGTCTGGTGGAAATCTTTGCCTCCCAAAAGGGCGCCCCTTGGATCTTCATCAATTTTGCGCGCTGATTGAGGCACAAAAGCAAGGCGAAACGATCTGCAAATATATACACATATATGTACATAGTATATATAGAGAAACTTAATTCAATTGGCCAGTGTCTTGGGGCAGTAGCAATGTAGGCTGCAAGAGGAAGCCTACGATTAAGCTTAATTAATGCACTAGGCAAGATTTATGCTGGGGCTATACGAGTCGCATAGACTTCTCGGGGATTTCACGTGTGCGCCTTCCAGATTTGTTGATTAAGTGTCTGGACGCCTAGTTGAAGTGGCGCTCAGGGTTATAAGTCCAGTGCACTGCCATCGTCTAATTGCGAATTCTAATTGTACATAGCTATTTAAATCAACATAAATAATTGAAGATATTGGGTTGCTAAATGTGGGACAAATTAGAGGTATAAGGTCTTGAAAAAACATAAGATTTGTGGCTTTATTTATGGGTAGGACTTGCTAGTTAAAAAATCTTTGCTATTTTAACTTTGAGCCACTTTAAGAAATTAATTTAAGGGCTTTCAGAATAAAGGGTTTTATTTTATTCTCCAGATGCAATAAGGGATCTATTCCTAAGAGAAACTTCTATAAAATCACCCATTTTGTAGCCTAGTGTAGAGTGAGACAAGGGCTTTCGCATCTCCTGGAACCCGAAAAGAGGACGCAGCTCACACACTCTCTAAAGCTCCAGAAATCGTAAAGCTTTTAATGGCTAATAGACCGAATGAGGGCCGAGACTATAGCTGAGGCTGAGTCTGGGGGTCGTTCCCCATACGCCCCGTGGGCCGCCCCACCGCTCGGCAGCTTGGTGGCTCGCAGCTGCGCTCGTGTGCGGTACATTTGGCGAGTGCGGCTGCTGCTTCGACCAGTCGTTTGCCGTTTGCCAACCGTTTGCCAGTGTTTGCCGAGCGCCGTGAGCCGTGAGCACTGTGTGGGATTTTGCAAGGAATTCATTAGAACAGATAGCAACCGACCAGCCGAATCTCTGTATCTGTATATCGTTTAACAGCGACGCACATCAAAAATTTAAATCAATTTAAGCAGAAAGCGAAACAACTTGGTGCTCAACTTAACGAGTGTTTTGAAAAATATATTCAAATATATATTAGAAATGCAGTACATCTATGTGATTAGTGCGCTAATTTTGGCCATAGCCGTGCAGCAAGGTAAAAGGATTTAAGCATTAAAAGGATATAAGCTGAAAACCGCTCAACGGAAAGCCCAAAAGTCGCGATTACGATTACATAATACGGGATACGCTTGGGGCGAAAAAAGCGGGCGCTGAGATGGGGAGGGGGCTGTGGTTGGAACTGGGAGAGCTGATGGTGGTGCCGTCTTGACGCCAAAGGACAAAACCCATGTATCCTAGCCGGCCGCCGTGGCGCCTTTTTCACGCACACTATCTTGCTATTTGCATTCAATAGATATAAGCTCCTCGAGTTCCTTGAGTTCTCTGAGAAAAGTTACATTTTTTTCTCTACTTCATTGGCTCTCTGCCACAGCTTTTTCTAAGGGTGTACCAGATAAAAAAGAATTAGGATTTGGAGAAGGGCGTTTGACCCCTGCCCTTACCCGAGCCCTAAAGTGAGTTATCCGACACCCAATGATTTAGTCTCATACACTTTACGCACAGCCTAGAGTGGCCCAGGATATAGTTAAATGGGATTCCCCACAAAGTTTTTCCTATCTTACTTCCGCTTCTTTTCTCTACATTCTTCGCTCAACTTTCCCAGCACATGTGTGTGTATGTGCAAGGATAATATAGGACATGCGCACTCTATTTGGTTAAAGGTCCTGGAGGGCAGTTGCAGTAATCCGACACCCCAAAACCCAAATATTCCATTGGTCTTATATAAAAGCATCTTCAAAATACAAAAGACTGACAAAAGACAAAAAGTAAACAGTTGGAAAAAAATCAAAATAGGGGGACTTCTGTATATGTTTATATATAATATATTTTTTTGTTGTCCAGGCATTGCAATCAATGCAATTTAAACCTATTTAACTGTAACAAGTCTTAATTGTTCATAGTTCTGGTTAGACAGTTCAAAATCTATTGGGATTGAGGCTTAAAATGTAAAACGTATTAGGATTTATTAATCTGAAAATATTTATATTTTATGTACAACTCTTTTATCAATTAATTTCTTTCCTAAAAATCATCCCCATTGTCCCCCCACTTGATGTACTTCTAGCTCATAAAGAAGCTCATCTTTCCCAGCATCTTATTTCATTGTTCTCCAAGCTTCTTCGCCTAAAAGCAGACTCATTTTTTTGGGTTACGTAACCCGAATCGCCAACAATGGCCGGAGGGAGTTGGCCGCATAAGGCACAAAGTTATTCGAGCCCATTAGCCAAGTCGATGTCTCAATTAGCAAGCCAGTTGGAAGTGCCAGTGTCTGGCTCTAATGGAGGCGTTGAAGTCTTCTGTGGACCCATCCTCTGTGAATACACTGGCATTTCTATGCCATTCTCCATTAGCTACTTGCCATTGTGCCATTTTTGGCACAGCGTGAACCAAAAGCGCATCGCAAGTTGCATCATTTCGAGATGCGGCAAGGGACAGTCCAGTCCACACCCGACTAGAGGAGATATCCGTCTCAGTTTTGTATATTTGTAAGATTAAATAATGCGAATCTCGTGTCGCGCACGACCTTAAATTCAATTTAGCTAAGGTAGCCCCAGCCATCAAAAGTTCCACTCGCAGGTCTCTTTGTATATCATTTCTAGTGGGACTATAGCTTTGTCCGATATTTGTTCACATTATTTTTCCTTTCATCCGAACACTCATTTTTTGTGAAACTATTAAGGTTAAGTATTTACTTGGAATGGAAATATTTTATTTCTAATTGACATTTTCTTGGTTATGGTCACTCAAGTGGAATATTGCACCTAAGATGCAGGAAAATTAATTGAGAATAGAAATTAATTAAGGATACTCAAGGCTGCTTAGTTACTATGCTTAGTTAATTATGTGCTTTAGATATTATTTATCTAGAGAGTAATTAAGTTTGAGTGGGTTTTTGTGCGTTAAGATATGACAAAATATGTTTATACGAAACATTCCCATAATAATGTTTTATTTTAAAGCTCCACAAGCAGGAATCTTATATATTTTCCTTTAAAAACTCTTTAAAAAATTATAAATTATTATATACATATTTTTAAAATTTTATTTTCAGGCTCCGCCATTAAATGTTTTGTCTGCAACAGCCATAAAGATGCCAACTGCGCACTGGACATACCACCCGAGAGCTTGCAGAAGGACTGTGATGAGCAGCACTCGTCCCGGGGCAAGGGAATTCCCACCTATTGCCGCAAGATAACACAGATCATCGAATTCTCAGTAAACAGCCGTAAGTTCAAAGAGAAAAAAATATAAGAAATATTTAATATTAATACAAATCCATTGACAGTGCCCCCAGATAGCCGAGTGATAAGGACCTGTGGCTATCAGAACCAGACCTCCACCAACTACTGCTATCAGAGGGCTGGCTTTGGAGGACGCCAGGTGGTCTGCTCCTGTGATACGGACAACTGTAACGGTGCTGGGGCGATGAGTGCCTCCGTGGTGGGTGTGGCAGCTATGGTGGGTCTCCTGCTGGGCGCCTGCCAGTGGCTGCAGCGTTAAGGAGTCCGGAGAAGAGGGTGCCGCCTCAGTTGTTTTTGTTTGTTTTATCGATGCATCCACCCAGTTTTTTGTTTCGTATTGTTGCTTACTGTTTTGACTTCTGTGACCCTTTCACCGCTTTCCCCCCCATCTACAAGGTCCACGCGATGAGCTGCTCCAGAGTCTGGTAATATATACATATACCTATCCATAATATAACACAAAATAACTATTTAATTTTCAGCTCTGGGCAAGCCTGATTTTATAACATTTTTTGAATGGAATGAACCGTAAAAAGCTTTATACAAAGTATTAAATATTAAAACATAATTCCTTAAATTGAAGTGTATATAAAAATATAAAGAGATCAGTAACAATTTGGCCAATATAACCGTTCAAATCTATTTACATAAACATTTAATGAGAATGAAAAATAACGATATAAAACTAAAACCTACCGCAGTTGAAAGTATTTAAAAAAAAACAAACATCCCGAAAATAAACGAATAAGTCAGAAAAGACGCCACAAAAGCTAAACAATGTTGAAATTTAAGGCTACCACAAGGAAAATCCCGATATAATAGTAGAAAATAAAAACTATAAATGTTAACACTTTTTGTCTAAGTTTTCTCTAATTTTTATTTTCATAAGACTTAAAAAAAATCTTTAAAAAGCAAGCAGAAGCGCCACATAGAAAAATAATAAAGTATTTAAAAAAAAGCGAAAAAAAATTTAAAACACTTTGTAGATTAATTAGCAGAACGATCGAGACGTAATGGAGGAGGAATCCAGAACCAAAGGAACTCCTAGGATAGTTGTGACACGCTAATAGGCGCCACCACGCCCACATCTACTGCACTCCCAAGTGAAAACACTCGTTGTTGTAACCAACTGCCAAAAGAAACCAAAAAATAAATGAAAATGGAAACCCTTTGAAGCAATTTCACCAAAACCAAGCTAGGAGATACCAAATCCCCCAGAGGAAACACCAATGCTCTTTTTGTCCATCGTAGCAATGTTACAGAAACCAAAGCAAGAAATACATCATTTTTTAGTTCGAATAGCAAAATAACAGTTTATAGTGACAATTTTTTAGTTAAGAATCTCCTCTAAATGCAATATTTATAATGCAATAAAATTGTAAAATGTTTAAAGTGAAAAACAATAAATATGAATACAAAAGTTGAATGTGTTTTTTTTAGCTCAGAGATCTACCGAAGTCATGGCAGTATAATTGACTTAACTGAGGATTAAGGGTGATTAAAAAATATATAATATATAAATTGGTATAATCGGAAAACTAATGCACATTTATTTTTACTTAAAAATATCTGAATTACAAAAGCTAATATTTGATCATATAAAAAGTTTAAAAATGTACTTTTTGAATAAGATTGAGCTAAAATTAAAATTGTTATGAGTCTAAATATATAATCTAATATAAAATTTACTAAATCAGGGAAAATTAAAATCGGAACACGCCCTCTCGCATCAGATAAGCGAATTATGCTGCCTACTCCAAGGTCTGGACTTGACTTGAGTATAAGCAATTGGATTACACGAATAGGATTAACTTAGCCAGCTAAGAGTCTTTGTGCAGGACCCTCTTGAGGGCCAGGAAACAGTGGCGGGTGCTGAGGTCGTGGTATCCCACAGGTCCTCGCTCACAATCTGCACACACCAGGAACTTCTTCCCATTCACCGAATGCGAAAAGCCAATGTTCTCGAATGTCATCATATCTTTGACAAGCCAGAAATGCTTCAGGGACTCCGTGGTCAGATCCTCAGACGTTCTTTCCTGTTTTTGCATCATCAGGGGCACATCCACCTGTCATCAAAGCAAAAACAATGTAAATATTGTAAAGGCCACTTCATCCAGCAGTCACCGGCACTTACTTCCTGTTCATCATAGCTTCCCTCTTGGGCTTTTAGCATCAAACTGTTGCAAAACTGGCAGCGCACATTGGTCTTGTTCTTACCATCAACTATTTGTTCCGGAAATGCAGCTTCCTCAGTCATTTTTCAAAAATTTAACTTATTTTGCCAACCGAAGTGTAAAGAATGTTGCAGCCGTGTTGAACAAGAATGAAACAGCTGATTTGCAACACTTGTCCCAATGCTGTCCCAATTAATCGATATAAATATTAATCGATAAGTGAATTGGCGCAAATATTTAAAAATACTTAAATTTTATTTTATAATCCTGTTGATTAAAATTTACGTGCATTACTAAGTTGCTTTGTATTCAGACTTAACACTGTTGATTGATTAGACTAACAAAAATTTCATAAATAAAACCTTGCAGTTAGTTTTAAAATTTATGTTTCTCTTCAAATATTTCTTAGATGTGTAAATGATATCTTATGATTAAGTTTGATAAAAAAATATTGAAAAAATTATTGGAAAGTAAATTTTTTTTGAATTTTCCTTAGTGTTTCCCTATAAAAACATTTATGGTCTTTATCAACTCTATAAGCTTAGATTCCGATAGAAGAATCCGATATTCCACCAAGGCTATGGAAACACTGGTCGCCATTTTCTTCTTCTCCTATCTTCCTTTCTCCGTGTGACTTTCAGCGAGGCAGGTTGCCCTCGTCCACATTAGGATCCTATTGGATTTACAAGGGATTTTGGCCGGTCAGACCAAGTAGGTTACGAAGAGATCTTCATGTTTGATAGCTAACCCTCAAATAGATCTGTCACATTGACTCACGTGTTCGTTTGGTATTCGTTTTAACTTTTCGTTACTCCATTTTTATTTTTTTTTTGGCATAAGATTCCACACTCAACCGGACAGCCGGAAGAACATGAACATCATCCCCATCTATCAGCTTCAACCAGTTACGGCACAGTCGGCACGCATGTACCAGCAGACCTATTTGGACAGAACTCGTGTGGTCACTGACACATTTGTACAAGAGCAGGTTTCCCAAAGCGCCTGGACGATGGCTGCACCTACACCGACGGTTTTTATTCCGACCAATGCAACGATCGTGCCAGCACAAGCGACTTGTGTTCAGGGCTCAAATCCCAGCCAGCAATATCAGTATCCGGGTAGCTACATGGGTCACATGGCATATCTGGCCATGCCGGGAGTCCAGTACTATGCAGCCAGTTCAGGTGAGTTCTTTGAGAAAACTTTATTATTGGAAAAGATTATTGGATTTGGTTCGTCTTTTAAGCTCAATTTGCAATCAATTTTTTACTTATGTATAAAGATAAAAACGTGCATATTTACATTTGTGTTTAATCCTGATCATTTAGTTGTACATATAAAACCTGAAAAGGCAACATTTAATCCTTAAAATTATCTTTATCATCCCATATGTTAAAAAATAACAACATTAGAGCAAATTCTTGAATAACAAACTGGCGAAGAACTAGTTCCGGTGAACCAAATTTGTGGTGAACTACTCACATGTGAACACGTGGAATGCAGCTACCGTTGAGCTTTGAAGACTTGTTTTAAATCTTATACAAGATGTTTATTTATTTTTTATATCCTAAATATTATTCATTCCATAATTTAAACGATTTTCTTAAAAATCCCCCAAGTTTAAAGTCCTAAACTGACAAAATCCATTCAACAGCTTCAATGAACGCCTACGGTCAGGCACAAATATACTCCACTAGGGCTTCGGCTTCCACCACTTGCAACTTTGGTGGCTACGGTGCGCCTCCATACTATGGGCACAATCCACCCAAGCAATTCAGCGCCACCCAGACCCAGACTGTGGCGCCTCTTAAGCGAAGCTGTGATGTTGGCACCCAAGTAGATATGGCGATGGAGGAATTGTGCGCCAAGGACCCGGATCCAGGATCATCAGATAAGAGTGATGAGTAAGTATTTTATATTATTTTGTTAGTTATCCAATTGATTTCTATGATTTCAACAGCAGCTCTATGGACAGTGCTGCTGGGGATGGCATGGGTCTTCAGAAAGTGCGACGCAATTCGGAGGTGACGCTGCTCCAGCAGCGCCTCACTGACATCACCAGAATCTCGCTATATGGCAGCGAGATAGCTGAGCGCCTGGCCAGTGCCCATCGCAACCGTCCGTGCTTCAAGAAGATCGACACCCTCTGTGCCCGCTTGAAGCAGGATCTCCTTCGTCCAGATGGCGTGCTGCCCAACATAAACTCTCAGGGCATCGCCTGGGCTGTCAAGGACTTTATATTTGTCTTCACTCGTATTGTAAACGCTTGGGTCATCCTAAAAGGATATGTGTACAATACTCCGGATGGATTAAACAAGATTAAGGATGAGTTGCCTAGTGGTTTCATGTCCACCTTCGATTCGTGGCAATGCGGAACCTTGGCGATGTTGCAAATGATTATCAAGTCCTATGTGAGCTTGGATGAGCTGCTGCAGAAGCAGAAGAACTGCTTTGTGGGAAAGGATTCTAGCGGTACCATTAGTCTCAACAGCAGCAACACCTCTGCATCTCTAAGATCCACAAGCGAATGCAACGAAAGTGGTACCATGTGCCACAAGGCCTTGGGATCGGCTAGCAATGGAAATAGCGTTTCCCAAACCCCAAGCGAGGGTCAAGGATCGCCCAATGGCTCACCAAGAAATGAGAGCGACACTGACAATGGAAAGTCTCTTTGTGAAGGGCCGGAGACGGAGCAGAGCAGCACCTCTTCCACCTCGACGGCTTTGAACAAGCCAAAGTCTGGTATGAATCTTAGCTATCTATATACTATGATCGAGGACTCCGAGGAGACCCAGCGCCATGTCGATGCCAATGGCACCTATTTGAAAACTGGCACCTATCAGCCCCTTCAGAAGGATGCCAATCAACTTGAGATGCCACCACCCATGGCCGGGGAGAACCAAACCCATTTGCAGTTGAACGGGAGAGCTCAGGGAAAGCTATTGACAGGCCTGGAGCTTCTTCCATCTTCCGCCACTGGCGAAACTGAGTGCCAGTTCAATGGGCTTTCGTTGGGTGGTCAGCTCAGCTTGGTAGATCGGGAGCTTACACGCCAGTTGTTCGAGTTCAGTGACCGCGTCATGGAGCTCCAGCATGTGGAGCGCTTCTTCCAGAAGCAGTTTACTCGCAACTACGTAAGAATACTATATTTTAACTTCCATCAGAGACTTATATATCCAATTACAGTATCCGGACTTTTATCATCGCTGCCAGGACGAGTACATAGACATTCGTGCCATCATCTTGCAGTGCGAGAGCTCCTCGTACAATCACTTGAACCAGGCCATCCACGATCTCCGCCGCATCATCTTTGTGGGCCGGTGCTACCTACAGGTAAGGATTTGATTTCCACACCAAAACTCTGCCAGAAACATACTACACTTTAACGGTCTACTTTCAAATACAGCCGTCCCGGAGGACATAGTTCCAATGCAAAGGTATCAGTATCAGTAGAGTGGGCCAACGAATGGACTAATGTACTAATCACTGGTCACATCTGGGCATTAATCTCAAAAATTAACATCATTCACAATGCACATCTAATCGGCACTCACATGCACTTTTACAACACTGGTTATTAACAAAAAACCATAATTTTCCATTTTATTAATATTGTTTTTTGTTTCGCATCGCAGATATATACCAACGATAACCTCCAGCACTACATTGATCTCTACGAGCACTCGTTGAACGAAATGCTATCGAAGCCGCCGCACGTGCCCAACCAGTACGACCACATCCTGGGCAAACCCGGCGAGAAGCTATTCGTCTATTGAGTCACGAGGAACAAACAGGAGAAGCAATTGATTACGTTTATGTTTTGTAGTCTCTTGGAGTTGTCACTGTTGGTCATTGTTGGTACATCCAGTTAGTTAAGCAGAAACCAACCCAAGGATGAACAGTGTCCTTATAGAAATCTCTGTCCCATGTGCGACTCGTAAATTGATTAAGTTATAACTTATAAGTCAAAGACCATTAACCGAATTGAAACAACGTATTATCGTTTGTCAACAACTAGTCTATATCATGTGACTTAACCATTCTATTTTGTAGTTTATATACCTTAACTTTATAACGTAACTATGAGCTGTGACACTGAATTCCGATTTCAAAAATTTCTCAAATTCATTATAAAAAATTCAATTTGTCAATCAAATTATTATTTGTACAACCAAATAAAACCATAACTGTGTTGGTGATTAAGTTGTCGACTCAATAGTTGGATTATCGTGTTAGAAATAAAATAATACAAGTTAAAAACAAAATAAATAAATTCTTGTACATCAATTGACTTATTTACAAAGAGTCCTTAGTAGATTCAGAAAATCGTCCTTCCTAAAGCTAATGTGGCCGCGCAAATTCATCTGGGTTGATGTCCTGGGCCAGTAGCATTCCGTGGAATATGGTGGAACTATTGGATGCCAGGTCTTGCGGCTTGCCCATCTCGCAAATGCGACCATCCTCCAGAACAACAATTCGGTCCATGGCCTGGAGACCCCGCAACCGATGGGCAATGAAGAGGAGGGTGCAACTTTTGAAGGCATTCCTCAGGGCCTGCTGCATGCTCAGATCCGATTCGTCGTCCAGGTTGGAGGTGCCCTCGTCGATGGCCACCACTTTGGCGTTTTTAAGTAGCGCTCTCGCCAGGCACAGGAGTTGCCGCTGCCCAGCGGAGAGGTTGTTGCCACACGACTCCACCTTGCCATCCAAGCCGCCCAGTTGCTGGACGAGGAGAGTGGCCGCAGCCGAGTTCTTAATGGCATGCCAAATCTCAGAGTCGTAGAAACCATGGCGTGGATCAAGATTTTCCCGAACGGTGCCCTCGAAAAGGAATGGCTCCTGGGTGATGACTCCAACTCGCTCTCGAAGAACGCTCAGTGCCAGAGTCTTCAGATTGACCTCGTCCAGACGAATCTCACCTTCTGACAGGGGAGCCACCCGCAACAAGGCAGCCAGGATGGAGGTCTTTCCCGCTCCCGTGCGTCCCACTATGCCAATTCTCTCAAACGCCTCCGTTTGGAAGGTGATACCTTTCAAGGCAGGCGCCAGGTGCTCCCGGTAGCTCAACTGAACCTCGCGGAAGCTGAGAACGCCTTGCGTTGGCCAACCGAAGGGTGGGTCAGCACTTCCCGAGGAATTCTGCTCCCCATCCAGTTGCAGGTACTGATCTATGCGCTCTACTGCCACCAGTTCCTGCTCCGTTTCGGCCACGGCATGAAGCAGATCACCCAGCTGGCCAGTAATGGAGAGAGCATAGGATATGCAAAGACCAACCAAACCGGGATTGGTGGTGTGGGAAGCTGTAATGGCTGCCAAAAGTCCAGCGCCTCCAACCAAAAGTGTTCCCAGCAGCTGAAGACGAAGAGCCAGCCACTGTTGAGCAGCCGATTGGGTCAACTGGGCCTTGATGCTCTCCTCCAGCTTAACCTGGACATGGATATGAATGTCAGTTATACTCCTTCTCATTTGGAATCCTATATATCAGTTACCAACCTGAAAATCTCGCTGAAATCTTGGACTGGCCCTCATGCTCCTTATCGTGGTCAATCCCTGCAGCGTCTCCGTAAAGTGCGTGTACAGTGGTGACATTGCATTGCTGGACAAACGCTTGATGTCTCTGGAGGCATGTCGGTAGCGCTGTTGAAGATTCAGGTAGATCGGCACCATGGGAATGATCACCAGACCCAGCCAGGGCATTGCGTACAAGCTGACACAGAGGGCTCCTATCAAGCCAGCCAGTTGAGCCAGTAATATATTAAGGATGAAGGGCAGAGAGTCATCTACGGTGTTGGTGTCCGAGGAGAACCGATTAAGGATTCTACCCACTGAGGTGATGTCGAAGAAGTTGAACTTGGCCTGAGGATAAGTCTAGTTAACCGAAATGGAATAAAATATTTAGAGACAGTACTTACAAACATGACCTTTTTTAGGAGGTTCTCGTGCATGAAGATGGCCGCCTTGATTCCAGCATAGGCAAACAGAAAGGCTCTGGCCAAAGTCACCAAGGAATTGCTCACAGCGATGCCTGCAAAGATGCCCAAATAAAATCCTGTGGTGTGGCCCGAATCTGTTCCATTTTCCAATCCAGGTCGCATTAGGACATGCTCTAGGGTAGTGTCGTTCTGGTGGGGATCAAGAGTAGTTTCCGTGACCCAATAAGCCAACCAGGCATCACTGAGATTCCGGGTCAGTTGCATTAGCAATACAAAGAGCAAGACCGTAAAAGCCAAGGGGGAAGTCACTGCCCTCCAGTAGCAGGTGAAAACGTTGCCAGAGAGGTGACCATACTCCCGGGATTCCTCAAGCAGCAGGCTATCCACACTCTTCTTGTCATCCTGGTTGGCCAACTCCACTGAACTACGTCTGCTGCGTGGCCCCTGGTCGTCATCCACCTCCTCATCCAGGCTGAGGTCTATGCTCTGGGTCATGTATTCACTTGGCAGTAGTTTCCCATCCTTCATTTGGAGTATTTGGTTGGCGTGGAAGAACAACTGGACGCTTCGGGTGACCACAATCCGGGTCTTATGCTTTAGCAGGCGTAGTATGCAGTACTTGATGATGTGCCTGGCCACATGGGCGTCCAAAGAGGAGAGAACATCATCCAAAAGGTAGACTGGAAAGTAAGAAAGGTTATATCGTTATTTGAAGATCAGATAGCACTATAAGTTACTCTTTTTATCCTGGTAAACAGCTCTGGCCAAGGCCACTCTTGCCCGCTGGCCACCGGATAGTGTTCTTCCATTCTCTCCCACTCCGACGAGATCGCCACCCAGGATCTGCAGGTCTTCCTCTAAAGCACAGGCATGCAGGACCGTCTTGTACCACTGCTCGTCAAACTGTGAGCCCCAGACGATATTTTCCCGGATTGTGCCCCTTTGTAGCCACGGGGACTGGGGGACATAGCCGAACCCGGTGGTCAGCTCTTGAACGCAAACTTCGCCGTCGATGCACTGCAGGTTGGCAACTATGGCGGAGAGGAAACTGCTCTTTCCTCCTCCAACAGGGCCCTCGATGCAGATGAGTTGCCCTGCCTTGATATCAACATTTATATCCTTAAGATGGAAGGACATGGGCGATGAATCATCTTCGGTATTGTGGGTGAAACTAGCGCTTTTCATCTGGAGGACACTGGCCTTGGGGGCATCTAATGGAGCATCTTCCCCAGCCACTAAGCCGCCACTTCCTCTCATGATGGGATTGTAGTACGAGGAGTAGTCCAGATTGGGGACATCCATGAGCTGTTGCACCCGCTTGATGGAGACCCAGGCCTCGATGAGGCCGTTCAATACCCATGGAAAGGCGTTCAAGGGACCAATTAGCATGTAAAGCAAGGCCACGCTGGTGTAGGTGGTGGAAGCTATCAGGGGATTGCCCATCAACACCGACACTCCAAAGGTAAGCAGGCACATCAACACCGGAGTGGTGGCCCAGAAGTATACGCACATGGCGTCCAGGTACTTGCGCTTCGACAGAAATCGAAGCTCCTCCTGGCGAAGGCCGCGAATCTTGGTTATGAATATATCCTCCCAAGCATTGATCTTGATCTGCTTGGCTCCCTGCATGGTTTCGGTTGTGGCCGACAGCCTGGCATCCTTGGCAGTCATCAGGCCACTGGAATATATGCCGATCCTCTTGGCTAGCCACCGGTTGATGGGAATCAAGAGGGCGGCAAAGATAACGCCCGCCAGGAAGGCAGCTCCAAGCTGAAGGTATAGCAGGTACAATGTGGTGAACAGCTTGAAGGGAATGCTCCAGAAGAAGTGGAAGCTGATGCACGAGTTGACGATTCTGTCCGTGTCCGTAGACATGAGGTTGAGCATGTCCGGCTTGGAATCTTTGATGACCCTGGCTTCCAGAGCCTTGCGATAAATGGAGTTCACCACACCCACTCGCATCTTCATGGAGACCATGGCCATGCGCCAATCAAAGTGCGTGGCGCACAGAGCGGAGAGCAGGGTGCTGCCAAAGAGGCCCAGGGCGTAGTAGTACACTTGATAAGGGTCCTGGTGGTCCTGCCTGAGTAGTCCGCCCAGCAGCAGGGGTCCTGCAAACCCACTCAAATCGGCTATTAGTCTGAGGAGTCCAATCAGGTAGAACTCCACGCCATAGCACCTGTGCAGCGCTTTCCACAAGCTCTGCGACTGGGACAGGGCCAGGTGCAATCTCTCGCTGAGTCGGGTGATGTTCAACGCCTCTGGCAGATCGAAGAGGTCCTCGATTTTCCGGAGTTTCCCGGCCACTCCCTTGGAGATCAGCGGTTGAACCCAGTGGAAGATGAAGCGCGAGCCCAAGTTGGCTTCATCCTGGGCATGTCCCAGGTGTCCCTCATTCAGATCGAAATGGAAGTAAGTGTATCTCTGCGATAACAATGCCTCATCCTCTCTGTTGGTGGGACTTCTTGGGGCACTGATATGGACAGCACTTCCTTTGGGGACCAAAGTCAAGGCGAAGAGAAGGTCACATATCATGGTGACCAAGCTCCAGGGCCACCAGTCAAAGTGCCGGCTCGTCCTCAGCCAGATACCGTCCAGCACCACCACAGTGAGCCAGACCACGTTGATTAGCAGCGATCCCCGATGACTCAGCTCTCCATATTGCCTGGCAGTTAGGAGGAATCCTATGACGAGGAAAAAGAAAGTGGATTAGCTCAGAGCTGGGATTTTCTCCAATATTAAGGCTTATGAGTAATTCTTTTTAAGTGAGGTGTTCATGAAGCTACAATAGCAGGTACGAGACAAAAGAAAACCATCTTTTATCGTTCAGACTTGGGGGTTTATTTGCTCGGCCAACAAAAGATCATAAATGTTTTTGAACTTTATGGGGTTTTGCAAGGAAATAATTACAATCGATCAGAGATCAAAAATTGTGTCTTTCCTTGAAAAATGCTGGCAAAATAATTCTCGGAAGTTCGATAATAAACTCTATATATAGACATAAACAAACGAGGTTTTATCAGAGGCACAATAACCTACATATATTATGAAAGGCTTTCCAAGCATAGTATGGGGTTTATCGAACTCATAGCTACTAAGTTGGATTACTTGATAACAGACTAATGAGTGTAATTTAAGAAAACCACGTTGGGGAAACCGGAAAACCGCACTTACCACTGTGCACCACCCACATGATGCACTCGGCGCTGGAGACCAGCACATCGACGGCATGCAGTTCGATGCCCTTGGCGTTGAAAGCGAAAAGCTTCGCCACCGGCAGCAGTGCCAGGACAATGGCCAGGAATGTCCGGATCGACAGCATTCGCAGCTGCAGTCCATTGCGCGCAACTTGACGTTGCTGATTGCCGAAATTGTAGGCGGATATGGAGGCGAATATGGTGTACACTGGCAGCTGGAGCAGGGTCTCCTGGAAGCAGGGCAGCAGATCGTTGGTGTCATTGGCAAAGGGAGTCAGTCCCGTGGGACAGAACTGTGTCCAGTTCCAGGCGAAGTCGCCCCAATCGATCGTCATTTTGATCCAATACAGCGGGGATTCCTTGTTCGTTCTGCGTTATGAATTTAGCTAATTAGTCATCGTTGCACCACCATAGAGCGGGTGGGTGGTTAGCCAGCGATAAAACAAACACACAGCACAACAAATCGGGGCTGATTAAGTTCGTTATAAAATGCAGGCGCCTTATGCTGGCGGTTTAGTTTCCTGTGAATGTCAGCTGATGAAATTGTCTAGGAAGGTGGTTCCAGTTTTCATATTCTCTATTATTTATTTTATATTATTATTTATAAAAAATATATATATTCTTCTTTAATTCTAAATCTAAATACAACCTTTTTAATTAATATTTTACCAACTTTTTAATAAAAACCGTTTTATTTCCCTTTCGGAACGTCTGTTCCCTTCCCTGTGAATGGCAATTGGCTAGAAGAAGCATTTGTTTACATTTTATTTAGCATAGAATCGTGAAATTTGTTTATAAAATAAAACATGACAACCGGCGTCGAGGGCGACACCGAAGGAGAAGCTCAAGGCCCTGCCCAGAACCCAGAGCTACCACCAGAACTGATGGATATCTTTAAATCCCTGGCCGAGAACAACAAAATCATTTTCAAATCCCAGCAAATAGATGATCCAGAACTGCCCATCCTGGAAAAGCAACAAATAGCTCGGGAATCCTTTGAAAAAAATCGCGAGAACTTTCTTATCCGGTTCGGGGGCTATCTGAATGTCAGGCAACTCACATCCTTTCAAGATTTGGGTATCAAAGAGCCCATCAAACCAGACGAGAATGTGGAGGAGATGTGTCTACTCTTAGAGGATTTCAGGAGGAAACTTAGCACCAGGTCCGTTTCCATAAAAAACAGGAGATACCATGCCATGCAACAGCTCTTGGAGAAGGGCGAATACTTCAGTGAGCACGAAATGATGCTGCGGGCGCCAGAGCTCTACCAGGAGTTGGTCGGCCAATACCTCACAGAGGCGGAGAAAAAGGCCAGGGACAGCTACGATGTGAGAAACACCAGTTTCTCCGGAATACTCATGAACTCCTTGGAAAAACAGCAAAGGGACGAGTTGTTGGAAGGCTCGAAACAAGAGGAAACGGAGGAGGATGTGGCGGAGAGTGCCTCCGCTCCCACGCCTCCATCTGTAGATTTCGAAGTACCCGCCGCCTGTCAGAAGCAATGGGGCGGTTTCGATGACGAGCCCATTGCTTGTTCTACGAGTAAAATTTCGACAGCTGTAAATGCCTCCAAAATATCAAAGATCTCCACCCCCGAGTTCTACAATCCTGGCGAGAGGGAACTGCTGCGCAATGAGTTCCTCAGCATGATGAAGGAACGGTTTCTGAGTGGCGAGGATAAGGACTTTGATTACACAGCCGTGGATGACAATGCCCAACTGGATGATCTAAAGCAAATCGAGCAAGATGAGGAGGATGCCTACTTCGAGGACAGTGACGATGAGGAGGAACTGGACGAGCGGGCAGAAGAAAAGGAAGATGCATCCAGCGAGGATGAGCTGGACATCTACATGAGGCACCTCAGCAAGCATCATAGTCTACAGAACTAGTACTATTATAAATAGTAGCTTTAACTATATTTTAAATTAGTTTTTAGATATCCAAGAAATTGGATAAATAAAATTTTCGATCCACCCAAAATATTTGAAGTCTTCTGCTGCTGCTGCTGCTTTAGTCTTTAATCTTAATCCTATTCTTAGACAGTAATTAATTGTCGAACTTAGACGCTACGAATACGTGCACTTGATAAAAGTTGGAGTAAAAAATTCAGTTATCTCGGCCTGCCACGACCACGTGGAAAACCGCGTCCTCTGCCCCGCAGGACCTTGCTGTTCGGTGGAGGACTCTTGGGCCGCAGAAGCTCAATCCGACTGGTGCAACCCGTAGCTGGAGCCTCAGCGAAATACGTTTGATACAATTCCGAATTGAAATTGGAGTTGGTCAGCTCCGGGCCGACGGTTAACCAGCCAGGACGAATGCTCGAGTCCCTGCCGAAAAGATGGAGACGTCGTCGACCCAGACAGAAATGCTCGATTATGTGAAAGATTTCGATGGGCTTCTCGAAGCTGCCGAACTCCTCCTCCTCCGATATGATCAAATCGATGTCCACGTTGGCATGGATGAAGTCTCCGTCGGTGGAGCGTCTAACCGTTCCCTTGATACCCATCAGGCAGTGCTCCTTTGTGCGTTGGAAGACGGCCTTGGGTTCCAGCTGTTTGGAGTGCCCGGCTTGTTGATGTTTGTGCGTATCCAGCAGATGTCCTCGCAACGCCGGAATCCCCACTTTTTAAGGCAGTTACGGCCCATGTCCAGTCCCTCCGACGAACCGCACCACAGGAACACGAACGAGCGATGGGCGGCAATCTCACCCACATCCAAATCTACAATATATTGAGTTTAAGTAAGTGCAAGGATATATACTCCACGTTACTTACTCAGGATATCATCCCAGTTCCAGAAAACCCTTGGAGCTCCTCCCACAGTGGCCACTGAAGGAGCTGCCCTGGCGTATTCCTCCAAAGGCGGTTCTATCAAAATCACGTCAAACTTGGTCCCCAAAGTTTTCACATCCAGAGTTTTGAGATCCGTTTTCAGATACATGGGAGCCGAAGCCGTGTCTTGGATAAGTTTGTCCTTCAATTTAATGAGCTCCCTTAGCTTGGGATACTCCTCGAAGCGATCCGCTAGACCCACATCGCGAATGAAGTTCTGGGGCCTTTGTCCCGTGTCCACGAAGTGCTGGCAGTAATCATTGTGCGGATTGGAGGACTGGGTGCCCTTCAGGAATGTGGAGGAGTCCCTGTAGATTATTTCGCTGTGCGTTTTCTTCGACGAGGAGGAGCCGGCATCGTCATCTTCCCTCTGACCACTGGAATTCAGTTGGCGGCTGTTGTTTGTGTCCTCGGCGTTGCCCAGTACTTTCTTTAGCTCATCCACGCTGGACAATCCCAACTAAAAATACACATTATTAACAAAGAATTTATGAATTGTTTTGTGGAGAACTCACAGTCTGGGCCAAAAGCAGGCGTCGCTTCCGAGAACGCTCCTGGGAGCTTTTCAGCACATCACTCATGATTAGAGGGCCCTTTTCTTAATATATAACTAATTATTTACTATTTTTCTAAGTTTTTCAGATCAAAATTTAAAAGAAAACGCCACGGAAGAAATACAAACACCAAAAAACTAAAACCAAAAGATATTCAATAGTTCTGTCGCTCTAGCGGCTTTAAGGCTGGATTAGCCGAGGAATCAAGGCGTAAATAAATCGATTGCACTAATTAAAATTTAATTAAAAAGACATTATTTTATTTTCTTGCTAGCATTAATTTATATTAAGATAAGTCCTTTATCTTTAAACCTGTTTGAACACCTATGTCTATATTTGTTTATTCTTTTGTTTATTATTTGTAGCATCACTGTTAGTGATGGTACATATCGAGCAGCTGGCTATCGTGCCGGCATATACAGCATGGACAGTGCTGACAACACTCAAGTTAAGGTTGGTAAACGTGTAAATGCGCCGGCCGCAGGAAATATTTTAGATTAAACATTTTTTCCAATTTTTTCGTTTACATTAGCGAAATTATTAACTGAATCGCCTGCATCATGAGGCTGCTACACAAGACGCTGCTCAGCGTTATGCTGGCGGTGCTGGTCTTCGCCATTTACGCGGCCGCCCAGGCTAAACCAAAGGTTCGTTGGTGGCCACGTCACTTTTTTGGGAACGATTCTGGAGCTCCCGGAATGTTTGCCGGTTCTGTACTAAACACCCTTTGTTTTTCTTTTAGACGGGCTTATCGCTGTCGGAGAAAGTACAAAACTTGGTGGAAATGAACATGAAGAAGCCCCTGCTACGCTTTAACGGACCCAAATTCAGGGAGTACGTGAAAAATGCCCCGCGGAACTATTCCATGGTGGTGATGCTGACGGCGCTGGCGCCATCCAGGCAATGCCAGATTTGCCGACACGCCCATGACGAGTTCCAAATCGTGGCCAACTCGTACCGCTTCTCCTCCATCTACTCCAACAAGCTCTTCTTTGCTATGGTGGATTTCGACGAGGGCTCCGAGGTATTCCAGCTGCTGCGTCTGAACACTGCCCCCGTCTTCATGCATTTCCCGGCCAAGGGAAAGCCCAAGGGCGCTGACACCATGGACATCCACCGCGTCGGTTTTGCCGCCGATTCCATTGCTAAGTTCGTTGCCGAACGCACTGACATCACAATCCGTATTTTCCGTCCACCCAACTACTCTGGAACTGTGGCCATGATCACCTTGGTGGCTCTGGTCGGTAGCTTCTTATACATTCGGCGCAACAACCTGGAGTTCCTGTACAACAAGAACCTGTGGGGTGCCATTGCTGTGTTCTTCTGCTTCGCCATGATCTCAGGACAAATGTGGAATCACATTCGCGGACCGCCACTGGTGCACAAGTCTCAAAACGGTGGAGTGGCCTACATCCATGGATCCTCGCAGGGTCAGCTGGTGGTGGAGACCTACATTGTCATGTTCCTGAGTGAGTAAACTGAATCTACAAAGGGATGAGGATATATTTTAATATAAAATTTACTTTTCAGATGCCATGATTGTGTTGGGAATGATTCTGTTAATCGAATCGGGAACTCCAAAGAGCCATAACAAAAACAGAATAATGGCCATGACGGGATTGGTTCTCCTAACCGTATTTTTCTCCTTCCTGCTATCCGTTTTTCGATCCAAGGCGCAGGGCTATCCTTATAGGTAATATCCCACTGGAATATTAATTGTAAAAAACAGATACTAACTATAATTTTCCGTCTTTCAGTTTCTTGTTTAAATAGAATCGACTGCAGCCCTGGTCCAGTTCAAGTTCCCAAAAAACCAACGTATCGTTTTGTAGTTAAAAATCCACAGCGAGCACACATTTTTTTTGTGCGTGTAAAACTTCTCTTTAATAAATTCCACTACTAAATTATTTGTATAAAAATGCGTAAATGCTTTTGTGTCCAGTCTCCCAACGAATCAGAGCAGGAACGGAATGATGGCCCGTCTATTTCTGGGATAATCTCGGAATGTCTCCTGGTACCAGCGATGGGTGAGCAGAGCATTGATGGTCTGGTTGCTGGCCACCCACAGAAAGATGAGCCGCCAAATGCGCACCGGCATGAAAAGATCAGCGATGCAGAAGTACATAACAATCTCGAGGGACATGTGCGGCGATGATATGACATTGAAGAGGCCGCCCTTTGGCACCAGATGCTTCTCGGTTTTCACCCGGCCAGTCCGTGGATCCGTTCGCAGATTAACGAGTATCATGTTGCTGGAGTATTGCTGCTGCCAGGCCAGACCGAAGACGATGAGGTAGAGTATTTGCTGGCCAGTCAAGTTGTCGATGGTGAACTCTATAGGCTGAGAGCCGCGCACAAAGCCGGCGGTGTTCGACATCAGGGCAATAACGGTGCCGAAGTAGTGGGCATAACCAACTACATAGTGGGATAGGTTAATCTTGCTCTGCTTCGAGAAGATCTGCACAAAGTTGGTCTCGTAAAAACGCCGGGTGCACTGCAGAGTCAGCATGATAGTGCCCACCAGGGCCGTGGTGGAATCAGTCTCTACTTTCCGGTGACTCCGACCGCCGGCCATGAAGTCCAGAAACCGCATGACATACTCCGGCGCCTCCTTTCCCGACTGGATGGTCGATGTAATGATGTAAAAGGCCAGCCAACTCCAGAACACGGCAAAGATGTAAAAGTGCCTGAACCATGACTTGGGCACCTCCAGATGGGCTATGAACGGATCCAGTTCACCCTTGAAGCTGTGCTTGCCATAACGGAATGCCTGACGTATGCTATTGGGCAGATAGCGCTCCACAAAGGTCATTAATCCTCCGAAGAAGGCGATCGTGGCGATGAAGGTGCCGAAAATCAGTTGGAGCAGGTTCACCTTATATCGGTCGATCAGAGTTTCAAGATCCAGACCAAGACCGCCTCCATCCTTGGCGTGCGCCATTTCGAAAACTTCTGAGCGGTCTAACGCGGAAAAACTGTAAAAACTTTCTCCTATACAAGTGTTTAATTATCACCGGCCAAAATTGCAAATGCAAAAAAAGCTTTCGCGGTGAATGTCGATTAATAGAAGTAATCGATAACAACAGAGGCGGGGTTTTTAAAAAGTTCTTCTTTTGATATCCCATATGGGATAAAGCTCTTGTTTGTTTTTAAAATTCACCTTAAAAATAAATATATTTTTTATCCTTTTTATTTCTCATTATAAAAAACGATATTTTATTTTTTTGCTCTCAATCTTGAACAGCAAAAGTAAATTGGCTACAGTTTCGATTTAGCGTATAAATGGATTATTTCGATATGGCTTGTCTAGTTCGGCAGGTGTGATTATTATTTATGCAGTGGCTTTCTATTCCTCCTTGATATTGCTTCATTATATTATGGACTCCAATCCCGCTCTTCTCAGCAGTAGAGGACTCGCGGGGATGTTTGTCAAATATCCACTCCGTTCCGGCCCAGGGTGCCGCCCTTGTACGGAGGAGGCTTGGGTCGGGCATAGATGCTGGAGTCCAACTGATAGAAGCTATTGTTAGGACTGCAAAAAAATAAGAAAGAATTTATTATTCTTCGTAGAATGTTTTAATAAAGAGCTCGACTTGCCTTTGAGATCGAATGCTTGTATTGTCCAGAAGAAAATTCGGATCCTTGAGGCTCTTCAGGGTGGTGATGGGCTGAGTGGGCTTGCTGTCCGAGCACTGAACCATCTGCACAGTGGAGGACATGGGATACTCCGAGTTTAAAGAGCTGCAAGTATGAGGTAATTAAAATTTCTAAAATAAAGTTTTCAGAATTAATATATAGATAGGTAGATCTTTGGAAAAGTCACCTCTCAGATCCATCATCAGAACCAGAATCACTGGGCACGCTGGGCGTACAGGACTCTTCGCAGATGTGGAAAATGTTGGCAAAGAAAAACTCAGAATGCGGATCGGAACTGAAGAGCGTAAGAAACACAAGATATCAAATTTAAATAATGACAAAATTAATAATATTAAATAGATATATTCTTCTGGAGACAAAACTCACAACTTCTCGTGCTGGAAGCACAAAACAGCGGACAACATTCCGATCAAAACTGCAAAAATCATGCCCGGAATAGCGAAGGAGAAGGCGAACTCGTCGATGTAGTTCCGCACGGGGACATCCTCTCGGGCAATGCCCATCCATCTGTCCTGGTGGCGGTGCTCCTCCGTCGCCTGCTGTTCGCCCTGCTTGCCGCTATGGTAGAGGATCTCCGTGGGCGATTCCACGCCCACCATCCGGAAGGCACACCAATCCAGCTTGAAGCCCACGTTCTCGAAAATCTTCTGGACGGAGGTGCGTTTGTAATTGCAGGTTGGCAATTTGTAAAGAGGACGCACTTCCTCTTGGAGCTCTATCAGGCGGGGAGAGAACTTGGCAAAGCTGCCCACATGAACGATGACTCTGGAATTATAAATGGCAATATAATACCGATAACCATTTCAAGGATATAGTCATTTCTTACCCCTCTCGTTGCTGGGGACGTAGTGGCAGGCGTCCTCCCATATTCACAGCCGATTCCATAAAGACCACACTCAGGTCCTCCTTGCTGTTCGGCCACAGATCCTTTCGGAATATATTGCGCAGATTCTCGACCCGCCCCGGATCCATCAGATGCACCCAGTTGAGATTATCGATCTTCATTTGGACTATATTGGGCGTGGGGAATTTGTTGACCACAAAGAGCTGGATGACCACACGACGTGTTTCGTAATTCTGACGATTCAGAGCCACCACATCCAGGTTGACGTCCTTGCCCGCTGTGGACTCGGGCGGAGTGCCGTAAAGAAATCCAGCATGGTATTCATGGCTGTACATGTACCTCATCCAACTGGGCAGATCGGGGTAGCCCTTCAAGGATGGCCTGTAGCGGAACTGCTCGCTGATGACCTGGTGGGTCCAGTTGAAAAGCATCGGTTCCACCTTGTAGGTGAACAGTTCCCCCACATTGGCCTGCAGTTTCAATCCCACTGCTTCCCTGGACAAGAACACAGCCAACGTGGACAATAAAAGGCTTAAAAACTGCATTTCTATTCTGTTTTTCTGCCAGAGATTCACGAGCACATTTTAATTGACTATAAACAAAGTGTTATTCCGAAAGCAACTGACGAAAAATTCCGATGGTGTGTATCTAATTGGGAGAGGTTCTCCCCAATATTTATATTTTATTTTTTGTTTAAGGAGAGCGCCTGCGCATTTGAATTTTGGAGCCAAATCATGTGTGTCGAAGGTCAGTTTTGGCGCCCAAAAGCTCACAGTTTTAAAAGGTAATAATAATACAACTGGTATTTTTACAAAAAAAAAAAAAGACATAATAATGTATATATTCTATTTTTTATAATTTATAATTCAAAATTTTATTTTGCTGCTTAATTTTCTTCAGGAAGTTATTATTTTAAAAGTACTTAACGATAATAATTGAGAGTAAGCTTTTCTTATTTATTGGGCATTCAAAATTATATTAAGGTAATTAAAATCTTGCTTGATTAAAATTGTCTTTGAAATAAAATTTGAAATTAATAGTGTTACCATAGCCAAGTCAGTACCGTTTATGCAGCTAGTAGTGTTGGGCAACGTTCAGCGACTTCTTATCAGCTGGCCAAAAAAATTTGTATAAAATTCTGAGAAACAAGTACGTGGCGTGGCTGCTATTTATCTCGCACAAATTGTGGAAGTAATGTCTGCCAGGTAGCACAGGCACCTGTTCAAATAAACCGACAACCGAATCCGCCGGACAATGTTTGCCTGCCTGCTCCAGATCTGTTTTTATCTGCTCTCTACAGTTGCAGTAGCGGCGTTCTTGGTCAGTTTACAAAAATAATCAAAACACTTATAAATCATAATCTATGATACTATTTATTTACCAGGTGATAGCCGTACTGCTGTATAAAACGAAGCCCTACCCCAACATCCAGAGGCACAAGGATGAGGACACCTTCCTGGACCCCCACACCATCAAAACAATCGCATTTCCCAGCTTAGACGATTCTCCAACCTTGGAGCTCAGTGTCATTGTACCGGCCTATAATGAGGAAAAGCGATGTAAGTTGCTGGAGTCACTTCCTTTTAGAGAAGAGGTTTCACTATATTTTACCTGCAGTCCCTCTTTAATGAATACATGAGTAATCGTCACATGATTGATTGTTTCTTTACAGTGCCTGCCATGTTGGACGAGTGCCTGGCCTTCCTGGAGAAGAAATCGGCGGGAAATCCCAACTTTACTTATGAAGTGATTGTAGTCAGTGATGGTAGCCAGGATGGCACTGTTGCTGTAGCCTTAGGATACTCCAAAAAGCATGGAGCCGAGAAGGTGCGAGTGCTGGAGCTTATCGAAAACCGTGGAAAGGGTGGAGCTGTTCGCCTGGGTGTGCTAAGTGCCCGGGGTCGGAACTTGCTCTTCGCCGATGCCGATGGTGCCACCAAGTTTCCCGACTACGACAAACTGGAAGAGGCGCTAAAAACCTTGGCGTCAGAGTGGCGGGAAGATGGTATTGCCATTGGATCGCGGGCTCATCTGGAAAACGATGCCATTGCCACGAGGAGCTTTTTCAGGTGAGAAGTCTTCAGTACTTTATCTTGAATAGTTATATATTAGTTGCTTGCAGAACCATTTTGATGCACGGCTTCCACCTGCTGGTCTGGCTATTTGCCGTGCGCTCCATCCGAGACACCCAGTGCGGCTTCAAGCTATTTACCCGCTCCACGGCCCGTAAACTCTTCACCAGCCTTCATGTGGAGCGCTGGGCCTTCGATGTGGAGCTGCTGTATCTGGCTGAGCGCCTTAAAGTGCCCATGTCCGAGGTGGCTGTTCGCTGGACGGAAATCGACGGCTCCAAGTTGACTCCGTTCTGGTCCTGGCTGCAAATGGGCACTGATTTATTTATGATCTGGCTGCGATATCTGATTGGCGCCTGGCGAATAGCTTCCATCCAAAAGAAAGAGAATTGAGAATACTATTTTAATTCCATCTCGCATTTTCCTTTCCAAACTCTATGAACTTGTAACTGTATTTTTTGTAGATCTTATTATTTTTTAAAAACCGCTGACTAGTTAAGGACACAGTATTTTTTCAAAATAAACAAAGAATATGCCTTTTGAAAAATACCAACCATTCCGAGTAGGGATTTTTTTCACTCACACTTTGGTCACACTAAAGCTAAGTTGCGGCGGCGCGTTCGGATCTCGTTTAATTCGTAATCACTGAATATTAGCCAAAATTATAAAACCAGTCCCGCACAAATCTGCTGCCGTTCAGCATCGGCTGAATAAATAGTTCAAGTTCCAGAAATCGTGCCGGAAATTATCGAAAGTGCAAGTGCAGTCGCAGAGAAATTCCAGGAATTAGCCTGTTGCTGGCGTACGCGGGTGTTTTTTTCGTGTATGATGCGTGTCAGCTGGTGCCTGCGATTTTGTTTATAAAGTTTTTTATTCGCAGGCCCCCAAGCCGGTCGGTCGGTTGGACGGTTGTTAATTTCTTGATTTTTTCCCTTCTTGATCGCCGCGACGGCAAACGAAAGTAATTTGTGTTGTTGTTTATGTTGTGCTCCCACAAATTCTCTCCAATTGAGATTTGTTGTTAGTGTCTGTTGCCTCTTGTCTTGTGTTGTTGTTGTTGTGTTTGTTATGCTGTCCGGTCATTGCTTCAAATTGCTCAATCAACGCCACTACTTGTGGTAAGTAAAACTGGCACAGTTATCAATTTTATTTTATTTTTTTTTTATTTTCCACTATCCACTCTCCTTCTGGCTATCGAATTTCGCCTTTTGTTCCGCCCCGGTGGTTATCGGGCAGTAAGCTGCGCTTGCAACTATTGGTGGGGGTCGTGCTGATAAGAATGACAAAGGAACGGTACTGATAACCAATGCCTGGGAATACTGATCACCCCAAAAGGTATCTCATTTTCCAATTAGAACGAAATTCTTGCAAAGGTCGCAGTTATGTTCTTCTTCTTTCAGAAAGCTAGAAAAAGCGCGACAATAAACAAAAAAAAAATAAAACCAAAATTAAATGGCAAAGAAGAATACAAACTAAGCGTGGCGAAATTCAAAGTCAAAAACGGGTTGCCAGGCCACGCCCGCTATATAAACGTACATACGTCTGCATTATACGTATATGTATATATATCTCCATATAGTATCTGTAAAAGTATGTGCATAAAATCCAGCTCCAGCTCCATCTACAGCTCCAGGTCTTTTGGGCCTCTCGCTCCTCCAAAAAGATTTATGTACACATTGCGCCTTCTGCCTTTTGCCATCCTTTTTTCCATTTTGTGCCATCGCCACGGTCCGTGTTTATTTTATTACTTATGGCCATGCGCGGATGGCTCAATGCACTGCGAAAAATATTTAATAAAATGTTTTTTATACAAAGAATTTAAAATATATTATTTTATATATATAAATAAAATTAAAAACCTAGAATTATATATTTTTCTTTAAAAACTAAGTTATATTTATTTTCTTGCAGTGTCTTTTCATTATTTTCTTTTTTTTTCTGTTTTGTGGCAACCCTGCTTGATTAAAGTGAGAGGGTGGGGTGGGCGAAGGAGCAGGAGCCGAGTAGATCGCATTTGTCGCTTTTCTTTTGTTTATTTCCATGTGCCAGCAGACGCGTCTGTTCTTGTTCTCTCAACAGGAACAGGAGCGGATTTAAGATCAGAAAGGGTTTTTAAAAATAAATATAAAATTTATATTATATTTTATTAAATAATTTAGTTAAAATTATTTAAATGTTTTTAACAAAAATTATAAAAATTATTAATGATTTAAGAAATTTCTAAACATTTTTCTCTCTCTGCACTCCGCTCCTGTTCCTCTTTAGTGCCTCTTGTTAGCTTTTGTTGAAGTGCGATAATTCCAGAGATCGTCTCGAGTCTGGACTCTCCGCTTCAACGAGCCGTTTGTTTGTGTACTCGCTTCCCGCTTCGAGTGGAGTGATGGAGCCGCGTCGGGGCTTTTGGGGGCTAATCCTTTAATCCGCAGGCCACTCGGGCTTCAAGGTCAGCGCGAGCGATCACTGCTTATGTGCATAAGTAACTCCTGTCTAGTCGGGGGCTAATTAATTGTCCGTTTAATCGCTCGATTTGTTGCTTGACTTGTCTGCCAGCCAGCCTTTAATTCCCCCTATATCTCTATACTTGTAGTTCTCCACTTTCCGCTCTTCCATTCTGATTGATGTCAGCCGTAACGCCCACAGCAATTAGTCAGCCAGGTAACTCCCAATGTTGCAGTAGTAGTGTTTCAATATCCGACGCGGTCATTGGCTCCAGATTCGCACGCCCACGCCCACGCCCTCCCCCCAAAAAGCTAATTTATGGCCTTGTCTTCGCCGAGTGTTGTAACCAATTTTTTGAGAGTGTCTGCTTCTAATTTTAACCCATTGAGTAGCTATATGACAATATTGGCCATCTGCGAAATCAATTCTGCAGCATTGGGAACTATTTATACCATTAGTCTTGAATATTTTTAGATAATTAGGTTGTTTTGAGTTATTTTTAAAAATAATATATAATCTAAATACTATCTACAAGGGCTTATTTTTAGCTCCAAACATTTCCATAAACTTATGGCCATCTAATATTTATCCATCTAATAGTTTACCTCCATTTCAGACACTATTTCTGGTCAAAATGCTGGGTACTAAGCAGCGAAACTCCCATGTCAATGGCAGCATCAAGTCATCCTCCTCGATCCGATCGAGCTCCAAATCGTTCCAGGCCAAGATGGACAAAATGTCGGAGAGATTGTACGACATTGTCAAGAGTGGGTCGATGGTGAAAAGGGCCCAGAACAAGAAGCGCTTCACGCCAGTGAACTACAAACATCGCTGGTTCGAGCTGACCAAGCGGACACTCTGCTACTTCGATGTGGAAAACATAGAGGTGAGTCTATGAATCATAGATGGAGACACTAACAGGTTTCGTTTTAGCCAAAAAATACATAAAATATTAAGACCTGTATTCACAAAATTGGATGAGTAAATAAAACAAAAAGCTAATACGGAGATTTAATAAAATATACATGTATTAGATTAGTTTGTATTAGTATTTAAGATGTATTAGATCTTGTACTTTAATCTGATATAATTTTAAGTTTTCAGAACCCATTTAATTAAGAGCTCTTTCCAGATCTCAGATAACCTATTATTAAGGCCCCTATATCCAAGGATATCATTAGAAATGACACATCTAGAGAAACGATAGACTGGGAACTGGGTCTGAACACCGCCAACTGCCAGCTGGAATCTGGGAGTCTGGAGTCTGGGGGAAAGGATGTATTGAGAGAGGGCTGCTTTTCATTATTCATGTTCAAGTGGGCGTCTCATCTTGTCGTCATGGTTTCGTCATTTATTGCGTCGTTATAACGGCACCTACCGTCCCTCCCATCCCCCAGGAGTGGGTGGTGTCCTGTGTACTCTGCATCTGCAACCGGCTGCTTTCGTTTCAAAACAAATGTCGCTTTCGTGAACTGGTGGGCACGGCTGGGCTAAAAATGTCTCCAATGGAGGAGCGCCACTTCGGCAACATCCATTCCAGTATCCACTGGAACGAACCAGTGTGCCAGGGTGGAAATATTCTACATATATTCCGGCCGGCATTCATGCCGAAAGACCAGAAAACCCACCCTCGTAGTGTAGACTTACTGTCCTATCCCGTTAGGGCCTTCCAATTGGAAGCGGAGTTTCCCTTGAATTTCCCTTAGCACATCCTGGATGAAGTTCAGTAACCGTGGCAAGAGTTTTTATCCTGACTCTGTCGCGTGTGGACGTATTATTTCGCTAAAATTATCAACCAACTCGCTCTTGATATATTTTAATTATTTCGGATTAATAATAAAAATAAATTAAATATAAATATATAAAAAATTGAGATAAATATTGAGTAATTTGTTTAAATATTGTGAAAAACAAGCAATTTTCTAATGCGCCGGCTGCTACCCTTGAAAACTTGATTGGATTTCAGCGGCAAAGTGAAACCACCCTTATTTCCCATAATTTTTGACTATTTTCTATGAATCTAAAAAAAAAAAAACACGAAGCTTTTATTAATTTTATTAAACAAATATAGTGTTTTTAAAATATATCTAAAAATAAAAAATTAAAGAAATAAGAAAACTCTCAAATATAAAATTTAATTCGCAAATCCCTTCCATGGCGTCGTTGGAAAATTTTTTGCGAATCTAACCGAAGGTGTCCGAAGCAAAAAAAAAAAATAGAAAAAAGAAAACGCCCCACCCAAGCCAAAAAGTTTTTCAAGTGTATCCCAGCTGCCTCTGGTGCGTGAGTGTGTGTATAGAGTGTGTGTGTGTGTGTTGTTTTTGTTGTTGAATGCTTTGCCGCACCCCGAAATTTACGAATATCCTGTATTCCTGTGCCTGCCTAAATTAAAAGGATTATCCTGGACGCCCTAGGTGAGCATTTCAGATTGGTATGGAGGGGGGAGTCCTAGGGGGGCTACTAGTTTTATGGGCCAAAAATATTCATTCTAAAATTGAATTAAATTATGGCTTTTTGTTGGGAGAGTATACGCCTAAAATTATGCAATAAATAAAATACAACACAAAGGACTGGATGTACACTCGGCCTCTACAAGGAAGGAGAATTACGTGTTTATTAGGCATAATTCTTTACTTTAGTTCTTAATTGCTTAATTAGCCTTGATTAACTACTAATTATATTTTAATAAACCTCCAGATAAGGCCTTTAAATCACTGCTTTTGGGAAGTCCTCCCAAATCAGTCAGGACACCTAACACGGCTGCCAATCACTCTCCTGTCACTCGATCCCATCATTTTCCCATTCATTTATTCATTTCGCTGGTTTTTCCCTATTTTCCACCCGCTGGCTGGCTTTTCTTTTGTCCTTGCTACCGAGGGCTGCTGCGAGAGTTCGGGGGTTCGATGAACTCATGTAGAAAATGTTCAATTAATTGATTGATTCGCGGTGGCTTCTTTGTGTAGAGTCTTCCTCCTGGTCTGGCTCCTCTCCTTGTAATCCAATGTCCGTGTCTGTCATGTTTATTGGGGTCAGACCTGGTCTGTCCAGTCCATCTAGTCCATTGCACTCGACCTACACCTGGAAAAAGGATGTAGAATATGCAAATTAGAGAATATGGATCTGGAGCTATCATTCCTCTAAGCAATTACCTGAGTAATCTTTCAAAGCGTGTCTGGGAGCCTACGTTTTCCTGGGTGTACTCCCCCCTAGGCTTCATCATCGCACCAGTGAGCCACCATCGACATCGTTGTTGTGTCATTAACCTGTCATAAAAATCGCAGCTTGGGCCAGGTACCAGTTACAGTCGCAGTCCCACGAGTGGCCACCAGAGTAGAGTTGGGGGGGCGACCATCTACCATCCTAGCCAAGAGCATGCCTCACCGCGGTGGTATGCTAATTGAACCCGGACTTTTTGTTTGCCAACACTTTGCAGTTCTTTACGCCTTCGTTCTGCTCTCTAATACCTTTCGCACAGATTAAGGCTGTAAATAGCAATTTTCCAAAAGGAGGAAGGAGGTGTAGCCTTCCTCGCCAAGTGTGAATAACGAAGGTGGGAATGCACTTTAATACTTTTCAGCTAATACCATTCCCTTGAAATTTATTTGCAATTTATTTATAACTTTTTTGAAATATAGATGGTTGTAAAATATACCCTTTATTCAGATCTATCCACCCCCCCTCGGACTAATGGAGGCACCTCCTCTGGAGGCTCGTAAAGCGTGTGTGCCAAGTCTTCATTCTCTCCTGTCCAGTAGCCAATTTTTATGACTTTTCGGGGAGTATTTTTATTTTTTTTGTATTATTTTTTACGACTTGCACTTTAAGTGTTTCTGGGCCTTGGACTCATCTCGGCTAGACCTTTCCGATCAATCTCAATTCAGTTCTTCTCCGAGGCCTTCTCACAATTAGACATTCGAATTTATCACCCAAACTTTTAAGCCGCTTCGGTGAAAGAAATATTTGTCTCTGGGGGGGATTATTACTCATCGGCATGCATTTTAAAAAATTCTTCACGAATTGACACCTTTCCCGGGCTTAAAGCTGATTTCGTAGAATTACAGAGCCCGCATCGGAGAGACCCGGGCCTCTTTCTTTCCCCCAATGCTGACAAATTAGCGAGCCGAGTTGTTTTATAGGATGGGTGGTCCCGTTTCCAGTTGTCTTTATGCTGCATTTTTTATTTAACACGAAATTGGCGCCAAAGCTAAAATGTTTTTGATAAGCTCCGAGGAGTGGGGGGATCCATCTCGGCCATATGGATGACATGAGTCTGTGGCCTCGATTCTCCGATGCTTTGGAAGACAACCTGACGTCTTTTGCGGTTGCCAGGTTGTAGCCAGTTGCAGTGGCAACCGCAGGCTAAATGACTGGAGAGGCTTAAGCCTGATTACAGTTACTTGTTTAAGGCCAATACCCTTTCAAGTCTGAGGGTATATGAGGATTGACATATGGGAATTATATTAAAGATTATAGAGTAGTTATTAAGTCACCAAAAAGGTTTATATCTCTCATATGGCAGCTGTCTTTTATGCTGACTAATTACCAACACTTTTAAAGCCATTTTGGATGAAAAAATAGCATACATATGCTTAATACATTTCAATTGTGCAGAGGCCAAGCCCTTTTCGTAAGCACTTGTAACAATTATGAATCACAATCGAAAAGGTAACACACCACACTCCACACTCTACAATCCGAACTGGAATCGAGCATGATATTAATACAATTATAAGGAAACCTGTTGGTCAATTGTATGTCTTTTCAGTACATGATTTGCCTATTAACGGTCTCAGTCTCAGAGATGATGATTCATTCAATAAATGAAAGACTTTTCGGTGTTAAGCCAACGTGCTTTGAATGCCAAATGAGGGCTTCGTCTCTAATGAGACTGGTCCCTCAGAAGGAAGAGTGCCCGCGGGTCTAGGAGTCTTCGTATTCATCATCGGAACCTGTCCTTTTGTACTCTGGAGCTGAGCTCCAGACACGGCTTTGTCTGTTGGAGCTTAAGCTTTTCATGCTTCATTATGTTGGACTGAATGAATCTTGGGTCTGGGTCTTACTGGTTCTAGCTCTCGTTCCTGGTCCTTTATCTCCTGGCCAGGGCCCGACTGCCCCTTTGTTTTCCATCGCCCACCACCTGACATTGAGTTATTACATCCAGACAGGCTCTGGTCATAAAAGCCCTAGTCCAATCAGGCCCTATTCCATAGCAAGTGAGAGGGCCTAAGCCTAAACACCTTTTACGCCTCATTATCAGACCCGAGAGACAATAAAGCAAACGTTTAATTGGAATTATGTTTAAAAATAAACGCCTTTCGGTGGAAAAGTTAAAAGTCTTAAGCTCTTTTATTGGCATTATCGCTACAGCTATTTCCGCTGTTAACTCGAAGATCACGAGCCATTCAAATGCCGATCAAAACCTCAAAAAAAAAAAAAAACAAACCGATTCCAATAATTAGAAATCAAAGCCGGTTTCATCTAAATTTGTGGGACAGTGCGTTTCAATATTATAGGGTTTTTCTTCAAAAGATAATAAATATAAAGACTTTCAAAATAAGGTTTAAAATCTAAAGTTTAAAATCTTTAAAAGTAATACTTATTTTTTTAACCTTTTTATACCCTTGCAGAGGGTATTATAATTTTGTCCAAAAGTGTGCAACGCAGTGAAGGAGACATCTTTGACCCTATAAAGTATATATATTCTTGATCAGGATCACCTCCTGAGTTGATATGAGCATGTCCGTCTGTCCGTCTGTCCGTCTGTCCGTCTGTCTGTCCGTCTGTCTGTCCGTCTGTCTGTCCGTTTCTACGCGAACTAGTTTCTCAGTTTTGAAGCTATCGTCTTGAAACTTTGCACACACCCTTCTTTCCTTTGCACGCAGTATATAAGTCGGAACGGCCGGGATCGGCCGACTATATCCTATAGCTGCCATATAACTGATTGATCGGAAATGGTATAACTTTGGTGTTTTTAGAGTTAGAGAGTTCAAATTTGACACGAGCGCTATTTTTGGCAAAACATTACGACATGCCAAATTTCATAAGGATCGGCCGACTATATCCTATAGCTGCCATATAACTGAACGATCGGAAATGACCCAACTTTCGTGTTTTTGAAGATAGAAAGCTGAAACTTAATAGAGATTCTATTTTTGGCCAGTTGATCCAACCTACCAAATTTCATTAGGATCGGCCGACTATATCCTATAGCTGCCATATAACTGAACGATCGGAAATGGTACTTGGTAGAAATATCAACTTTCGTATTTTTGAAGATAGAAGTTTGGGACTTTTTTTTAGATTTTGTATTGTAATAAATTGGAATATATATTCCTATTCCCATAAGGATCGGCCAACTATATCCGATGTTTGCGATATATATCCGGTTTTAACTGCAAGGGTATATAAACTTCGGCTCCGCCCGAAGTTAGCTTTCTTTTCTTGTTTTTAGTTAATCCTTTAATTTGAAAATCTTAATACTCTGTTACTCAGTGTATCTGGTAAGCCTACTTTCGTATTCAATAGTGTTATCATGAAAGATGGCCCCGACTGCCCAGCCATAGCCATAGACCGCAAACCTCGCCAGTCGCCGAGACCCTCCTCCACCTTCCACCTTCCCCTTGTGGTTGATGATTGATCTTATCGCGGACCCCCTCCGCCCGTGAGTCATCATAAAAAAAACACACATCTTTTCTTCTTCAGCAGCCCGTGATCGCCATAAGTTGTTAGCTGTTTTGTACTTTATGGGCTTTTTGGCCAAGAAATAGGGGCGATCGGCAGGGAGAGGGGGTTGGGGGGTTGGGAAGCTGCAGCTTCATAACTCAATGTGGGATGTCGTTTCGGTTCTGTTTCTGTTTCTGTTTAAGCCGCGTGCGAGACTTACTTTCCTCAGTGGTGGCGGCGGCCTGGCCCACACAAAGGCCGTTGCTAAAGTACTATGGAATGAAATTAAATAAAATATTTAAAAAAAAATAGTTTTAACGGGAGAATATTTAATTATGATTTTTATTTATTCGCTCAGAGAGTAATCACTATTTTGTGATTTTAATAATAAAACTCATAGTGATTACGGTCCCTGATATTTATTTATTTACTAAAATATGTAATATGTATAATAAGCTTGTTAATTAAAGCATTTTCTTAATCAATTTCCCCTTCAAAATATGTAGAACTAAACATTTTTATAAACATTTTCTTTAAAAATAATATATGCTTTCTTCTCCTTAATTTTTTTTCTCAGCTCTTATGTTAAAATCTTTATTATTTGTTTATGTATATAACTATATATTATGTACATGTATGTATATTATGTTTATAACTGTAAAATCAGGCAAACAATTCCTTTAACAATAATAAACAAATATTCACACACTCTTTGTAAGAAATGTCCAAAAATGATAAATGACTTTCTCCAGTCGCCGGTCGCTAATTTCCGCTTCCAGTGCAATTTTCGCCAAATCAAAATTCCCTTGAATCTGTCGTGTTGAAGATCCCCGATATGAGCTGCAGTAACTGCATCCTATATAGTAGTAGCATAGGCCTGGGCCAGTGATTCAATCTGCTTGGCATCCACCCCGTTTCCGGTTTCCATTACAGTTTCCCAGGCAGGCGGCTGGCTACACAGCTCTTTCACTCGGATTCCCCAGCGCTTGGTCACCTTACTTTTTTTCTTTTTATTTTTAATATAAATATTTGTTCCTTTTTTTTAGTTTTGATTTTTGTTTTTTGGGGGCGTTTCGCAGTCATCGGTCAGGAATTGGCGCAGACACTGCGCTTCTGTCAGAAGAAGGCGGAGGATTCTGTAGCTGAGACCCAGACGAATTGGCCGGCGGGCTCCAGATACCACACTACAGTAGAGATATCTTCAACAACTCCTTCATTCAGCTCTTCCCTAAGTAGTTCAACTTATGGAGGCCTCACTGTAGCCACCAACTGACCAAAACCGACCGCCCTCTTCCTGTCCGAATTATGTTGTTGCACATGCACTTTTATGAATGAATCCCAGCCTCCAGCCTTTTCCCACACACCCTTAATGAATGAAAGATATTAATAAAAATGTTTAAAATAATTTGCTAAAAATTAAATAATAAAAAAAAATAAAAAAGGGAAAAAAGTTGGCTCGCCCGAGCAGGGACTTGAACCCTGGACCCTTGGATTAAAAGTCCAATGCTCTACCGACTGAGCTACCCGGGCACATGGATGGACGTGCGCTAAAGCCGCATAAGAGCGAAGCGTGCGAAAATAAAGAGAACGTTAGTGGGTTCTCGAAGAGCGGCTGCGCTAAGAGAGTTAATTTTTTTAACAAGGAAAGAAAGTTCTAAAAATAGAAAATAATAGAGTGTAATGTTTATATATTTATTTTGTTTATTATAATATAAGTATTTTTTCTTTATTTGTTTTTAGTTTTAAAAGTGATTTTTTTATTTTTGATTTATTTGTTAAATGAAAACATTTTTTTTATCACAAGTTCCAAGTTGAAAGCCTTGTATTGATATTTTGTGTTTACAAATAAACCTTATCTTGTATTTTTTTGCGCACTTCCTATAGAAAACTATTAAAAATAAACTTTTAAAAATTATTATTTAAAACTAGAATTAGTAACGCCTTGAAATCGAATTGGAAAACTAATCCGATTTAAAGCTGAACCATTTATTGATATTCCAATTAGAGTTCCCATTGAAAACATATGGAAATGCCGAGGGACAACTACAGTGAACGACCTCCGCAACGATTCTTGGGATCGGATGGGGGGGAAATGCATTTATCAAAACATAAAAATAAACACAAATTGCTTCAGAAATAGACAAAAGACGGGCGAGAGACCCAGACCCTTGTATTTAAACAGCTAACCAAGCAAGAGGAGGAAAAATAAAGGAAAGAATTTCTACATATATTCCCTATATATATGCGAAGGGGGTTTTCTTGTTTCTTTTCTTTTCGATTTTCCTTTTCCACAGCTGTCAAATAGCTGGAAAACTCTCTTTGCTTGTAATTATTCGATATTGGGTAGATTTTGGGAGATAGGCTATAGGGTATGGGCTGTAGAGGAAGGGGTTCATGGATCGTTGTCGGCTGACCTTATGACTGACAATTTCCTCTGCACATTTATCTAGTTTCTGTGCCCCGGGTTCCCCACTCACTTTTCAATTATATTCCTCTTTCTTTGTCTCTCTGGCGGCGGACAAGTTTTCCATATCCCCATACCCATACCCATACCCATACCATATGGTATGGTACTATATGTTGTGTGTTTGCTTAATACGTTTTAAGCGCTCTTTAAGCGTTCAAGTCACGATTTTCATATTTATAGAGTTGCATTGGAAAATCCAGGGGGGAGGGGGGGAGTAGGGGGATCTCTGATTGATCAGTTTTATGTGCTTTAAGGTGTGTGTGTGTTTTGTCTACAAGCTCTTCTTGATGCTTATCTGACTTTGATTTTCTTCGTCTTTTTCTTATATTTTCTTTTTTTTATAAATTTAATTATTAGGGTTGCTTCGGAGTAAACTTTGAACTTTGTCTTATCGTTAATTACATCGCCAACGCTTTTTTCGTTTTTTTTTTCCCAAGATTTCCATTCGTACGAGGAGGTATCGCTCCCAATGATGGATCACTCCCATGTGTATGTTTTTGGGGGAATTCCAGCGAAATCGCAGTTCATGCTTTGATGGCTTTTCTCAGGATGCAGTCTGAAAATTATAGACCTTGTCCAAAAATTTTTCATTTCGAAATTCCTCTAAAAAATCTGCGTTAGTCTTTTAACTTTAAAATATTATCTAGAATCTAGATTTTAGTTGGCAAATGCAAATTCTGTGGGAGAATTACGCTTTTCAGGGCCTTTTGTTGACAGGAAGTTGGCGGCCAAGACAGTTCAGATGAACAGGGCATGATTTGGCACAAATTAACCCCCTGGCTGGCTGGCCGGTAAAATTAATTACTCCCCGGACCGGGTCGGTCAACCAACCATGTCCTTTTTGATGGCTGGGAACCGGGAACCCAACGAATGTTATGCATAAGAAAATTTTCATTTTCATTGGAAAAATGCATACATTTTCCTATGTTGACCGTCTTTTTTTTTTTTTTTACATTTTTATACCCTTGCAGAGGGTATTACAATTTTGGTAAAAGCCTGGGACTTTTTAAGAAAATCACATTATATAGAATTGATCAGCTACTTAAATTTCTATAGGGATCTGTCACATTTATGTATCCTATATATGCAATATTCGTATGTATGTGTATTCCTGATTCCTGAAATGTTCTTGATTAACTAAAGTTGTGTGTAATTTATAAAGAAAACATGTGTTTTTTATAAATTCTAAATCTCAAAATGTAAACACTGTTATTTTCATTGCCTACTGTTAAGGGCGCCTAGAAGTCAAATAGCAATAAAGCATCGCATTTTACAATTTTATTGCGTATGATTTCATTTTAAAAAATAATTTAATTTGGCAACTATTTCATAAAAATATAAAAATAAATTAATTAAAAAATAGCGCCCTCCTCCTCGATTCTCATAGGTTGCACTTAAACAGGCCCAAAAATGCGGAAAAATAGTTGTTTTTTTTTAATTTTTGTGTCTTCTTTTTTTATGCTTTTTTTGTTGTAATTGTTAATTATATATGTTGTTGTAAGCTTTGGTTGATGTTGTGGTTTCCTTTTGTTGTAATATGTTTGTTGTTGTAATACGTTTGTTGTTGTTGTAGTTTTTGTTGTTGTTGTAGTTTTTGTTGTTGTTGTAGTTTTTGTTGTTGTTGTTGTAGTTTTTGTTGTTGTAGTTTTTGTTGTTGTTGTAGTTTTTGTTGTTGTTGTTGTAGTTTTTGTTGTTGTTGTCGTTTTTGTTGTTGTTGTTGTAGTTTTTGTTGTTGTTGTTGTAGTTTTTGTTGTTGTTGTTGTAGTTTTTGTTGTTTTTGTTGTAGTTTTTGTTGTTTTTGTAGTTGTTGTTGTTGTAGTTTTTGTTGTTGTTGTAGTTTTTGTTGTTGTTGTAGTTTTTG
Source organism: Drosophila bipectinata (assembly GCF_030179905.1). Lineage (NCBI taxonomy): Eukaryota > Metazoa > Arthropoda > Insecta > Diptera > Drosophilidae > Drosophila > Drosophila bipectinata. Next base: position 15,587,275 of record NC_091736.1, on the reverse strand, counting down.
TTGTTGTAGTTTTGTTGTTGTTGTAGTTTTTGTTGTTGTTGTAGTTTTTGTTGTTGTTGTAGTTTTTGTTGTTGTAGTTTTTGTTGTTGTAGTTTTTGTTGTAGTTTTTGTTGTTGTAATTTTTTTGTTTTAATTTTTTTTGTAATTTTTTTTTTAATTTTTTTTTTTTTTTTATGCATACAACCGATTAATCGTAAATGCCATAACTTTGGTCATTTTGAAGATAAAAGCTTGTATCTTCTTTTTTAAATTATAAATTTATAAAAATATTTTGATAATGAAACCATAGGTCATAGGAGGGAAACTATATGCGATATACATATACACTATATACCTCCTGTATTATCTTATTTCCCCTAAAAGCAAGGGTATATCAACTTCGCCTCAAAATAATCATTCCTTTCTGGTTTTCCTCGTTTTTAAACTAAAATTTATCGCTCTGCACTTTACGGCCTACGCTCCTACGCGTGAAATTGTAATAATTAAAGAAGAGAGTGCCGGGAAATTGAAAAACCATTACGTTTGGGCCACATTTTCGAGCATTTTGTTTTCTCTCTTTATTACAGTTATAATTTATTTGAGGCGATATTTCAATCGCACGCCACATGCGGTCAGCTAAAGAAGAGCTACCCCAACCCGACCCCAACCCATGCCAGTTGCAATCAATCATGGATATTGTCAGGGGGTTCCCCCGCACTACAAAACATATGGATGCCGTCCCCATAACCTTTGATCAATCGAAGGGAACATATTTTGTCTTTCTTCATTCGTTACGCGGCTCAAAGTTCGGCTCGAAATGGCATCTTAACATGCCACATGAGGCATGAGTTTGGCTTTCATTAATCAACATTGAAAAGGTATCACTTGGAGGGGTCTTTGGAGGATGCACTTGGCGAAGAGTGGGCGATCCTAAAGAGTCTCAACTGTCCAGTGGAGGGGATCTTCCAATCTAATAATTAGTTTGTAATTTTTATTTAAAAAATGAATGCAATTCTTGAAAATTTGCTTCTATTTTTAATTGAATTTTCTTCACTCACCTCCTTTGCTTCTATTTTTCTTCACTTTTTTTCGTAATTATCGTTTCATTTTCCACGCTCTGCTCCGGCAACCCATTCCACTCTGACCCTCAATGCAATGGCAATTTTCTCTTAATTGTTTTCCTCTTAGCTGGCTCTCAATTTTCCAGGTCCCTGTCCTTTCTTTCTATGAATTTTCCGGCTGCCTACCTGAGGCCTGCCGCCTTCCTCTGCTGTGACAGCTCTCTCAATTATGCACAGGTGATTGCCATCCCATTAGGACCTGCTTCGGGTAACCCGCGACAATGGCTAACAATGGGATTAAAATACTGGGTGCACCTTCCTACAGGTGCGTTTCGTATTTCACAACCTGTTGTTGTCCTTTTTAGCATATTGTGTTACCTTTTTGTTGTATTTGCCAGAAAAGACCAACAAGCCAAGAGTAATTATGTAAACTCGGACTAACATTAAATAATGCTTTCCCATGTCAGCAACATTTCCTAACGTCCTAAACCATTAGCCTCAAGGAAGACATGTTCTCCCAAGTAACCAGAACTTTCAACACCACAGACCTAAGATTTCTTTTCGAGACCCTCGGGGCTTTAAAACCTTAACTGCATTTAGTTAATCAGTTTGATTAATGTTGCCCTAATTGACTTTCACTTCGGAGGCGGCCTTTCCATTTCGTTTCCAGAATTTGGCCAAAAACCAGTTCCTGGATTTCCATTCCAGTTTTGAAAAATCTTCATTTAATTGGCGGCAATTTTTAGCTCGTTTTCACTCCAAAATCAGTAGCAGCTGCTGCAATTTCATTTCGCTTATTGATGCCACATGTTTGTGGCACATATGCTCAACATTTGCAACGTTTCAGACCTTTCAGATGCAAAGATACATTTGTATCTGGCCTCTAGTTCGTTGACCTTTTGCCCCTCCGGGGGAGCATAGAACTTTGTTTGAAGTTATCAAAGCTGAAAACCATAACTAGTCATCTAGTCTCAGTTATGCAGTTCTACTTTTCATTTCTACTTCCATTTCAGTTCAGTTCAGTTGGCTATTCACGAGAAAGTGGCACGACGTGTTCCTCCTTCGCGTCCCCGGCTTGTGGATGGTTTTTCCTGCCAGTTGGTTGGCTTGGCGTGTTCAGGAAGCATCGTCTGCCGAACCGAAACTGAAACTGGGTTGAAATGGGCTACTTCTGACAGACGCCGGATGTCATCTAGCTGTCGGACTATATTTTCCTCTACTTTCCTCTGTTTGTTGTGAATTTTTTCAATTTTAGTTCAGGGAGTAGTTAGAGAGCTGCTATATTAGCTCATCATAAAGGCCTATAAAGTAACCTAGTCTATTTATATAGATTAAGGTTTCAAAAGCTTCATACTCCATCATCCAAGCAGTTTTTTATTTCATGAACCGCTGACAGGTTTAATAAACTATGTACCTCAACTGGCTGCCCAAAAAAAGTACTACCTGGCATTTAAATTTTTCTTCCTGGTCCTCGTCCTGGCATTCCACTTGAAGGCACTTCAACGTCGTCCTTTTTTTGCGCCAGGGGTAATTTTTGCACGTGTGCCGACACTTGACGGAAACCTTTTCATGGAGGGGGCATCCAGTCTAAGGATGGCTGAAGAACTTTGATAGGAAGACGATGCAACAGACCTTTTGGGGAAGACCTGAAAGCGCTGCCAGCTCAATTAAGTCAACTTAATTGGCCTAATTGAGTCAGAGGGCCAACAAAGGCCCAAGTTTTTGGGAACACACGCAGTTCGTAGAGTGAGATAAGCACGTTGCGCTGGATGACGGGTTGGCTTTTGGCCCCTGGACTTATCGCAGCAACCCAGAAACAAAATCTATCTAAACAAAAAAAAAAAAAAAAAAGAAATGTGAGGCAACATAAAAACCTCATCAACAACCAGCGTTGACACAAAGACCTCAAATAAACAAGCAACTTAAAAAAAATAAAGAGAAAAAACCATAAACCGAGGGAGGAAAAAAAAATACAAAACTGAAATTCAAGAAATTGAACTTCCCTTTAGGGCCATGAAGGGCTTTCTGAAAAGTAAGCCTTTATAGGAAGCACAACCAAACTTTATTTGGGTTATAGAGGCAATGGGTTGGGGCAGGAAGGCATGGAGAACCATGGAGAGCCAGCACAACTTGAAAATTCATAATAAAATGGAAAATTGCTTCCAAGGCAGGAAAAGCCAACTTGTCGGCCAATTGAGAACTGAAATTGAAACTCGCACTCGAAACTGAAAGACGGAAAGGGAAAATCTGCTAATGTGTGAGGCTTTCGAGATGATTTCGAGACTGGCGATGAACATGAGGCAGCTAATGGCCCTGATGATGATGATGATTGAAGAAGTCTATTAGAGGAGGTCTAACCCATCCGTATATCTGAGGAAATTAATTAGAAATAATTAGAGCAGAACTACTTTTATTAATCGAATTAAAGTCCATCATAGAAAGTTTCTTTATATTTATAGATGATATTACTCTATAGCTTTATAGACACCACTAGTACTAGTTTTTTCTTGGCCACACCCTACTTGAAATTAGTTTAAAATCCCCCCAAGTTAATTGCAATTATCTAAACTATCTATCTGTATCTCAATTTCAGCGGAGACGGGAACGCGGTCGTATCCATTTGAAGGGCGTTCGTCTCGTGGAGGAGGCGACTGTCAGCGGGGAGGGCGGCGATCCCTTTGCACCGGATGTGAGTAGCCAGAAATCTTTTGTGAAACCAAATCCCAACCGAGTTTCATTAACAATCTTTCGCACAGGGTTATCCATTCCAAGTGGGCTACTGTGAGATCTCTTCATCGTCGAATTTGCAGCAGCTGGAGAACGGCGGCGGGGGCGGAGGAGTCGAGGGCCAACAGCAGAGTGGACGAGCGGTGCCACAGTACACACTCTACGTGATCGCCAACAGCGAAAAGGAGCGCACCGAGTGGATCCGCGCCATCCGCCAAGGTAAAAGCAGCTCATTCAATGGATTTTGTGACCCACAAAGTGAGGAGAACTGCAGATGTCTTATTTTTAGTGCCGGATCGATTTTGGGAGATAAAAAAAAGAGCGTTTTTTAATCGAGGGTTTGGGTACTCCCTTAGAAGAATCGAATTGAAGACAAAGTTTTAGACTTCACAAGGGGTTGTATTTTCTAAAGGGTATCCTGAAAAATTGACAAAAATTCTATAGAATAATTTGTTGCTAGAGAACTGATGCAGTTTGATAGAGAACCGATCTATGAATCTTTTAAGGTATTCTTCTCAAGAATTGGATCAATATTGGCAAAGAAATAGCCATTGCTGTAACCCATATTGTCCTTCCCATACATTCCCCAAAACATAAAAGGGTATTCATAGAAAATTGGATGAAAAATCTAAAAAATAATTTTTTGGGAGATTTTCCATGGATTTTTCTACAAACTAGAAGGGTATCCTCCAGAAAATTGAACAAAAAATCTAAAAAATATTTTGTTCCTAGATTTTGATGCAGATTGGTGGAGAATTGATCTACAAATGGTTTAAGGTATTCCGCTCAAGAATCGGATGAACATTGGCAAAGTTACCACCTTCGTTGGGGGCCATATCGTGGCTCTATGCATTTTTGTGATATCTTGGAGGGTATCCTCGAGAAAATTCAAGCCATGTCGAATTATAGCGACATGGATTAAGGATTTTTATAGGATTAGGATTTTTTTTTTTTTTTTTTAATAATTTGTACTCTATATTTCAAATATTTTTTTTATACTTGATGCTAATAATTATTTTTGAAACCTGTTTTTTCAGTTTGTGAAGATAGCAATACCCCCAAATCGTATCGCTATCACCCAGGCCTGTGGTCTGGAAAGAAGTGGAGCTGCTGCAAGGGGATATCTCGTGCCACATTCGGGTGCAGAGCTGCAGCCCACTGGCGTGAAGCAAACAATAATCCAAGTAAGTAAAATAATGAAATTCAAACTAAATAAAAAATAAGAATTGTATCTTTAAGTATGTAGTCTTTAATATTACCTCGCACTCCTAGAGCTGCCTCCAGTTGAAGGACCTCTCGAGGCTAGCCTTGACTGGAGGCTTCCTGGCAGTGTCAAGCAAATGTCATTGTCAACAGTGGGAGCTGCTTGGTTCCCCAGGCCACCAATTGATGGCCCGCCCCACTTGAAATCCAGCCTTTTGTATCTGCACATATTCCTCGGTACTTTTCTCACAGATGTTCTGCCACGTCCTGGTGCTGGCTGTCGTCAGGCCCTATTTGACACATTGTGGTGCCACAACTGGCAGTGGCTCCCCATTTTTATAATTCTTGTTTTCCTGGGCATTGTGTGCGTGTCTGAAGTGCAGCTCTTCGGGGTTCTAAGTCGTTAATGAGCAGGCTCGACCAGGGAGATAGAGAAAAAGAGTATCTGAGAGTTACGCAGATACTTGTAGGCTTCTGTGTGTGGCCGGAACAAATACAGACACGAAGTTGGTCTATTGACAAGGTGCGAATTCCAAATAATGCTAAAAAGTTTCAAGAGGAAAATAAAGTTTGCTGAAAAACTTCCAGAAGATGAACTTTTCTTTTATTTTCATTATCAACCTCACGAGACTGCCTCGTTAGATCTGAAAAGATTATTCCTGGAGGGATTGAGTCACCAAAACAAACCTTTGGTTATCAGAGGAGATAAAGCCACATACAGGAAAACAGCAAGGGGTTAGGTAAACACCTTTTTTTATAAACGAATCACAAAAAACAGTCTTTCCAAAAAACAGAAAACAAATATTTTTCAAAGAGAATAGTTATGTGTGAGCTGGGAATGTAAACACCTTTTTTTTGGAGGCCATTATCCCAAAATCTTTGCTCGTATTATCAACGATTTTGGGCTCATCGGCTGTCATAAATATTTTGATGCACCTATTATAACCCCTGACCCCCGGGGCCGCTGCAATTGTTGGAAAACTTTTTCCATTTCCGCGCCGACGACAGCCCGCAGATGTCATTATAAAATGTCATCAGATTAGATTTTGAAATGGGAACAGGCTGCCTCATGTGTGTCTCATGGTTTGACAGTTTTACTGAATTTAGGGCCCAACAAAGTTCCCCCTTTTGGTGATATCTTCATGAGGATTCCCCCACACTCCTACTGGGGACATCAATTAGAGGCGTCACTTTAAATTGCCGTTAAGTCTGCCAATTTCGGCAAGTCACTGGTGGAGGAGGATCCACTGGAGGAAATAACAATAAAAATCAGGTCGCCCTCATCTTCATTTATCAGCCAAGAAGACAATGAAAGTGGCATGACTGTGGCGGCGATTGCGGGAGCTTGTCAGTTGCCGTTACAATAAATTAGCCTGTCAATTTTCTCCTGCGGTTATCTTTCACTCCCCGCCCCCACCCCCTCCAGAAGACTGCGTTTTAAGATCAGAGATTAATTATGTTTCATGGAATCCTTTTTTTCGAACATTTTGACTTTCGCCGCGTGCCATATTTTGGCCTTTTTGGAATTAAAAGCTCACTTTCAGGAGGAATTATCCAGAAAGTGATTTCGATAAGTGGTACTTAATATTTTAATCCTCATTCTCATTCTTTCTAGAAACCAAAAATAAAGTAATAAACCTAAGAAACAAATAAAATAATCAGGCTAGACTAGTACTTGTAGAACCCCTGAAGAAACCCCTAAAGATACATAGCTGCAATTTAACGATGTCGTTGCTCTTTCTTGAGATTTTATTTTTTTTTTTTCGGTTTCTGTTCCACTATTCCCGAAAAACCAAAAAAAACCAAAAGATTTATGGGTCTCGTTTTAAGTGCTTCAAAAATAGTTTCATGTTGTGATTATTATCTTGGGGTACCGCCAGCTCGAGAAAGTAATAAAGAAAGGGCATTGGGAAATGGGATTTCTAAGCCACAACCTAAAACTTTAAGATATTCTTTACAATTATATTTAATTTTTTTGACAAAAAAAAAAAAAACACCCTCATGGCCATGGCTGGCAGGGCTGGATGGAGGAGGATTCCTTTTTGGCCAGTGGCCAGTTTGCCACAAACTGGTTTCGGTTTCAGCCTGCTGTGCGGATGTATCCCAAAATCCAGCCAGTTCGATATTTAAGAGCACACCTCAAGAGAACTGCCAACCGAAAAAACCAGTTTTTATTTCGGCTCTGGGCTTGGGCCAATTGTTGTTAACAACAACCATAACAACAACAACAGCTTAAGTATCTTAGTATCTTGCGAGTGTGTGCCTAGGCACGTGCAATGAACTTGGCCAGAAAACTAGGATGGAACTTGGGATCTTCACTTTTGTGGGCTTCCTTCCAGGTCCACTGAAGGGGTGGTTCTTTGTCGGGTTGATTTGATTAATTCCACTATTAGTTGATCTCGAAGAGCTCCACGCCCCACTCTATTTGATTATAATTAGGTGCCCCTTGTTGTCTCCTGGAGAGATCCCAAATGCTCCGGGTGACTGACCATGAAAGAGCCACCTAAAGTCACTTCCAAAAACAAGGCACTTTGAAAAATATATGATATAAGGTTCTATTATAATGTAATACTTGTCTCAGAACTTGGGATATTAGAGATTAAAAGTAATTCCAACTATAAAGTTCCACTATCTAGTTCGAAATACATGCAGTAGTATAGTTTAACTTGGTTTAGTGGAGTTTTTTTTTCCAGTGCATATACTGGGTTGCTGTTCCCGTTCTTGAAAACCAATCCGCCAGACAAGAAACGCGCCTTTGTGCCTCCACGGCTGCTGCTGCTGCTTTTTTTTTTTTCCTGGTTCATGAATCTTGCGTGGCTGGCTGGCTGGCTGGCTTCGACCTGCCCAATGTGCCTTGTTTTCAGCTCCATTCTGTTCTTTGGATCTTTTTTGAAAAGTTTTAGGCCGACTCGCGGTTTGACTGCGGTATCCCCACCCTCCCCCTTCCTCCCCCTCTGGTCATCCCTGCCATGATTAATGATGCGTTCTGTTGTGATTCGTTCTAAACGTGGGAAATCGGCAGCAGAAGCTGAGCTTTCGAATGCTTCAACCAGAGGAGGGTTCTGGGCTACTACCACAACTCCTTTTCTTCTTCTTTTTTATATATTTTAACTTTTTTTTTTTGTCCATCCGTTCTCTTTGGTTATTCTCTTAGCTTTTACCTTAAGACCACGCAATAATTATTTTTGGAAATACATAATTTCTTAAAAAAATTTCTCAGGCAATTAATATCTTTTGACTACGATTTTGGCATCTGACAAGTGTTTGATTTTTGGATGTATTACATAATGGAGATACAAGATTTGTTATGCTAATCTTAGCAGAATTTCAAGTAAAATTGCGAAAGAATTTCTATAGTTAATCAAAAGCGGTTAGTCTGGTGATTAAAAGGTATTATACGATGGATTAGAGTTATGATGGATTAGTTTGCTTAAAAAACAAGTTTTAAAAACCTTTCTTTTTCTAGAATATTTGTTTTCTTTTTCTCTGAAACTTCCTCTTCCTTGTTTTTTTTTTGTTATTTTTGGAAAACCAAAATTGTTCTTTTTGAAGTACATCAAGTTTTTCCTGCTGAAGTTTGTTGTTGTTGTTTTCCCCCCCAAAAATGTTTTCCTAATTGCGTCTTATAATTGATATTAGCCGCCATCTCGCTCTCCAGCTGTCTCTCTCCATGGGCAACTCCATTTTGGCTGCCAGCCAAAAAGATGCAGTCCCCCCTTTGTTTGTTGTCTCTTTCTGGCCTGATCACTTTCTATCCCTCTTTTATGTGTGTGTTGAGATGTCCAAAAAAAAAAAAAAAACTCCAAGAGAAATTACTGCACATTTCCTTAAAAAAAAATTAAATAAACATTGAAATTTATTTTAAGAAATTATTTTCCCCCCACTCCCCACTGCCCACTCTTTCTGCAAGTCTGGCACTCTCCGGTATGCATATAACTCATGTTCCACCGATTCTAACTGTAATTTTGAGTGGCCAAGTGCACAAGTGCTCATTGATTTGCCTAGACAACAACAACAACAAGTACATACATATCTCTCTTGCACTTTGCTGGGCTCCACTCAGCTCCACACCACTCTCTCGATCTCAGCTGCTATGCATGCTCACAGCTGCTCGATAGGGGCTTACTCTCTCTCGCTGAAGAGGGCTCCCCACTGCTGCTCTCCCTGGGACATGGGTTCTCAACTTCTTGAGACAGCAACGCATGCGTTGTTGTTCAGTTGTTTCTGAGACGTCGTCGAGTGCACAACGCAGAGCGGTTAGAGCGGATCGCGTTTCGAGTTTAGTTGTTGTTCGCGTGTGCCATTCAGGAATACCACCAAGATCCTAAATAGAAACAACAAAGTCTAACAACAAGATCACGCTACTTAAACAAAATACATAAATATATAAAAGTGCAATAATTCAAGAAAAATTACAAAAAAAAAATTGATTGCCCAAACGTGCGGCGGCGACAAAATGTGAAGTGAAGTTTTTTATCAAAGTGCTCAATAAATCTAAGATGTAAATATACGCAGGAAAATAAATAATAATTGCAAGGCAGTGTTTTTTGAAGTTAAACGAAGCGACGAGTATTTGTTTGGGGATTTATGATGATTTATGACCCTCTCGCATCTTTCGCATCTCCAAAACCCCATTTCTAACAGTAAAAGTTGCTTATGTCACGGCACACAGAGAGAGAGAGAGACTCCCCATTTAAACCCTATTTAGTTGAGCGGTCTGGCAACTCTAAAAGCCGAGAGTAAAGTTGTTAAACTTGTTTCTTTTTGGCGTGCCACAGCAGTTTTTCTGCTTTTTTGCTTTCGTGCTTATCTTTTGCGCATTTTCTAACAGTCCCCCAAGCTGCCTACCGCCCCCTCCCGACCACCTCACAAATTCATTATTTTTTTTCTGCCCATTTGCTTAATTAACTTGTCGAAAAAAAGAAAGATACTCCTGAGACTAAGCTTAAAGACTTAGCTCTTTTGGGGTTTATGTCCATCCATTGTGATTTTTGAGATTCTTTCATTCTGAGATGCTGATGAGCTGATAGATCTCGGGATGTAAATTTTCTAAAGACTATGCTTTCTAAGGCCCGTAGACCAATTAGCAGAAAAAGGCGCCTCCGATCCTAACGAACTGAAAGTATCTGAGTATCTACCGGCAGGTAGCTGGGACTATCCTCCTAAAATCCTCCTCTATCCTCTACTGTTGTGTAATTCAATATTGTTCTGTGTGCTGCGGCGGCTCCTTTTCTTCAGTTTAGGTCACTTTTGCTTTAACGAGAATTTGTTCATTTTATGTTTATTTTTATTTTTATTTTTTGTTTTTGGTTTTTGGGTTTTTGTTGTCTTTGTCTGGTTTGTGAGGCCAGCACGTTCGAGCCAATGCTTGAATACTTAAGCCTGCTTATCACGTAACCCCAGCTCATGGAATAACACTCCCGACTGGGTCTCTACTTGAAGCTATAGTCTGGGAGTGGTCTTAAGGGGAAGTATATATCAATCTTCTTTGAGAGAGAGAGAGACTTGATACTGATACTCTTATCAAAATGCAGTTTCTAGACTCTGACTCACCCTGCAATGTTTTTTCCCCAGTAATACCCAGTCATATCCCTCAAGTGTATATTTCTCAATTTACTATCCAGAGCTTATCATCAGGGAGGGCTCTGGCCATTAAAAAATCACAAAGGGCAGCACTAAAAGTGCCGTTTCAAATTTCAATAGAAATCAATTCGAGGTCTACTCGTGTTCTCTCAGCTTTCCTAACCAAAAGCTTTTGTTTTCCCCCCATCTATAGTATTCTTTTCTTGGGAAGACTGTCAGCCAGCGAGAGGTCCATAAAAAATAATAAAAATAACAAACCCAAAAGACCATTAAAAGGTACCTTGAAATTGTCATTAAAAAACAAGGGATTGGGAAGAAAAAGATCTAAAATCTCATACCTGTACATGGCAACTCTGGAAATGTAACTACCAAGTCATAAATGTTTGGTTTACAAATATTTTCATGACTGACGATTAAACAAGGCTTCAAGAGGGGGATAATTCTTGGTAAAACGATTGCCATCTAAAACCTTACAAAATTTGTATCTTACAGATACACTCAGTATAGCAGGTACCTCAAGCTAATTATCTCGGCTAAGAGGAAACAGTTTCCAACTCCCAGAACAGGCCAAACCACTTGTGTGGTTGGTGTTTGTCTCAATTTTTTAATGCAAAGCCAAAGGATCTCCATCTAACGGTTACTTCTAAACCTCACAGATACACACATACACTCAGATAGAGTATCTCAGAAAGGTAGTTTTTGGATGCCTCTTCGAAGGTTGCAAATAAAAATCGGAAACAAGTTTCGAGCTCTCTCTCTCTCTGTCTTCCTTTTTTAGCCACAAAACTGGTTAAAAAAATAAAAAATACTGAGACTGCAGTTGTTGTTGTTTTATCTTCTTACCGTTAGCAATTTGGCCAAAAAGTAAATTGGCCCAAACAGCAAAGATTCAATTGCTCCGCCACTGGCTACGGCGGTTAATAAAAATTGCATTTTATGTTGTTGCCCAAAAAGCAGGGGGTCAAGGTCAGCTACGTGCCATTTCATTTCCAGACCACAAGAGAGAGGGTTAAAGGTAGAAGAAGAAGAGGGAATCACAACAAAAAACATGACAAGCGAAAGCTAAAAAAGATTATTTCTTTTTCCCTTCATCGCTTCTTGACCGCTTTTGAATTATTTGGCGGATTTGCTTTGTTCCACGCTCTTAAAGATACATTTTTTTTTGACTTTCGGGAATCAGGTCATAGCAGTTGCTTTCTTTCACTTTGCCACGCCCCAAACGGTTTATTTTATATATCTTTTTTTTTTAGCAGCTTTCCTTTCGCTCCCAGCAGCATCTTAAATCTTAAATCTCACTCTGGTAGGAGGGTCAGGCAAGGTCAATACGACGTCAATATGTCACAGCTCTACATATTCATTTATTCAACTCTGTGTTTTGTGTTTTTTATAGTTTACGACAAGTAAAAGTCGTTTATTTTTGTGTCAACACTCGCATGTAATTAAAGACGAAACTTTTATTGGCAGTTGTGTAAGGCGTGAAAATTTCACTTTTCCAATTCGACACGAGTCTCAAAACAGCAATCTGTATCACAAATTGCTGGCAAATAAACAACAAACACCCTTTTTCCAACTATAAATGCTAGTCCATTGTTTTCCCAGAGTTTCCCAGGGTTTTCATGAAGTTTTCAGGCTTGACTTTTCTCAAATAAACTCTCAAAAGTTGAGAGATGGCCTTGGAAAATGGCTACTTTGATAAATTGGATAATAAATTTTAATAAACGAGATGAAAGGTGACCATTTAAAATGTTGGTTGTTCTTGAAAAAGGCGAAATGGTTCAGAATTGAGCTGTAGGTGGGTTGCAAGCGATTCTCAGGGCTTGTTTGCGAAAACAATCGATAAAAATCGATAGGTTGGATGAACTTTTACTGTTTTTATCGTTTTAGGGTTCTTTCAGATGTTAAAAAAGGAAACAACAACCAACTGGCGATCTAAGCCTCAACTCTCTCATTATAAAATTCCCTATTATAGAAATATATCGATAAAAATCGAGAAATGGGATACATTTTTAATGCTTTTATCATTTTTTAGGCTCTTCTAGTTTGTTTTCAAATAAAAAAACAAAACTGGTTATCTATACTTCGATTCTCTCAATAAAAATGCCCCTATTATAGAAATATATCGATATAAATCGAAAAATGGGATACATTTTTAATGCTTTTATCGTTTGAATGGTTCATCTAGTTGTTCATAAAGAAAAAAAAACAACAAACTAGCTCTCTATACTTCGATTCTCTCTATATGGGATTGTAGAGTCTATCTTAGAATCCCTATTATAGTAATTAATCGGTAAAAATCGATAAATTGGATTTATTGTAATTGGAGTAATTATTCGGTGAAAATTGAAAATTGGATAAATTTGTACTGTTTTTTATGGTTTTAAGGCTCTTATCGGTGTTTATAAAGAAAACCACATTAAACTGGCTATCTATACTTCAATTCTCTCACTTCACTTTCCTATTATAGATATACATCGATAAAAATCGATAAAGTGGATACATTTGTACTTTTAATTATGGTTTTTAAGGTACTTCTAGGGGGTTTTCCTTTCAAAAACTGTAATCAATAATCTTCCTCAACCAAAAGTATCAATACTATCGATATTCTGTTTATCACTATATTTTTCCCCATCTCTAGAGTTCACTACTCTATCGATTTAAAAGTCTATCAAGCTTCTATTAATCTCCAAATAGACTTTAACACCGAGCCACGCCCATTCCGCGTAAACCGCAGCGCCTAGACTCGTTAATCATTTTGAAAGTTCATTCGATTTCGGTGTGTTTGTTCCACTAAATTAAGGAACCAACAGAAATAGAAAAAAAGCAACTTGAAATTGATGTTAATTATGCTGCCAACAGTTGCTACTAAAATACAAAAAAAAAAGATTAAATATCGACACCCAAGTGTGCGTTACAGTGGAGCTCAATGAACTGCGCCTAGGTCTTCATCGCTGCCCACGGCTATAGATTGTTGTCTAAGCTTTGTTTTGATGATCTTGCTTCTACACTTTATATATTTTTTTAATCTGGGTGCGTTTTATTTACGCCTCAAGGTTGTGTTACTTGCCTTAAATGAATTATAGTTGCCATCGAAACCAAATGAAAATTGTTCTATTTAGTCTCTTAAGGTTTCCATAAATCAATGGATATCGATGGATAGCCACAGAAAAAAAAAATGATTATTAATCTTGTGGGCTTCACTCGAACAATTACAATGCGAAAATCAATGAGGCTGATGATGATTGTCGATAATAATGATGGGGGCAACCTCAACCGACTTAAGCTGCATCATCATCTCGAGCATCATTAGCATTTTTCTTGCAATCTCTGAAGTTGCAATCTGTGCCAAGAGTTTAGAGAAATATGTACAATATTCTGAAATTCCACAAACAAGACACGATTTTAAGATTCTTAAAAATCGAAATAAATCAAAATGCAAAATGTGCTTTGAAAGCATGCTTTTTTAGCCAAAACAGGAATTGAAATTTCGGCGGCTTCCTCTTTTTTTTTTTGATTGATTGTTTTTGACTTTTTTGTTTGCTTTTTTGGGCAATTATAGCATCCACGATTTTGATGGACTTGAAGTAGTTTTGGTCGAAAAGTGTGCTTCCGCAAACGATGTACTTGAGAGGAGAAGCCCATTAAGTCGGAATATAGTACGTGTACCATTACAAATCGGTGCAAATAAAAGTAATACCAGTCGCTACGTTTTGGCTTAAAAAAAACACACTGCCCTGCCAACTTTAATGGCTCGCAATGTTTTACAACAAAATTTTATTTTTCCCACCTGCCAGCAGTTAAGTTTTATTAGAAATACACCGAAAAGAATTGGAAATCCTAAAGCTGGGATAAGCGATATTATTTTTGTGTCATTCTCCCAAATGATTCCCTGCGTGAGTTTGGCCGAAACGAGCGTGATTGGCAATATGAAGGAGCGCGTCAAGGAAATGAAAGTGTTTGGCTGCCGGCTTAATTTCTGGAACCACATCGGTCACAGCCTGACCAGTTCCAAGACCAAAGAAGGTAAATATCTAATCTTGGGTGGGATGGGGATCACTGGACTTGGACTTGGATCTCGCAGAGTTCAATATTTGCCACCTTGGGGAATTACCAATTTTTTGAAAAATAAACATAAAAAACAAGCTTGTTTGCTTTTGTGGAGCGAGTAATAACACTTCCGAGAATTTTGTAAAGTACTTGTTGTGTAGTTTAAACAATGCTTTTAATTTTTAAACAAAAACAAGAGAGAAAATAAATGTAGATTATGTTTTTTGTTGAAAAAATAATAAAGAAATTAAAGCTAGACACGTGTGTCGGTATTTTTCTAAAGAAGATGGTATAATATAATTATATATAAGACTTGAATGAAAGAAGTTAAGTTAAGTTACTAATTAGATGTGAAATTATACTAAATACCATTATAGTTTAATTATAACCGCACCAATTGTAAGCAATTTAGAACCCCTCTTATAAGCTCGACTTTATTGACATGCAAATCCAAGGCTCAACTCCTTATATAGCCGATGGAGGCCATTTATCTCATAGAGGCGTCACTGGAGACGATTACCTATAAGCTTAAAGACTAGAAGAAAGATACCTACACTTCAGAAAGAAATGCTTAATTTTTAAAAGCCATTACAAGCCACAATAAAGCCTATAAGCCGCCTTTTCTTGCACTGTTTTTTTTTAAGCCAAAGCCAGCATTTAGCGACAGTCGGAGGATTCCTCGTCTCTCCCTGACAATTATCATGATTATATGGCCAGGGTTGGGATGGCAGGCGGTTATTAGATGATCGTCAGCAGTGGAGCACACACCACGGCAGATCGGCAGAAGAACTTAAAATCGAACAGCATATGACAGCAGCTGGTGAGGCGAGACCGATGCCAGGCACACGATAAAGAAAGAAAGGAGAGTCAGTCAGAAGAAACACCGAGAAACTGAAAGAAGGCAGTCTTCAGAGATGGGACCTGGCAATTGCATAATTGAAATCAATTAGTAGTCGTCGGCCAAGCCCAGAAGACGCAGAGCCAAGCTGGTGAACAATAAAAACTGAAAGTGAGGACAAAATTGTAGATTCTACATGCAATTCTCCGGAGGCATCAAGACATCGAGCCATCAGAGATGGTTTCTGCATGGTAATTTTCATATGCCAGACCAAGATTGAAAGCTGCTCCATCATGCTAGCTTAGCTCTACGTTGGTACCCCTTTGTTGAGCTCTATTCCGATTTGTTTTTTTTTTTTTTTTTTAGCACGCCCCACTTTGTGCTTTTTTTCTCGCTAGACTTTCAGTTTTACTTTGTGGCTCACTCGGCTTTGTTTTCTTTTGCCAGCTTTTTGCTTTTTGGCTGATTGGCATGCCAAAGTTGACAATAAAATTATTGCATTGTTGTTTGTGTTGTTGTATTCCGGTGTGCCTATTTATGGCCTTTACTTAACAATGACCACAAAAATTTGCAATTTGCATTTGCAATTTGAGCCAAGCGCACAAGCCATTGGCAGCTCGAGTCTCTGTCTCTTTTCAAGCCTCGTTTTTTGTCTCTTTCTTGAGGCACTTGCTTGTTGATTGAGCGGCTTCGGGTGCTTTCAAGTTGACCAAAACAATTGACCAGAAACATTCAATTTATTTTGTAGTTCTCTGTTTTTGTTGGCCTTTTTTGCGGGGCTTACAAGAGTTATTATAAATAGTTTGTAAATTAGTGTAAATTGGCAAAGAATTTTTAAAGTTTTTTCAGTTAAAATAGTTTAGATTAGGCACGATGCATCGATAAAAGCTTCAAGGTGATGGTATCTAAGCTGGTTCACCGCCAAAAAGGAGGATAAACAGCAATTCTGATAGCCATATTAGATTAAGCCGATGTATCGATATACAAACATAAGCTTTCAGGCAATTCTATCCAATGTTGTTCCATCCCCAAGGAAAAAGGATTAACGGTAATTCTGGCAGCAATATTAGTGCTTAATGTTAGTTGCAGCCTATGTATCGATATTCACAAGTTTCAAGGTCCTGTTAAAGAAGTTACATTAAAACCGATGTATCGATATACACAATCTTTAAGGCTATAAGGAATTTCCAAAGTTTTCCCATCGCTAAGAGGAAGAAGAACTAAATACAAGTCTGGCAAGGCCATGCAAGGATGCCTTCCAAAGTATATATTTTATAACATATTAAGTAATCTGTAAAATATTTTTTTATAGAGTTAAAAAAACCCCATACAGCAATAAGAATTTCCTCACATTTTCTACCCATAAAGGAACAAAAAACGTGTGCCCGATATGACGTCACAGAACTTAGTTCGTGCCGCAATGCGAAATCACCGCAAAAAGCCAATAGCTTGATGCAGATGTTAATTATTATGGCGGCACACCTGCCACCTGTGCCTGCGCGCGCCCTCCCTCCCGGCAATAAGCTGACAAATAGATCTTAACCAAGTTTTCAGTCGAAGCGGTGGTCGATCGAGTTCGTATGGGATTTACCGCCGTGCTGACGTGTGAATTCCAATTCCATTTCCATTTCCAATTTGCTCGAAATAGCCTTCTCTGAATTCGGTGTAAAAATTGCGGCTTAACGAAAACGAAAACCCATCGATGGACGACCCAGAAGCAGTCAGCAGCCAGCAGCCAGAGGAGGAGACTATCTTGTGAACCGGCAATGGCACGTTCAGCTCGGCTCAACGCAACTCGAGTTGAGCCAAGTTAACTTTAACTGAACTTAGCTTGAGTTGGGCAGTCGCCAAACCAGTTAGTAGTTGGCCAGCGAGTCAAAAGCGGTTGCAAAAAGCGTATTTAAATATTATTGTAAATTGTCTTTAACCCGACAGAGCAATCTCTGTGTGTTGTGACTTCTTAAAGACCACGGGCACGGGTTTAAGCCCCTTGGGGAGATCTGCACCTGGGTTCTACTGTTTATTCTTTTATTTACTTTATTTTGTTGCCATGCAAAATACGTCAAGTTCTTCAAAAGATCGCTGCCAACATGATCCGGTTGGCTGTCCCATATTATAATTTATTGTAAATTCAATTTGCATCCAGATGCGAAAAAGTATAAAATTATTGACAAGACAAGAAGACGACTGCCTGAAAATGGAAAAATGTCTTTTCGAGACAAAAATCGAAAGAAAAAAAACCCAAAACCCATAAAACATCAAGGTCAGAGAGTAGCTCACAAAAGTTGCTTATCAACTTTATGATTTTGAATTTCAAGACTATAAAACGTTGGTTGTTTCTGGTTCCCTTTGCTCTACTAAATGGTTTCATTAAAAATGCATAAAAAAATATCCAAAAACAAAAAACAGATGCAAGCTGCGGGCTGCAAAATTCACAAGAAATCCCAAAATATATGTAGGTCTTATAAAAAATTAAAAAAATATTAAGCAGCAACGCCCGCTTCTCATATGCAAATTGGGGTTTGATTCGATTGATTTCGGGCTTTGTTCGGGGTTTGTTTTATGTTGTGTTAATGGACGACATAAAGCCCCGCGGGGGGGAGTGGCTGTTGTTTAGGATCGATCGACAAATCCCCAGATCTTTGTTTGGGATAGCCTAGGGATAATGATTTTCAAGAGAAACTGTGACTTTGATGAATATCGATAGAGAGTATTCATTGCAAAATCTTGAATCTCAGATTAAAAATTATACAAGTTTCCCATTGGGTAATAACCTTATTAAATCATAAGCCACTTCCCTGAAATAGTTTGTAAATTAGTTTAAATTGGCAAGAAATTCTTAAAGTTTTTTCATATCGATATAAGCTTCAAGGCAATGATATCTTAAGATGGTCCATCACTAAAAAGAATGATAAACGATTACAATGTAAGTTTAAGACGATGTATCGATATACAAACATAAGCTTTTAGGCAATGGTATGGTCCATCCCCAAGAAAAGGATCAACGGTAATTTTGGCTGTAGCCGATGTATCGTTGTATATAAGCTGTAATCACAGATATATTAATCTTATGCAAGTTTTCTAATGTAATCCTCCCTAGTCTTCCTAGTCTCCCTGGTCTTGGCTAATAACCTTATTAAATCATCAGCCACTTCCGTCTGTCATTAATTGAATGCCACCCTGCCTGCCAGACTACTAGACAGAATCGAATACTTAATTCGCTGCATTCCTGGCCATAAATTGGCTAAGCAAATTACCGTTCATTCAGGCAATTAATCAAGTCGTGTAAAGTGTGTAAGTGGATGGGAGAGGGGAAAGCAGACACCTACTATCTGCCACTGAGATAATCGCGCTTAACATTTCAATTCGACTTAGAAGCAAAGTCTCTGAAAATTGCACAACTTTGCGAAATTGATTAGAATTCCAGAGAGTGATTTTGGTAGCCAAGTTGCGGCAATGTTTTCGCATTCATAGCGCATGCGTTCAAATGTTATTAACCCACATTTGCATAACAACAACAACAACAATAACAAAAGTCAAAACAGAGCCAGAGACGCAGCAACAATTACAATTTGTTGTCTTTTGCCGTTTCCTGTTTGATTATTATTACTGTGTTTTGTTTTTTTTTTTTATTTATTTTTCTGTGTTTTTTTTTTGTTATTGTTTGTTGTCTGGTTGGTGTCGCCGCCGCTGACTGCACAATTTTTCAAACAATCTGCGTGTAATTATTTGTTTTCTTTGCCACATGCAACTTGCCAATTAGTTGGCTATTTTTCACACGCTTTTTTTATGAGCCTCGGATGTAAGCATTTAACCTTAATTTTTTTTTTTGCAAGAGGAAGGTTAGTGGTTAATTGCAGTTTAACAAATAGAAAGTTTATACATAATTTATTTAAAATTAAATAATACAATAAAAATGTAAACCGGAAGGCGACACCTCCTCCATGGCTTGTCTAAACCCATTTGTTAAAGGCGCTAAATGGTCTCTGAACGGGGTCTGTCTTGGGCTTAGACTTGTGCCAGCTGTCTTACCTTTTTAGCATAATTATCATGTTTTTCTTTCATGTTAAGTGAGGTTTTTTTTTAAAGAAAAAAGTGCATCTTAGAGAAAAGTCTTTAAACAGAAACTGCTGCCTACTTTTAGGCTTTCCTAGCAACATGTTGCTAAAGAGTCTTGGCAACATTTGTTGTCAACAGCTACCATTTTTTATTTATTAGCTACCGGCTTGAGCTCCCAAACACACACATATACACACACTCTCTCGTTTATTAACTCACCTGCCAAGGTGTGCAGACAATGCCTCTCTGACTCTTTTTTTTTTTTTTTTTTTTTTTGTAGATTTTCTTGCCTGTTGCTTCATCTTCCTCTTGGAAACTTTACATATATTATTTTTTGGTTTCTTTTGCTTTTTCCACACACTTTGCCATTATACAAGTCTGCTGTTGTTTTTTTGTGCTTTTTTGTTCTCCAAAAACTTTGTACTCGAAAAGTTCAAAAGTTTTGTTTCATTGATGTAATTGTTGTAATGGTTTTATTTTGCTTGCCGTTGTTGCATTGGCCATTATGGAACTCTACAGTTGGAAATTTAAAAAGAAAAATAAATAAAAAATCAACATAGTTGCAGCTTCACAGTTTTCAAATTAAAGACGAAGAGTCTTGGCTCTCGACTCTATAAGTTTGCTTATAAAAGAGGCACTGAGAGAAATATTAGAGAGCTTTTCAAGAATTTTATTTTAACTTTAAATATCAAATAAATATATATTTTTTTGTAATTTTTTTCAATGTATTGGCTTGCTTGTATTTCCCAAGTCGAAGTCGTTTCGCTTGGCGGCTTCTGCTTTGTTGAGTCTGCTACTTGCTGCTCTCCATTCTCTCCGCCGGGGCCTCTCCACTCTCCACTCTCTACCAGCGTGCTACAATTAAGTTTTACTTTATGTTTATGGCCTCCGTTGTGCCAGCTAGCTTGGAAAACAAAAAATCAGTTGCCATTTCAGTCAGTTGGCTTTTAAACATTAAATGAAACAGTTCGCGTCGCGCTCGAAATTCCATCTTTAAAATATAAGAAATGTTAATAAAAAATATATATAACAACTATAATTGTTGTGGTTTTTTTTAAATAAAATCCAAATCAAATATTATAAGTAATTTAAAAAAAGATCGAAAAGAAAATCGAAACATTATAGTTTGTGGCTTGTCTCTGGAAAACGGTGTTTTCAAAATGGCGTCGTCTGCCATTGCGTGAAAGCCAAGAAGAAGAAGACAGAGCATAAACAATAAAAAAATAAACTTTAATTAAGAAAAAAAATATTAAAAATAAAAACTTTAAATAAAATCTTGAGGACAGGAAGCTCAGAGTTGTATTATTTTTGTTGTTGAGGGCCGCTTTAACGGTAAAAGCCGCTCAGCATCTCTGAATGGGGAACGCTTAAAGGTCAACAGCAAGCAGCAACAACAACAATAGACACAACAACAACAATAGCTATAACAACAACAAGCAAACTGCAAATTGCAAAAAGGAAGCAACCGCAAAACCAGTTTTCCCAACAACCTGAAACTGTAGTTCAAAGAATTGCAAATAAAAAATATAAAAAAAAAATTAAACAAGCGATTTATGTGAAAGTGAATTGACACAATTACTGCCAGATATCGGAGTGAAGTCTGGAGAGTCTTCACAAACCATCCAAGCTGAAGCAACTATGATGCTTCTATCGGCACTGAAGCTGGGTAAGATTGGAAAGAGGGCTTAGATACTCTTAGTCTTGAGATACTTAAGATACTCTTAGACTTGAGATACTTATAGTATAATGACTAATGCCTACTAGCCCTTGATCTTGTTTAGATCTTGAGTCATCGTGCAAGCATTTTGATTAGTTTCACCTGCAAAGAACAAAGCAGCCAACACGTGTTTGAAAGTCTTGGCAGTTCTTTGTAGTTTTCACAAAACGCTATACACTCGAGGTCTGAGCCAAGCCAGCTGCAATAACAAGAATCGCAATTTGCATAACAAATTGTATGCCAAAGTGAGGAGGAAAGCGGAGCATTGCAGACAAAGCAACACAATTACACAATTAGCTTTAAATACTCGTACTGTGGTACTGGCGGTAATGACAAAATGTTGCAAGTGGGCTTGGAAATGCAAGGCACCTGTTGATGTGGCAGGCCAACGCAAAAAAAAAAGAGCAACTTTTTCCATTTATGAGCGAGCTTCGACTTTCAGCTTAAACATGAAAAATTCACTTCCTTCCGTTTGGCAATTTTCCAATTTTTTTTCAAATAAATGATAAGTTAAACTGGTTGGACTGGATTATTTGTATATCTTATTAATCAGACATGAGTTTTAATAAAAAATTATGACTCTCTTTTTGGCCAAGAAGTACCTGCCTACCTATCAAAGCTGGCAATTTTCTTGTTATTATAAGTATATGTCTGTGTCTGGTTGGAGAAAGGAGCCTGAAGCGTTTTTCATTTGCATGGAAAATGGGTAGGAAAATGGCCAAACAAAAGGCCGAACAAGGCTTTAACAACCAACCGGCAAGTGAGCTTGGCTGGGAAATGCAGAGAAACTTTCTATTTTAGTTTCAAACTCTTGTATCAATGCTGGGGCATGAGCTCCGTGGTATTGTAGTCGCTAGTAGACTAGCTAGTGTTTTGCTTTCAAGGCCTGGCTTGTTGGTGAGAATGTGGCAGGAAAAATAAAGGGGGTGCGTTGAGAAAATTGGCTTATCAATTGAAAGTCAATCTATATATACAAATATTTCACGGCTTGGGAAATAATCGCTAGACCCGTAGGCAGTCACTTTCGCTTCGCGATTAACCTTCACTTTTGTTTCTCGAACCGATTCTCGAGCCGAGAGGCTTCACTACCCAAGTGGATTCACACACAAGAAATCAAATAAAATGTGTATCATGAGCATGTGTGCCTGTTGACTCACTTGCCGAGAGTTGCTGTAGGGGGATTGCATAAGAGACGCCCACTCAACTGCCGAAATTCGACTGCTCTCGACTCTCGACTGGCATTTAAGTTTCATTTATTTATCTTTATTTATTTTTTCTTTAATTGGGGTTACACTTTGAGTTCACTTTAGGAGCTAACGTTATTATTACAGACAGAGTGGATGGGTAGGGGAGGGGGCACTCGATTGGCAAACACAGAAATCGTTTTAAGCCGAGCAGAGCGAGCAAAGTCCATCAACATTTGCCGCTCATCACATTAAAGCTAAGCTTTCCAATGCCCCGCAATGTCTTTGATTTATTTGGCGAATTGTGGGCGACTGGTGGCCGAGCTGGTGCTGGTGGTGGTGCCTTGAACCATTGAAAATCTTGTCAATGTTCAGTGTCAGCCTCAAATTAATTATTACCTTGACAAGAATCGCAGGCCACCAAAATGTATATCTGTGGAGGGGGGAAAACAAAAAACCAAGCCACCAACATATTTTCAAGTCGATTTTGCGATATTTGTAGATGGCTAATTAATTGGCCAGCCCTGGGCTTCAAAAAAAGTTAAAAATATCTTTGTTTCAACGTTAGTATGAAGGTTTATTAATTTTTAAAAACAATATAAATAATAATTATCTAGTTAGAGGAAATTTTTTAATTATTAAAGTTGTGATTTGGAATTATTTTTACTTTTTAATGTCTTTATAACATTAGTTTGTGGATTTTGTTCAAAAATAGGGTTTTCTTCATAAAACAAAAGACTTAGGCAACGAACTTGCTTGAAATATTTTTAAAGATTTAATTTTATATTTATTGTATATTTTAGAAACAGTTATATTTTAAGAAAACAAAAGACTTAGACAACAAACTTGATTTAATTCTTATATTAATAATTATTAAATAATTCTTAAACTATTTAAAATTTAAAATTTAAATTTTTCTCAAAAGATTTCTCTTAAAAAAACAAAAGACTTAGGCAACAAACTTGAAATTCGATTGATTTCGATTTTTACTAATTTCCTCCAATTTTTTTTATTCTTCCAGGCAACGGCAGTTCTCCAGCCCAGAATTCAACGCGCAGCATCAGCCCAAACAGCTCCACTACCAACAGCCAATTCAGCCTGCAGCACAACAGCTCAGGGAGTCTCGGCGGCGGAGTGGGCGGTGGAGTGGGTGGCGGCGGCAGCCTTGGCCTAGGCGGCGGAGGAGGTGGTGGCGGCAATTGCACGCCCACATCGCTACAGCCTCAGGTTAGTCATTTTTCTCACCAAACCAAAGACATCTTGCAATCAATTAAGTCTCGCATCTAATTCAACTTTCGATTCCTCGACAGTCTTCGCTGACAACTTTCAAGCAATCACCGACTTTATTGAACGGCAACGGAAATCTATTGGATGCCAATATGCCTGGCGGTATACCCACTCCTGGAACTCCAAATTCCAAATCAAAGGTGGAAGTTATTTTTAATCTAATAAAAATTATTAAATTTTAATATTTTTAAATTTATTTTTAAAGGACAATTCACATTTTGTGAAGTTAGTGGTGGCACTCTATCCATTCAAGGCCATCGAAGGCGGCGATTTATCTTTGGAGAAAGTAAGTAGTGCTTTAATGATTTAATGCTTTATATTTTTTTAATTTTAAAATATTTAATTTTTTAAAGAACGCCGAGTATGAGGTTATTGATGATTCTCAAGAGCATTGGTGGAAAGTCAAAGATGCCTTGGGCAATGTGGGCTATATACCCAGCAACTATGTCAAGCCAAAAGCACTGCTGGGTCTAGAGCGCTACGAGTAAGTCATATTTTAATATAAAAAAGGATTCAAATTTAAATTAAAAATTGTGTTTCTTTTTTAGATGGTATGTGGGCGATATGTCGCGACAGAGAGCCGAGTCCCTGCTCAAGCAGGGCGACAAGGAAGGCTGCTTTGTGGTGCGCAAGTCATCGACCAAGGGTCTCTACACACTCTCACTGCATACCAAAGTGTAAGTTACAAAGCTACTCTAGTTAATGTTTTAAAATTAATCTGAAATATTTATCCTCCAGTCCACAATCGCACGTTAAGCACTATCACATCAAGCAGAATGCCCGCTGCGAGTATTATTTGAGCGAGAAGCACTGCTGCGAAACTATCCCGGATCTGATCAACTACCATCGCCACAACTCTGGAGGGTTGGCCTGCCGATTGAAGTCCTCGCCCTGCGACCGTCCAGTGCCACCAACGGCTGGTCTGTCGCACGACAAGTGGGAGATCCATCCCATGGAGCTGATGCTGATGGAGGAACTGGGATCGGGGCAGTTCGGGGTGGTGCGTCGTGGCAAGTGGCGCGGATCGATAGACACCGCCGTCAAGATGATGAAAGAGGGCACCATGTCCGAGGACGACTTCATCGAGGAGGCCAAGGTGATGACCAAGCTGCAGCATCCCAATCTTGTGCAGCTGTATGGCGTGTGCTCCAAGCACCGACCCATTTACATTGTTACCGAGTACATGAAGCATGGCTCCTTGTTGAACTACTTGCGCCGGCACGAGAAGACCCTCATCGGCAACATGGGTCTGCTGCTGGACATGTGCATACAGGTGAGCAAGGGCATGACCTACCTGGAGCGCCACAATTACATCCATCGGGATCTGGCTGCCCGCAACTGTCTTGTCGGCTCTGAGAACGTGGTCAAGGTGGCTGACTTTGGCTTGGCCCGCTACGTCCTCGACGATCAGTACACCAGCTCCGGCGGCACCAAGTTCCCCATCAAGTGGGCACCGCCCGAGGTCCTCAACTATACGCGCTTCTCCTCCAAGAGCGATGTCTGGGCTTATGGTGAGTTTCTCTTAATTTCTTATCACTTTATGTTTATTAATTATTATTTTATGATTCAGGTGTCCTTATGTGGGAGATCTTCACCTGTGGCAAGATGCCCTACGGTCGCCTAAAGAACACTGAGGTTGTAGAGCGTGTTCAGCGCGGAATTATTCTAGAGAAACCAAAGTCGTGTGCCAAGGAGATTTACGATGTGAGTTAATAATTAATACTTTCTTTTAATTGTCGGATTAATTATATTTTTTGTTTACTAATCAGGTCATGAAGTTGTGCTGGTCACATGGACCCGAGGAGCGCCCTGCGTTCCGCGTTCTCATGGACCAACTGGCTCTTGTGGCCCAGACGCTAACAGACTAAGCAGCAGCTCCCAACACGCACTGAAGCATCTAAAAACATTGAAGAACTTTATTCATTAAAATTACAAAAAGAATATAATATATATATGAATATATATATAGATTTATGCATAAATGTATATGAAAGAGTAAGATTTAGTTAAGCAACAGCCAGATTCAGAGCCGCATACTTGGATTATTTGATAGAGCCAGAGCTGACGAATGATATCATTATGTTTATGAAAGCGTTAACTGTTAGTCGGTAGAAGATACCCAGCGCAACTACTGACAGTCACTTATAGCAACTACCATTTAAATATATAATTATAAAGATATATATATACATATATATATATGAGAAGAGAAATCGGATTAAAGTATAGTAAACTGTAGTTAATAGTCCAATTTTTGATACATTTCAAGCGAATACCGAAAGCGAATGGAAAATATAATACTTGTGCTTTTATAAAATAGCGATTAGAGAATAGCGAGAGCCAATGTGCTAAGTAAAGTATATGATTATCTCTAAAGAAATGGATGAGAAGATGGAAACAAACAAGAAAACTGATTAAGCATTAAAAATTATGATGTAAGCCTCAAGTCGAAAGCGAAATGTTTGCACACAACTGATAAAGGATATAATGGATGATTTAAAAGGAACCGAAGTTAGATGTTTGAAGAACACCAACAATTTTTAGACTAGATTTTTACGTGCTTAGCCTAAGTTTTGTGATTTATTGTTTAATTCTTGCAGACGATTCTTTATAATTTGTATTTAATTTTTTGATCTTGCGATGACTTCTCCCACGCTCAAAGTATGAAACGAGTACGATTTAAAATATACAATATATATTACGTATGAGACATTTATACCATATGCTTTATATTTTAATTGAATTTTTTCGTTTTTTTTATCGACATCGATATGCATATATTTTACCCTATTTTTATGAAGAGTTTTACTTAATTAATTTTACCATTTGCATGTAAGATTAAAAAACAGAGAAAACAACAAACAAAAACAAACAAAAAATCAAATAAAATGTACGATAAACATTTAATTATTTTTTATTTCATTTATCACTAAGTTTTGTTAGAATTTTTTTTTTTGCGAAAATTCCAAGACTGCAAGCACAGAGAACTCGGTTTCATGCATTTTCGAGCCACGATCAGAGCATATTGAGGAAAGAACCAAAATAGAAGCAACTCACATAGACTTATAGCCAGACTATACAAGATAGTAACTGAATCACAATGGAAACCGAATCAAACACCAAATCAAGAAGCCGTAACACCAATAGCGCATTTTTACAACTTTGATACAGCATTTTGATACGAGATACGAACTATACACGAAAAAAATATGAGAGAATATGCTTAGGTTTGTATACGTTTATATGTGTGGTGGTGCATACAGTATAGTGTGGTAGCCAGTAAGACTCTATATATAAATATGTAGTATTAGCCGATCCAAGATGTCTATTCTATGATGATTCCTCTTGCTGGGCGGTGCAGCCGCGATTTCTCTGCCAAACCGCAATATCCTTGCTGTAGCCACTATCTAAGGACTAAGGTCAACATATGCAATCTACAAATTACACTATTAATACATAAATATGCCGCTTAGTTGATTTATTGCGCCTATGCATATAGAACTATATATTTAAAAATATACATAAACATATACGATAAACATATGAATTATACGTTTATTGCCATGAAACCCATTCCCTTGAAAACAAGTCGAAACCAAATCCATCAACGTGATATTGCTAATAAACAAAACCTAAAATACTATATGCAGACTCCATGCAGTTTTTTAAATAGTTTTGGGTTTTTGAAAAAGAACTAGATTTTTGGAAACTGCGACACTCCTTAAAGTGGCGGTGACATGTAGCTTTTATATTCATATCACAGCTTTGCTTTCAGGAGCGTTGAGGTTTCTCAAAGCCATCACAACGATAGTGAATTGTGGAATTTTTATTTTCCTAAAAATATGCAGTAGAGTTTAAACAATTTCTTATATTTTTTATATTACTAATTTTAAAGCTTTTATATTTTTTTATTTTGCTAACTTAGCCTACTCTTAGGGTACAGCGAAATAATAAACAAATAAATCATATTTAATAATGTGTTTCATTTCATTCATTGTGCATGGGTCTATATATTTTGTTAGATTGTAAAGCCTAAATTATAAAGCGGAGCAAATGCAAAAAAAAAACTCAAAATAATAGTGCAAAAAAAGAGGCTGCCCATGCTCCATTAGTCACGTGTGTGGGTGAAGGTTGTCTGTATGCCACCGCATTGGTTGGCTGCCAGGGGGCTGGCGGAGATAGATCTGCCGGAGGCAAGATCGTAATAATCTCGCATTACATAACCACAGTCAAGCGGCATTGTTTGTTGTGAGCAGTGCCATAAATAGGCCTCCCCGATGAGCACAAGCCCAATCGAATTACCGATACCCAATGAGCCATTAAGATATACAATTGAACTGTGGGCAGGAGTCTGGGGGCAATGTCTATGTTTGGCGACCTTCCCCTAGATATGACTTTCTTAAAATGTAAATGACCCAAAAAAAAGTCTGTTTCAATCTAAACAGATTGAAATGCATATAAATGGATGGGAAATTGTATAAGAAATGGTATATAAAGAATGGTTTGGTTTTAAGGTTTTAAAGAAGGAAGTATGGTATGGTAAGTATGGATCTTAAGGATGCAAGGCACCTTTTATGAAGATATGGTCTTTAATCAAAAATAAATAAAAAAAAGTACTTCATTTGAATTAATTTTTAAAAAATATCTAATAATAATGTACTATTTAAAATATTCTTTAGTTAAAACCCTTATAGATTTAGGATCTTTATTTTATTTCTTAATATTTCCCACCAACCTCCTCCAAGAACCTTTAACAGAGCTAGCTTATGTTAAGTCCCCTAGTCTCTGTTAAGACTCCAACGCAAAAGCTTTCCATTCAAAAAGCCGCCAATTCAAAACGAAAAGCGAGTGTTTACGAGTTTGGCCCGCAGTTTCTGTCCAACAGCCCCCGAGTACGGTTCAAGTTTTGTCAGCTCAGCTCAGTCTTAAGTAAATTCAGTGTAAATCGTTCGAAACCAACCTAGACAGGCAATTGGCCATAAATAAATCGGGAAACCTCTAAGAGACTTGAGAGACCGACACTTCAAAGCAGCTGTCTGTCACTTGAACCCAATCAACGAATCGAATCAACGAAATAATAAATCATCCACGAATCAACAACGAAAACAGCAATTTGAAATCTTCGAGTGTCTTTTCGGTGAACAGATGTTTTGAAAACTCACCGAAAACCGCCACATATCCTGGCAAGGACTGTCAACCTCCGGCCAAAGTGAAGTTTTTTATTGTGAAAAAAAAAAATAAATAGAGAATCCAGCAATCCAACGAAATCCAGTGGAGTTACTGCAGATAGAATATTAGTTTGTGGTAAGGATATAACTGGAGTAGGCGTTAACCAAGTCTAGAGAGAGATTGCGTGCTGACCCGATCCAAAGGTTCATTGACTGTTGTCTGTCTATCCGTCTGACTATTGGCATTTCCTGGTGGGTTTCGGTTTTGGCCTCGGCCTCGGTCTGGGTCTCGGGAAAACTCCGGCAGAGTTCCCAACAGAATAGCAGCTCCCAACCACCCCCTGGAGTCAGCTGTTCCGCCCATCTGCAGTGCGCTCCTCCCATTGTTTTGTCAATGACACCAGCCACCAGCTCACTTGTTGGCAGCGAGGTAACCCTTCCGGAGGTTCCGCGGAGTTGATACTTTTATTACCTATTACCTGTTACCCCTGTCGGGCCCATGACATCAGCCCAGCTCTAATAACCGGTCGACCCAGCGACGACCAAGCTCATTTTTCAAAGTCACTGATTATGAGAAGCACCTCCACCACAACAGAAAAAAAGCGTTAAACTCACAAAAATAATATAATAACCAAAGAAATCTCCCCGGGGGGAAATGCTCTACCGCAAAATAAATATTTATAAAATGATCTAACTGAAGTATATTTATGTGTTTCAAAATGCAAATGATCTCAGACTTGAGCCGCCAACGGAAGTAACATGTCTCATAAAATTCACTAACAAATACTCGTAATTATTACAAGCCATTTGGACAAGTTTGTTGTTTTTTTATTGACGTGATCTGAGAACCAAACCAGGTTCCAAATGGCCCGAAGAGCGAAAGGTTTGCCAATTTTCCAACAGTATTTTCCCAGCTAGCTTTCTCTTGGTTTTAATTTAGAGGCCCAGAACACGTTCGGCGCAGAGAATCGAGAATGTTGAACAAACTTAATTAGATTTGGAGATCGCAAACTAGTTCACTCCGTTGACGTCAAGAGCACTGAGAAAAATAAAGGGTTTTTCTATAAAATTTCTAACTAATTCTTTGAATAACTAAGGAATCTCTAATTTTCTGCAAAAGATAATAGAACAGATTTTTATAAAAACTGATTTAAAGTTTCGGACTTTGTATCTTTTATCAGAGTAGAACTCACATCTGTTTTGGCTCTGATTTGGATGTTTTTGTCTTTTTCTGACTCTTTTTGGCCATTTGCCGGTTGCTCACTTGCTTTCGTGGCCTGCTGTTTTTGGGAAAGGAATTGCTCAACTTGTCGGCTGTTAATTAAACTTATACACACCGACATTTAGTGCTTAAGGCAACCAACAAAAATTAAAAAACAAAAACAAATCGAGTCAATCGTTAATAGAGAGACAGCACAGCGAACGAATTATATAGCCATAATATTTGACGGAGTCATGGAGTTTTCGCTCCATGGAGGCGTGGGTCGGACCAACTGTCTGGAAACCCAATTCCGAACTGGCTTTTTCGGACAATGTGGATCCAATGTGGGCTAAAGGAAACGCCAGCCGCCGTATTTGGGCGTAAAAGTCTTTGAGATGGACGGCCTGGAAATTGTCTATATTTTGGGAATGATCTCACATTTAATTCCCCATTTGGTGAAAAATAAAAAACCATTGGGTTTTGAGTGATTGTTGTTGATGTTAAATACCCTATATGGTGGGACGGAAAGGTATATCATTGTTTATAGTTTCTTTTTAAAGAAAGTTAATTGAGTTGTATGTTGTTAAGATCTTTATTATTTCTGCCATTTTTAGTGGAATTAATTCTTAGTATAGAGCATCTAGTTGCTAACTAAACTTGAAGCTTTCATGTCTATTTATATTTTTGAAGTTGATATCACAAATTGAGGCTGACGTGTGCTTCTAC
Source organism: Drosophila bipectinata (assembly GCF_030179905.1). Classification (NCBI taxonomy): domain Eukaryota; kingdom Metazoa; phylum Arthropoda; class Insecta; order Diptera; family Drosophilidae; genus Drosophila; species Drosophila bipectinata. Next base: position 15,556,498 of record NC_091736.1, on the reverse strand, counting down.
ACTCGGGTTCGGGTCAATTGTGTGAATATCAATTTAAATCAAATAAAAATAAAGCAAAATAAACAAATCACTGAAGGTCATAAAGATAACACTGAATATTGCAAAGTCTGTGGAGAGCCGAGTGCTTTTATTTATTTGTTTATTAAATTGCAAAAAAGCATCTACAGGAGAGAGAGTGTGTATGTGGGTGGTTTCGTTTATAAGGCCGGTTTTTCCACCGACCCCGTGCATAGATTATCTAGCATCACCATCTATAATTTGATTACTGAAATCTGATCGCTGCATGCAAATTTATTGCATGAGCAAACGGTCTATTAACTTGATTAAATGCGACCTCTTAGCCGGTCTCTACAAAGGCCGTTTTATTCCAAAGAGCACTCAAGTGAATAAAAAACCGAATATAATTATGGAGAGTTTTTATTTTAGAGAAATAAAAGTATTTCACCAATGATATAAATGGATTAGATCATAGTTTTAATACTTTTAGTTATTTTTATACTTTTATAAAGTTTTTAACATTCATTTTCTTTTTAATGAGATATATTTTCTAACGGTCTAATGCTCCAAATATATATTATTATAACTATGAGTAACTAACCCGTGGGTAGACATCAGCTAAGACTTAGTGTCTGACAGATGTCTGACTTCTGTTGTTGGCCAAGCAGCGGCATTTGGCTCTGATTCATCAGTTTCCTTGGCTGATCTTGGCCCCGAACAGCAATTGAACGTCTAAATGAGATGTTGTATGGCTGCGTGGGCCAACACCAAGCTCATGAGATGGTGATGTAAGAGCTGCCATATAAGACCAGGTTCTAGAACCCAGTGTGTTCTGCGAATTGCATGCGAGGTCGTTGAGGAGGATTTCGGAAAGTGGCTGGCTGGCAGGCGAGCTCCAAGTATACGGCTCCAAGTAACAAGTGTTGCAGTTGGCAGGAGAGCGACACGACGGCTTTATTGGCCCTGTTAACAGCCAGACCACGCCTACACCCAACATAGTTGTAATTATTTACATAGCCAGGCGAAATTTTCACGGCCATGAAAGAAGTGGCACGCTCCGCTTTCCTTTCAACCATCAGGACTTGTTTTTGTTTCGACTTTAGTTTTGGGTTTTTTGCCTGACTTGTCCGTCATGCAATTGTCGGCCATAAGTCATTAAAAGTAATCGTTTTGTTGGCTTACATGCCCCACAAAATGGGCAGCATTAGCACTTGCTGTGTGCCTCTCCTGGGGGCCAACCTTGTTGACCAGACCCACTAGTACTTAGTGGGACTCCAAATCCAGCCACTTCACTTCAATTCCAAATCCAGCCCCGTATCGATTACACGCGCCAAATTAGATCCATGTGTGTACCATATGCATATAAAGTTGTTCCAAAAGCTCCTGTCTTGTTTCGTCCTGATACCAGCCGGCACCGTCTGTTTTCCCGCCCCACGATGGGCACGAAAGTCATACATACGTTCCGGGCCTTGTGCCGAGCTGTGAAAAATGGAAAGAAGGTCGTCGCCCAGGGCAGCCGAAATCAGGCGGAATATAAATGTTGTTGAGGGGGGTTATCGTAAAAATATTTATTATAGACAACCATTTCTATAGTTGGTAACTTTATGCTAAACAGACATTGGTAGTGTCTTGAGAATGTTTTGGGTTATTTTGGTAAATAAATTAGTAGCATTTTCCAGCAAGGTATTTGTGGAAAATTGTAACTATTTTGTAGTCACGTAATCTGTAAATCTAGTTTGCGAAAGTGTTTAGTTGCTAATTTAAGTAAACACGATATCAATTTGGAGCCATGTACTATAACAAGAATTTAAATTAGCTGTCAAGTTAATTTAAGAAAATATTTTGAAATGGGTTTCAATTAAAGACTTGAACATGAAGACATGAGTTCAGATGTTGTGATAGTTTTTTTACCCAAACACTTATTTATTTTGTAGTAAAATTATCGGTTTCTACATAAAGCCCTTACTATTTCTTTGTATACTAATTTTCACCCCTTTTTTGTACTATTTCCCCCGTCCCTGTACTTTTGAGCCTACCGCAAAGTTATTGGTATTGTTTGTCTTTCACGCGGCCCAACAAATCCCCGGCTGCTAAAGAAATGAAAAAAAAAACAAGCTAACAACTGAGCAACAGCCACTGCAAAGTGACAGCCGCCACACGCCACGCCCCATTCCACCAAATTTATTTTCATTTTTTTTATATTGGATTTCCCACACGCCTGGCTATTAGCCGGCTCACGGAATTGGCCCAGAAAATTCGAAACTTGGCGCGCCCAGATCTAGACGATTGATTTTTGTGCCATCGACTGGCAGTGAGGTGGAATAGGACGGAATTTGGATTATTAGGTTACCCAAATTTTAGGGGTCGAACCATTAATTTCTCTCCTCCCATTCCTCTCTTTGAGAAACCCCTTCTAGAGTTTTCAGTCAACTTTGCTGGTTCAGTCAAATCAACAAACTTTTGAAAACATTTTCTATTAGGACAGGCTTTAAAACCTTGAATTAATTTTAAATTATACCAAAATGAAGAAGGTGCGGCTATCCTTTTTACTTACTAAATGCAATAATGTATTAATTTATATTTTAGCAAGTCGGTTTCAGGAAGAAAAAGTTCAAGGAGCAGGGACCCTGCGCCCGTACCCGAAAGATACGATCCCTGAATATGGGCGGGACTGTGGAGCAGCGACCTTGGACCCCGACTGTCCGTATTGGCAAGATTGCCGCCGAAACTACTAATCCTGGACCGGCTATTGTCACGCTTCCAACTTTGATTGGTAAGTTAATTGGCTAACTAAATTATTAACTAACTAAACTAAATTTAATATTAGGCAGCAAAGTGCCCGATTCTAAAAAGAAAGCGGCTCCTTCGTATTCCTTTGGTCACAAGTTGGGTAACAAATACGACACCTTTGGCCCGGGTCCAGCCCAATACAATGTTACAGGTCTGAGGGCCAAGGGAAGGGACTATCCAAGGGCTGCCACCCTGCAAAGTCGACCCAAGGAACTGACCCGCTTCCAAAATCCAGGACCAGGCGGTAAGCTTTGAGTTCAAAATTTATACAAAATATAAAAATATATAAAATCTTTAGAATACGATGTTCTGCATGCGGCCAAGGCGGCTATGGATGCCCCTCCAAGATATACCTTTGGCCAGAAACCCGCGACCCTCAAGTCCTTCCAGATACCAGGTGAGTTTCAGAATTCTTTCTTTTCTAAAATATGGTGTTTTCGGGCTTGGAGTTGGAGTTGGATTTGGATTTGAAAATTTTGAATTTGGCGTTGAATTTTGGTGTGTGTTTCGGGTTGCTGTTGTGGTTATTGCTGTTGGCTGTTGCTGTTGCATGTTGGCTGTTGCCTGTTGCGGATTCGGGAGATCATCAAGCCATCAATCAATCAAGAATCAGTGAATCAATCATGGATCCATCTTGTATATAGAAGCGTATTCATTAACTAATCCTATACCATGCCATAAGTAAGTTGCTACCCCCTGCTTTCTCTCTCTCTATTTTCCACATTCAGTATCTTTGTATCTTTATCTTTCGTAATTGTATCTCAGTAGCTATTCCGTAGTTGTATCTGCTTGATGTAGACTTTCTATTTCTCTTAGTTCTTTAAAATTAATAGGATACACTTTTGTCGATTTTAGTAATCAATATATTTGAGGTTTAAACAAGAGTCTATTGATTTATTTGTTTTCTTTAAATATTTATTTATTCAACTTTCTATGCCTTAAATAGTTAACATCTAAATTTGTTAAATTTTTATGTGGGTGGCGTTTCTGACGTTGTATTTATTTTTGTTAGATTTTTAGAAGTCGCCCACCTCACTCAAGCTGTATATACGTTCCATTAGTGTTTCTATGTTTCAGTAATTTGTGTTTTGCGTTTTTGTGTATTTTTTTGCTTTGATTTGATTTGATTTTAATTTGTGACGTTCTTCTCTTTTTAATGACAAAATCGATAATCAGGTCCCAATCATTATCAAGTGGTGCCACTTGATGTCGTCAAGCGGCGAGCCCCTCGATATTCCTTTCGCATTAAAGTTAACGTCTACATTGTTGACAATCCAGGTAACCCAACTAACTGTTTTGGTCTTTGGTGTCTAAATTTCGCTCTCAAATAATACCTCTTCTAACAAGTCTTTCCAACCCACCTCATCACTAAGTTACCCCGATCTATCCCAAACTAAATCTATATCTTACATGCTCACTCCCTAGTCTTGTAGTTCACTTAGCTTAGACCTCTTAATACTAGTTTTTGTCTTGATTCGAGTCGAATTTTTTACGTTTTATTAACACTAACAGCTCCGAATAGCTATTGCCCTGAAAAGGTCACGCAATCAAAAAAGAATGCGCCACGCTACACTTTTGGTAGACGAACTAAAATCCAACACGACCAGGGCACACCAGGTAATAATCCCCATCACTCCGCCACCCCCCCAGTAACTTGTATTCTGTAATCTGTATTTGAATTTGAATCTGAAGTGATTACAATTGGACAGTATCCTTAGAATATCTCACATATTTGTTTATTTATGGCACTCGGATCTCCACAATTAAATCCTAATATTTATCCCATTCACAGCTCCTGGCGCCTATTGTCCTGAGAAGGTGAAGCTCAATAAGACGCCAGAGTTTAGTTTTGGCATCAAACACCATGAACTGCGACCGGACTACACACCAGGTTTGTTTGGATTTTAATTCCTGAATTATTTTCTAAAAGTAGCTGCTTCACGCTTTTCACAATTTTGATTTTTAATTAGCGCCGGGCACTTACAAGCCCGAGCAGGTTAGCCTCGAACACAATCCCGCCTATAGTTTTGGCATAAAAACCAAACACATTCAGGTCAGCGACACCCCAGGTAAGGTCCTTGGCAACACCTGTTCAATTAGTTTAGATTATTTTGGATTTATTTTTTGCAATTTTGTAGCACCCGGTGCTTACAGTCCCGAAAAATCAAAGTTACACTCCACACCCGCGTACTCGATCACAGGCAAGGCTTCTCATGATGTTGTAGATTGCACGCCTGGTAAGTCCATTAAGTCTATAAATTTCTTGCACATATTTGCCATAAAACTCCACCATATCTTACATAATCCCATCCAATTCTAACTCCTTTCAGCACCCGGCGCATACGAACCAGAAAAGTGTGTGCTGAGCAAGACGCCCGCCTTTAGCTTCGGCCACCGCGTGGAGCTCGCCAAGGCCAGCGACACCCCCGCCCCGGGCACCTACCAGCCCGAGAAGGTGCGGCTGGACAGCACGCCGGCCTTCACCCTCTCCGGCCGCCACGAAATCAAGGCGGTGAGCGAGACCCCAGCGCCCGGTTCGTATGCCCCGGAAAAGTATCGCAACGATCGCACGCCCGCCTTCACCTTCGGCGGTAAGAACGAGCAGCGGCTCGAGAGCTCCACTCCGGCACCTGGCGACTACCATCCAGAAAAAGTCCGGCACGATCACAATCCTGCTTTCTCATTCGCCGGTCGCCACGATTTGCACAAAATAAGCGAGACACCAGCCCCCGGGGACTACCACCCGGAAAAGGTAAGGCAGGACCACAACCCAGCCTTCTCCTTCGCCGGACGTCACGATCTGCAGAAGCCCGAAAATACCCCAGCTCCCGGGGCCTACTCCCCGGAGAAAGTCCGCCAAGATCACAATCCTGCATTTTCGATGGCTGGGAAGCACACCCAGAAGGTGTCCAGCGATACTCCTGCTCCTGGGGATTACTGTCCCGAAAAGGTTAGATTAGATCATACTCCTGCTTACACCTTTGGAGGAAAGAATGATCCTAAAGTGGAGAACAATACTCCCGCTCCAGGGGATTACTGCCCTGAGAAGGTCAGACAAGATCACAATCCTGCTTTCTCGTTCGCTGGTCGTCATGACCTCCACAAACCTGACAGCAATCCTGCTCCAGGAGCTTACTCCCCGGAGAAAGTCCGTCAGGATCACAATCCTGCATTTTCGATGGCTGGGAAGCACACCCAGAAGGTCTCCAGCGATACTCCTGCTCCCGGGGATTACTGTCCCGAAAAGGTTAGATTAGACCACACTCCTGCTTACACCTTTGGAGGAAAGAATGATCCTAAAGTGGAGAACAATACCCCTGCTCCTGGTGACTATCATCCAGAAAAAGTCAGACAAGATCACAATCCAGCTTTCTCGTTTGGTGGTCGACACGACCTTCACAAACCTGACAATAATCCTGCTCCTGGAGCTTACTCCCCGGAGAAAGTCCGTCAGGATCACAATCCTGCTTTTTCAATGGCTGGAAAGTATATTCAAAGGGTTTCAAGCGATACTCCAGCTCCTGGTGATTATTGTCCCGAAAAGGTTAGATTAGATCACACTCCCGCTTACACCTTTGGAGGAAAGAATGATCCTAAAGTGGAGAATAATACCCCCGCCCCTGGGGATTACCATCCCGAAAAGGTGAGACAGGATCACAACCCTGCTTTCTCATTCGCTGGACGCCACGATCTCTATAAACCCAATGAAACTCCCGCTCCAGGAGCCTATTCTCCAGAGAAAGTCAGACAAGATCACAATCCTGCATTTTCGATGGCTGGAAAGCACACCCAGAAGGTGTCCAGCGATACTCCTGCTCCCGGTGATTACTGTCCCGAAAAGGTTAGACTAGACCACACTCCTGCCTATACTTTTGGAGGAAAGAATGATCCTAAAGTGGAGAACAATACCCCTGCTCCTGGTGACTATCATCCAGAAAAAGTCAGACAAGATCATAATCCCGCTTTCTCGTTCGCTGGTCGACACGACCTCCACAAGCCAGATAGCAATCCCGCTCCTGGAGCTTACTTCCCGGAGAAAGTCCGCCAAGATCACAATCCTGCATTTTCGATGGCTGGAAAGCACACCCAGAAGGTGTCCAGCGATACTCCTGCTCCCGGTGATTACTGTCCCGAAAAGGTTAGATTAGACCACACTCCTGCCTATACTTTTGGAGGAAAGAATGATCCTAAAGTGGAGAACAATACCCCTGCTCCTGGGGATTACCATCCAGAAAAGGTCAGACAGGATCACAATCCGGCTTTCTCATTCGCTGGACGCCACGATCTCTATAAACCTAATGAAACTCCCGCTCCAGGAGCCTACTCCCCGGAGAAAGTCCGCCAAGATCACAATCCTGCTTTTTCGATGGCTGGAAAGCACACACAGAAGGTGTCCAGTGATACTCCTGCCCCAGGAGATTACTGCCCCGAAAAAGTTAGATTAGACCACACTCCTGCCTATACTTTTGGGGAAAAGAATGACCTCAAAATTGAAAACTACACTCCTGCTCCTGGGGAGTACTCTCCAGAGAAGGTAAGACAAGATCACAATCCGGCTTTCTCGTTCGGAGGTCGACACGACCTCCACAAACCTAACAGCAATCCTGCTCCTGGAGCTTACTCTCCGGAGAAAGTTAGACAAGACCACAATCCAGCTTTTTCGATGGCTGGAAAGTACATTCAAAAGGTGTCCAGTGATACCCCTGCTCCTGGTGATTACTGTCCCGAAAAGGTTAGGTTAGACCACACTCCCGCTTATACTTTTGGGGGAAAGAACGACCTAAAAATCGATAACCACACACCGGCTCCTGGTGACTATCATCCGGAAAAAGTAAGGCAGGATCACAACCCCGCTTTCTCATTCGCTGGACGCCACGATCTACATAAACCCAATGACACCCCGGCTCCTGGGGCATACGCTCCGGAGAAGGTTCGCCAAGATCACAACCCAGCTTTCAGCTTTGGCGGCAAGTACGACCCCAAGGCGGAAGTGACTCATCCTGCGCCATGCGACTACGCCCCCGAGAGAGTTCGCCTCGACCATACACCCGCCTACACCATTGCAGGTCGTCCGACCGCCGAGCCGGTGAGCCAGACCCCGGCTCCGTGCGACTACCATCCGGAGCAGTGTCATGTGGACAGCACCCCTGCCTTTACCTTTGGCATGCGACTGGGAAGAGAACTCGTCTCTGATACACCAGGCAAGTTATTTACAGGGTGGGCCATGTGTGGAATACTCTACCTAGAAGTCCTTGAGCATCGATGACACTAACTAGGGTCTGTGCCGTTACAGCACCCTCTGCATACGAGCCTGAAAAGCACTCCCTGCACTCAACACCGGCCTTCACCTTCGGCACAAAGTCGGAGATCCGAGTGGCCTCCGATGCCCCAGGTAAGAGATGGCTCAGACCACAATTTCTCGCTAGTGTTGCATGTTGTCGTTGTGCGTTGCATGTATCCCGCTTCTTATCCCTGCCTGCCTTTTAGCCCCCGGCCATTACCATCCCGAGCAGTGCAAGCTGGACAGCTCCCCGGCTTACAGTTTTGGCCTAAAAACGGCTCCGTTGCCAAACCTTCCAGGTAGGTTACTTCCTATCCGCTTACATGTTGGTACCGGACTGTGGTTCTTCAAGGGTATCTGTTCTATGTGTTTTATGTTTCTTTTGTGTCCTTGTTCTTTTTTATTCCATGTTCTTTCGCACATTATTATCGTTTTGGTGTTCTGGCCATGATCTCATCCATGTTGTATGTATCTCTGTAAATATAATCACCCATCACTAGAGCCAAAGGGCGCTTACATCGAAGATCGAATTGTCCAAAGACGCGAGCGTCGTCTGGCCAGTCCCGGTAAGAATAGCCACAGAATCATAATTTCATTCTTAAAAGTCACCTGTTCTCCGAAAGCGTTTCAAAATATATCAGTCTGTGGTAATTTTAATATTATGGATTAAGTATTAAATAAAATTGAATCTCTCATAAAGAAATGGCTTTACGTCTATGCAAAGTATTTAGTGAACCTATCACTATGAGAATATATATTTTTTTGACCCTCTTCGTAATTATTGGCTGTAGCGCTCGTGAATGGTACAAGAAAAACTTTCGTAAGGATTTTCATAAAGTTGGGGATGGGGTAACCCCTCACCATGTGTCCTATTGTTAACCTCGTTCTTTGCCAGGTCCAAACCACCATTGCCTGATTAGAAATAGATACAGGCACGAGTCGAGCTGTAGAGGGCCACGTCGTATATTTTTCACCTTCCATCGGATTATCTATGACTGTGCCACGGTACCAAACCAAACCAAAACCCTGTCGCTCCACGTAACCTGTCCTATATTTAAAGGTATACACCAAGTGTCCAAAGGTGCATAGATATAACGAATACCATCTCAAGTCAAATTGTCGGAATGACTGCATGTTTTACATGCAGCGTCCAACCTTAGCCCCAACCGAAGCTCCCGCGCCAGCCGCCCCTGGAGGAGCCCCTGGAGGTGCTCCTGGAGGTGCTCCTGGAGGTGCCCCTGGAGGTGCCCCTGGAGGTGCTCCTGGAGGAGCTCCTGGAGGCGCGACGAAAGATAAAGACAAACCAGATAAAGATAAAGACAAACCAGACAAAAATAAAGGTTTCGAGGATCCTAAACACAGCGAGGAAGACATTGAAAAAGGCCCTGCGGGAACTGGAAGACCTGGAAGACGTTCCCAACGTGGTTTTGAGCCTCCGTTTGAGCCACCGGTTGCGCCTATGGTTGAGCATCCCCTTGAGCCCCCTCCCTTTGAAGATCTACCCCCATGAGGTGGAGATGAGGCCGCTACCCCAGCAAAGAGTCGATGAAAAGAAATGCATCACATATCATAACCCTTAAAATAACCTAAAAACCACACCGACTAGGGATAAGATCCTGAAAATGGTTAGAAAATGCTTCCAGTTTCGCCTCTTTTGTCGACTTTATATAAAAATATACAATGAAAAATTTAATTTAGAAAATTCTATAAAGTGTGACGGCCCTCCATGTAGAACGTCAGTCCATTTTCAAATTCCCAATGGGACGGTTGATGTTTTTCTGTTTGACCGTCGGGTGCATCGTGGTTTTCGTCAGTCCGTGGCAGATGAGGAACCGGTGTAAGGATTAACCACCATAGCCGATTTAATCGGCATTCCCAAGGCCCATAATACAATTTTTTATCCCGATTTTTATAAGTTCGGAACAATGCCTGTCTCGTCAAAAACAGATACAGTGTCGAGAAGAACTGCCATGGGGCACGTCGTTCTTTCTACAGCTTCCATCGCGTGATTCTCGACTGCATTAAGGTACTGTGTAGTACTACTGCTGACCATCCCATCTCACATGTCCTTTATGCGATTTTTAAGGTTTACTCGAAGTGCCCTCGAGTGCATACTAGGAACGATTACAGCAGCCTGAGCAGTTGTCGGAACGATTGCCAGTTCCACATGAAGCCACCAACCGACTTTCCTTCAACCGCAAAGCCCGAAGGCGGAGCTCCAGATGATGGAGCAGCTCCTGCTCCTGGTCCTGCTCCTGCTCCAGAGGGCGGAGCTCCTGCGCCCGAGGGAGGAGCTCCTGCCCCTGAAGGTGGCGCAGATCCTCCTGCTGGCGATCCTCCCGCTGGAGGACGGAGATCAGGAAAATCGAGGAAATGGGGGAGATCGGGAAAGGTCCAAGCTAAAGTTAAGCCCAAATCACCACCAAAGGGCCTGAGAACAGGAAAACGCGTCCCAAAGTCCCAAACCAAAACCAAAACTTATTACTAATGCAGGATCCTGATCTAGAATCCTTTTATATTAAGGTTGGAATATGTCTGGAAGGGTATAAAAATGGTTAATAAGCTTAATAAATTAGTTCCACATTTTTTTGCATTTTTGTAGGCTTTTAATTCATAATTCTACGGCTGATCCGCTTTGAAACGCATTTTATTTCATCAAGCTTTTTTTTAGAATATATCGCACCACAAACTTATGTGTTTATTTTTCTTTCAACCAATCCAATGACTATCCTTTGCACAGTACGCAACAACGGTGACTGCACCAGCACCACCACAACCACAAATAATAGCCAAAACAATGCAAATGGTAGCAGCAGCACAACCACAACTACAACCACCACGACAACCACAAAGACCTTTATCAACGGCGTGGAGCAACCGGATCTGGTGCAAAAGCAAACAAAGCAAAGCACCAAAAAGCAGGTGAATGGCGTCGCCCACAATGAGCTCAAGTCAGCAGCCCTTAGCAATGGGAACCACTCGAAGGTGGTCAGCACCACCACTACAGAGAAGCAGGTGGTGCACGGCGAAAAGATGAGCGATAACATGAAAGTAGTGGCCAGCGGTAAGTCGGACGCCAGTGCCACCAAGACGGCCGCCGTGAGCCATCAGACGGTGGTGCGCTCCGATGGCGCCATTGTGTCTAGTAACCAGTCTTCGAGGATGCAGACGGTCAAGTACGCTGTGGAGGCGAGCAGCGTACAGGAGAAGATCATCAGGTAACGCCAAGGGCAAAAATCAAGAAAATCATATCAAGTATACGCACTGTGAACTGGACATTACTCATACGTCCTGTTGTCCATTCTTAACTATCTTAGGTATTTTTTTTTATTTAATCCTTCAAGGCTCAAGCCCTAATAAATCTCAAAATATGATTCGTGTTAGAGTTGTGTATTTACTTTCAGGCCAAGTTACAAATCAAGATCATCATCAACAATCCACAACTAACCCAAACCATTCTAACTCCAGCTCTGAAAGACAAGTCATTGGAAACTACCTTTAACCTTTTTTTTATTTAATTTCTTATTAAATTTGCTTATTTATTTTTTATAATGTTCAACAGCTCCTAACGTCTACAAAATACCAACCGTCATGGGCAGCAGCAAGGAAGGAAAGATCAAATCGGCTCCGGCTTACACGATGACCGGACGCGAAAAGCCGCCACTGATTCCGGTGTTCATCTTCCCCGGACCCGGCTACTACGATGGCGAGTATACGGTGGTTAAGTCCAAGCCGCCAGTCTACTCGATGCGTGGCAAGTTCAAGATGCTGAGTGATGACAACAAGCCCGGACCCGGAGCCCATTGTCCGGAGAAGGTGAGCAATATTTTTCATGTTTATTTTAATTTCTGCGGTGTAAGCCCTTGTGGAAACGGAGCTGTTCATATATGGCTCCAAAGATATCCCTTTAACCCTTAAATTAATTAAACTTCTGCCACGCCCACAGTATTGGGAGAAGCGATCGCCCCCGGCCATATCCTTTGGAATTTTGCACTCCAAGTATTGCAAGAAAACCACAATGGTCGCTGTCCCCGAGCGCTGTAATCGCATATTGTTAGCTGGTCGTCCGGATAAGGGCTTTAATGATTTCTAAAATTAACCAAATTTGTTAATAAGATTCTCTGAACAGCATTTCCATTCAGATTGCATTTATTCTGGTTTCTATTTTCTTTTTTCCTTCACAAATAGGTTAATCTCTCCCATGTGCCCGCCTATAGCTTTGGGATCAAGCACTCGCAGTATCTGGGTCGTTTAAACGAGAAGAACTCTGAGTACGACTATAGCTTTTCGGGAATCTGCTGAAGTTGGAGCTCTCCTTACTCCTTCAACTGCCCAAGACGGTCTTCGAAGAACAGCTTCCTTACCTTAACGCCACTCTACCTATGCAATTCGTATTGAAACTAACCTTTAAGTTTTAACTGTTTCTGAAACCTATTTGTAAGCCGAAAGTGTTGTGGAATGTTACATATGTATACACGATTATATAAATGAGATTACTAATATAAAAGACTTGTTTTCATTTTTATTTTAATTAACGTAATCCCAATTTAAGTCCATGTGATTAATGGGTTAGTATTAAAGATAAATTCGTTATAGGTACTCCGATACAAATCTGACGAAATTGCATTTACTAGGGATCCCTACACGAAAGGTGGACAAAAAAATCTAAAAAATATTTTTTCTTAGGATTTTTATGCAGAATGGTTGGGAATCGATCCCGAAATCGTTTAAGGTACTCAGCTTGAGAACCGGAGAAGAATTGGGGAAGATATAGCTGTCACTGTGGACCCTATAGGGAAAAACCCCATTTTTAAGGGATCCCATCACGAAAAATGGAAAAAAAATCTAAAAATTATTTCGTCTCAGGATTTTGACGCAGAATGATGGCGAATCGATCCGCTTGAGAATCGGACGAAAATTGGGAAAGATATAGGCATCACTGTGGACTCTATAAGAGAAAACCCCATTTTCTAGGCATCCCATCACGAAAAATGGACAAAAAATCGAAAAAATTTTTCGTCTCAGGATTTTGATGCAGAATGATGGCGAATCGATCCACAAATCGTTTAAGGTACTCCGCTTGAGAATCGGACAAGAATTGGGAAAGATATAGGCATCACTGTGGACTCTATAAGAGAAAACCCCATTTTCTAGGCATCCCATCAACAAAAATGGACAAAAAATCTTAAAAATATTTCGTCTTAGGATTTTGATGCAGAATGATGGCAAATCGATCCACAAATCGTTTAAGGTACTCCGCTTGAGAATCGGACAAGAATTGGGAAAGATATAGGCATCACTGTGGACTCTATAAGAGAAAACCCCATTTTCTAGGCATCCCATCACGAAAAATGGACAAAAAATCTTAAAAATATTTCGTCTTAGGATTTTGATGCAGAATGATGGCAAATCGATCCACAAATCGTTTAAGGTACTCCGCTTGAGAATCGGACAAGAATTGGGAAAGATATAGGCATCACTGTGGACTCTATAAGAGAAAACCCCATTTTCTAGGCATCCCATCACGAAAAATGGACAAAAAATCTTAAAAATATTTCGTCTTAGGATTTTGATGCAGAATGATGGCGAATCGATCCACAAATCGTTTAAGGTACTCCGCTTGAGAATCGGACAAGAATTGGGAAAGATATAGGCATCACTGTGGACTCTATAAGAGAAAACCCCATTTTCTAGGCATCCCATCACGAAAAATGGACAAAAAATCTTAAAAATATTTCGTCTTAGGATTTTGATGCAGAATGATGGCAAATCGATCCACAAATCGTTTAAGGTACTCCGCTTGAGAATCGGACAAGAATTGGGAAAGATATAGGCATCACTGTGGACTCTATAAGAGAAAACCCCATTTTCTAGGCATCCCATCACGAAAAATGGACAAAAAATCTTAAAAATATTTCGTCTTAGGATTTTGATGCAGAATGATGGCAAATCGATCCACAAATCGTTTAAGGTACTCCGCTTTAGAATCGGATGAGAATTGGGAAAGATATAGCCATCACTGTGGACCCTATAGGTGAAAGCCCCATTTTCAAGGGATCGCATCACGAAAAATGGACAAAAAAACTTAAAAATATTTCGTCTGGGGTTTTTGATGCAAAATGGTGGCGAATCGATCCACAAATCGTTTAAGGTACTCCGCTTGAGAATCGACCAAGAATTGGGGAAGATATAGCCATCACTGTGGACTCTATAGGGGAAAACCCCATTTTCAAGGGAACCCAAAAAATTGGTCCCTTTCTGAACTAGTCAAGAAATAGACAAAAACTAGGCTAAAATATGTTCAAGTCCATTTGCCCAAGTGCCATCTTTCCATATTAAGAGAAAGGGTTGATCATTTTCCACATGAATCCCAAAGTTAGCTGCTCTCTCAATTTTTTTTATTTTCTGCGTGCATTACCTCAATACCAGATTTATTTGTTTTCGTATTTACAACTACAGATTTGCAAGACTCATAATATAAACATTGTCCTTTGACAGGACCCAATTGCCTTTAGTTCTTGGTTAGCTCGATTTCGGCATGGATGCAGGACTTTCCCTGAAAAATAGGCAACAGAAAATGGAAAGTTTAAAAAATAGCCCAAGTAACAAATAAATGAAGAACCCACAGTGTCGTGCTTGATTTCTGCGTCGATTATGAGATGTCCTCGGGCCATTCCCAACATGGCCTTGTATTTGCTGAAGTCCACGGTATGCTCATTGGCACAGACCTTCTCCTCGGCGACCGGACAGGCGGAGGGGGCACCGAAGAGCTTCATCAGGTTCTTGGCCTCCGTGGATGCCTGATCGATGGCGGCACAGAGATCCACCTTGCCCTCCTTCATCACGATGCCGTCCTTCTGGACCTTGAACTTGGCCATGGCGGTGGAGAAGGGCTTGTTGATGATACAGCCCGAGGGCACCAGTTCGCACTTCTTATTCAGCTTCAAGCTGAAGTCATCGCCCACGGTCATAATGGCATCGTCGCCGGCACAGTTCTCAATCTTCACCAGCTTGGCCTTGTAGCCATTCTGCAAGGATCTCACTGATTAGTTATAATTCGGTTCGATTATCCTTGTAACTTACACAGGCCAGAGCTGCCTGGAAGGCCAGGCAGCAGAGCAGGGCAAAGCAAATTCCACGCAGCATGCTGTTAATTCCAAATTGAGGCTGATTTTGGTTTTGGCCAGTCCAGGATGACCTTACCGCTATTTATACGAGTTACTGGCTAACCCCGATTCTTGGATATCCGCAATTATTTGCGCATTAAGCGGCACTTGGGTTTGGCGATCAGCGATCGTTCGGCTCAATTGATTGCTGAACTGCCACTGGGCCGACGGTCATCCATTAAAGCCGTCTAAATGCCGGAATTATTATGGTCAGCTATTTTTTTAATTACTCCCAGGCATGACATCTATTTCTGAGTTTGTATATTCTATGATTAGCATGTCGATGGAATTTGATCTCGGGATCACTCCAAAATTTGTTTGCACTCGCAACCAAAATAAAGGCCCAATCATCAAACTCCAGTTAAAAATCAGCGGAAAATAATTGATAAGTAGTCATCACTCTTGTTACCCGACAACTGCATTGTTGCAGGGATATTTGGTGCAGTGTAACTGATAAGCTGTGATATGAATGGATGCTTGACTTTTTAATGGCAGCGTATTAATTAAATGCATTCAATAAAGAAATGTATAAACCCGCAGTGTCTACTTTTATACAATATTTTAATTATATTTTTTGTTAGCTTGGTTTGGTAATGTATTTTATAATTATAATAAAATGTAATTTATATATTAATTCTTATTAAATGGTTTTGAATTTAGACTTATTTATTATTAAATTTTATTAAATATATTAAATATTATTATTAACATGAACAATACATTTTAAAGGTCATTAAACTTCAGTTATAAAACTTTCCATTTCTGGACTACTTTTTAATAAAAGCTTATATTCGTAGATATCTTTTAATAATCTGGATTCTAGACTTATATTTAAAAAAATTTATTAAAACCATTTATTTTAACCATTATGGCGCAAGTTTTAAATGCGAGAAAAATTTTAAAATTAAGCTGGCCAAAATGTAGAAAACTTTTCGTGGCAGCACTTCTGTCTTTATCCCTAGACTTGGCAGCACTGAAACATTTTTACGCCAGACGGGCAGCACTTGCCTATGAGAAATGAGTCAAGAGAGCAACAGAACAGTGGAATAAAAGAAACATTTTTTTATTAAAAATGTTATATATTCAAAACTTAAATGAAGTTTTAAAAGGCAACGCCAATTCAAATTCAACCGTCTTAGAAGACACACTCCGCCCTGCTCTGAGAGAGAGTTGAAGCGAGAGAGTTAATCCCATTGAAACACTTGAAAAAAAGACTATCTAATTGTCAACTCTTTACAGGCAACAGTCATCTGTTGTTGCTGCAAGACTCAAGACCTCACATCGAAATAAACAGTCGTGGAAGTCGGACGTGTGTTGTTCTTAACAATATTCGTAAGCTCTTGGAGCGTGTTTTTATTAATTGTGGTTCTTCAGCCAGTTGTTAAATATTATTCAAATATTGTCGACGTCGCAGTATAATTTTTTGACGGAAAAAAGCAAACAAACAAAAGCCCACGCAGAAGTGTTAAACAAAAATTCACAACGTAAGCGGTAATTTAATTTATAGAAGGTTAAAAAAAAATATAGAAAAATAAAATAAAAAATAATATATATATTAAATAAAAAACAAAAAAGAGAAAAAATCGTGCACGAGGTGGCGGCTCAATAAGTGCTAAATAAATAACAAAAGTTTAGATATTTTAGAGAGCGCGAGAACAGCCAATACATAGGAATATAATAGGTAAATAACCAACACAGATACAAATCCATCTACAGGTGGGTGACTTGTCGTGTGATATTGAAATACAAAATCAAATTCGAATCAATTCACTTTAGTGTGTGTGACTGTGGTTTTGTGTTGGTTTCAAAGAAATTCAATTTACCGAAAAACAAATTCTATATGCTATACCATATAGTGTGGAAGTGTGTGTTTTGGTTATCAGTGACCTTTTTAGGTATTATCAAATTTGAGTGTGTATATTGATAAGAATACAAATAAGAAAAAAAAAATAGTATTGAGTGTATCTGTGGCACCACCATCGACCATCGAATACGTCAACGGCATTCCAAGTAAAACGAGACTACAAACATTGTCAATTCACCGGATTCAGGTATTCAAGATCGTGAATCATCATCCATCGCCGATCGTGACTGTAAATATGCGGTTAACTGTAGACTGCGTAAGATACGAAGCTACAAACAAATTTGTACATCTTACCAAGTGGCTTAATCATCGTTTTCTAGCAACTACCATTTCAAAATAAAAAAATAAGAGTTTTAATGAAAGAGTTCACCTTTCTTTTGTTTGTTTGATGAAAAGTGTGTATATGTATAGAGTATCACCTTGTTTTGTATTGACTTTCCAAAACCGGTTCTTGAGTTTCTTGACCAACGAACCAAAATATAAAAAAAAAGTTTTGATAAACAACAATACGTGACTCAGTGTTCACCCTCACTGGCGAAGTTCCGATCGGAATCAAAGGCCTATAACTCACTGCCACCAATTGGGGCAACACCAATTGCTCACTGTATCCAATTTGTTTATTGAATACAGATCTGTTGCACTCGCCAGCCTCGCCCGGAGAACTGGTGCCCCGTTTATCTCTGGGTACTTGAGAATAGTACTAACTGCTGGATGCTATCCATCAAGCGGGGGCCATGAACGAAAAAACCGAAAATGCCAGGAGTCATAATGCTGTCAAATCTAAGGAAATAGGCGTATAAACATACTATAGTGGAATTTCCCACTCCGCGAGTTTTGCAAAAAATCAATAGGAATAAACATTTCTTGGAATGGGGCTTGCAGTATGTTTCTTTCACACCTTTCCTTTCTATTCTGAATGTTGAATACGAGCCGCATTAATCAGGCGTCGGTTTATGGCCAACAGAAAGTATCTACAAGATACTCTACGTCCCGATTGGCCCCCACGGCGTGTCAAATTTAAGCCACTTTGTTGCTGTTGATTATGGTATCCAGTGTTGGTAGTACCAAAGTGGTATAAATTAGATGCACTGCGAAAAATTATGCAATTATATGTTGCTAGATCTTATATTATTATACAAATTTTCTTTATGTGGATCTAGTCCTTAGCTTGGCCACTTGCCCCATAAATATTGCCTTTTGAGATAATATCTGTGTAATTGAATTTGCCGGTTACCAATACCCATAAATAAAACGATATATCTCTGCCATATTGACCACGTTTCCACGCCCTTCTGTGTGGCTCTATGAATGGACTTTGTGACACCTTTAGACTCCATACTTCCGTTGGTGCAGCTGCCACTTTTTCCGAACATAAATAAATAATAAATGGCCAGCAACAAGGAGTATTTTGGCCAGGCCATTTGAGCTGTCTGCATGTAACCCGTAACCGTTTAACATCGCCTAAGCCATAAATCTCACTGAAGTCCGAACTTGGCTTTCACCTGAGCCCAAGAACACAGCCCATCCATTCATAAAGTTTCCCCAAGTAGATCCTAAACGGGGGGAACTTTGTGCAAACTTCCTTGAGTGCAGTCTTTATCTCAGCCTTCTCAGTTCACCTCATTATGTCAGTTGAAGAAATGCAATTGGGTAAACAAACAAAATGAATTTTGAGGTCATGGCGCATATCGAAATTAGCTATATGGATCGTATATGTATAATGCCCCCTCGTCCCCAACCCGGTCGTATTTATTTATTTATTAACCAGGCGTAGCCCCGAAAACAAACAAATTAAACACTTGTCGACTATTAAATGAACGAATATAACATTTCTATTTATTTCCCAGCAGCTGCCCAACAACTTGTTGTCGCCACGCGTTGTAGTTGTTTATATTTATTGGAACTGGGCAAAGTGCCAGTCGAATACTCAGGGGCTCCTCGATTTCTTGCGTAGAATTTTTAATAGACGTGCAATTCATGGAAAGCCAAAGATATTATTTTCCCGCACTCACCAGATTGAGGACCAAGATGCGGGCTATTACACAACCAATGCCAAGAGGCAAAAGTTTCCCAAATGACTCATCTAAATAGCAAAAAAAAAAAAGATTACTTTACCTGCTGTTGCTCCGGTAATTTCACTTTTATTTCATTTGAAATTTGCGACTTTCTTTGACTCGGTTATGTAAATGACTGTCTTAAGACATTTTAAGTTTAATTATTTTTACACGTTTTTTTTTCTTTAAAAGTTTATACATAAATAAAGTAGTATACAGTTTTCCGGCTGTTATCAAAACGCCATCTAAGCGCTTATAAAGATAGTCGATGGCGAAACACATGTCGTGGCAGGGCGATAAGGTTTCGTGGTATCTGCCAGATACTGTATCTCCGTTTTGGCCCGCAGCTTGGAAACAGCAAGCCGCAGAATCTCGGGGCAACCTTTATCGCGACCAGCTTCTAAGGGATTGCCTTGTCTTTACTCTACATTCTGCCTTTGTTGCATAGCCAATTTATCAGCAGCCAGGGTTTGTTTGTACAACAGTTGTTGTTTATGCATTTGTCTTGCGGATTAGCTGCCTGCTGCTAAAATTTCAAAAATGCATTAGAAGCCCGTATTTCGATTTCCCAGCTGGATATGAAACATAGGATGGGTTGCCTGGGCGTGGGAGTGGGTGTGGGAGTGGGAGTGGGTGTGACTGTGGGCGTAGGTCTGTGACAGCAGACACATAAATTGCACAACTAGCTCTATTGTGTGGGTGGTGTTCGCAGCGTGTGCTACACTTGCCCCGAAAAACTAAAGTACCACGAAAAAACTGTCAATAAAAAAAGGGGCAGGCACTTGCAGAAGCCATATATCAATTAATTAAAGTCCACCGAGTAACATAAAACAAGATGTTGCTGAAATGTTTCATCGGAAAACAAATCACCAAAACGTCTGATTAATTAATCAAGCTTAAATCTATTAAGTCTTTTAGCTTCTGGATAATAAATTACCAGAGCGGTAGTGTCTCAAAGTAGTACTTGTTTTAATTGAAGATAAAAAATATATATTAAAAGTTACTATAAATAGAAGAAAAAGGTCTTTAGATAGATATGCTTTAATGCATTATACTTGTGGTATGAAACTCCAAATATTTTCCTCGTAAATGTTTGACATTTATGTCTTTTAGATTCCTGGACAAAAACACTCCTATTTCTTAATGGAATTACCTGACATTCTGTGTAATGAAACATTACCGTGTCACCATTCCCTCACCTGCATCATTATGTGGCACGCAAGCCTCCCAAAAAGTCGCGTCATGAGGATTAGGCTTTGGCCAAGTAGCGAAAGTTGGCCAAAAACGCTCTGAAGTGGGCCCAAAGCGGCCCACACGCGATTTTCACAGGGCAAAGATCTGAAAGATTGCAAAGTTGTTGTTTACCGATTGTTGGCAATTGACAAATGATTTGATTTATGGCCGCAAATCTTGGCTTGGCCCAAATTGCAAATTTCCATTTGGGCTGCGTGCTTTTTGCATTTTTAATGAATCAAACGTGAGGCCCCCTCCTCAAGTACCCCTCACTTTTTTGAATGCAGTACAGATGCATAATATTATTTCCAGATAAATTTTTTGGTTGAATGTTTTCATTATTATTATATTTTGGCCAAGAGCCAGCGGCATGTTTGTAATTGCAATCACAGAATTCTTGTACCCGAGTACACGTAAACTTTCCATTAAGATGTTGCGAACAAAATTTCAATTGAATTGGAACGCTTTTGTTACCGTCGGCTGGAAAAATGCCACTTGACTTTTCCACAAATACACGCACCTCCAAAGGTCACTGCGGAAAATCAAATAAAAGCAAAAAAAGGGGGGAAAACTCTGGCTAAAGTCGTAAATTTTCCAAGGTGCTACTGTGCCGGGGGGACGACATCCAGACTTAATCCGAACAAAGAAGCACACTTTTCTGTTGCCAGAGATAATTGCTGAAATAAACCCAGAATTGTGGGCCTATAGAAAATTCAATTTGTGTTGTCAGGAGTCTGAAATGAAAATGAGCAGCCGTGGAAAGCGTCCGGAAAATTCCACCAACAGAAGGGGAGGGTCAACATGCCGAGCACGTAGTCTGGAAAAGTCCGTACTCCAGGCTCTGGAGTGTGAGGGGCGTGAATCGCAGACCGAAACACGTGACGGAAAACCAAAAACCGCAAACTGAACCGGAATCTGTTGCACATGCAACGCGCCAAGTTTCCATTTATTGGCCATAAAAAGCCAAATAACGTTGAACGAATTTCCCGGCCAAGCGTTAAACTGTCAAAAGTTTGGACGTAAAAAAAAACTGAAAATATATATTTTCATTTTTTTTTTTTTGAAGAAAAAATCATGGAACTAATAAGAATGTTGTTTCTGATGATGGGGCTAGGACATGAAACGGCGAGCCTGTTTTATGGCCAGAGTGCATGAAAGAGTTTTCTTGTCTCCTCATAAATAAAAACGCCTGGGCCATTGAATAAATTTGCTTTAAAAGTAGGCATTTATTCGGGGAAACTGAACTGAATAAACACTCTTTGGTCTAGTCATAGTAAAGTTTTTACTGCAACAAAGTTTTTATATCTTATTGTTTGCTTTACAAAGTAATAATAAACACAACATTTAAATTTTTATATACATATATTCCCTTGAATGCATTGCCTTCTTACTTCCTTAAAGAAACTTATATGGCCTCCTTTTATTCGCAAAGATCATTTTGTAATTATTCAAGATCACTTTGTAACAAAAGATGTCGCAATACTTATTCGTTCGATCGATTGATGATCAAGGCAAGGAGACACCTTCTCTCAAGGCAACGTCCCCCAGCCCCTCCTCATAAAAAATGCATTCTTCCAACCGGTTTGTACTCTCCAGGCACTCTATTTATATTCTCGTACATTTTTGCATGCCAGCTGTATGCACAGCCGTTTAATTAATACCCAGATATTGTCACTTATGTAAACAGATTTTAATGGAGGCCTAAAACGCAAACGTGAGTGACTACGTCATGCATGAGTTGACGAGGGGGCAGGAGATTCATGGCATATAGCATATATGAAGATATATAGGGACAATGGTGAATGAATGAATTGGGGCGCCAAATGACGTCATTTGATACACTTTTCGTTCATTATACGATCCCATGGTCGTAAATAATTGTCTGATAAACATATGTTTAATACAATATGTGTCTGAACGCGAATAATAGTCACCGGCGATGGATACGATTTATCCCTAGTCCCAAAATAAATAAAGTATTATCTGATTTTAAGAGAAATCTGTTGAAAAGTTATATGAAATGCAATGGGCAATTAATTAAAAAGAAAAGGTGTTTTTTTTTTTAATAAAAATAATATATGCAGCTTTCAAAGTTATGGATCCATTGTTTTTTTAAATTCTTTATTTAAACATTTACCTCATTCATGCCAAAATTCATTCATAAATATTTTTCAATAATTTTGCAAGCTTACTCTTAAAAGATACCCTTTGTTTTTCTTATCTGGAAATAAACAAAAAAGTGTAAATTGAGTCAGGTAATTTTTTAAAAAAATAATCTGTTTCTGTTTACCCAGAAAACGAAACAAAAATAGATGACTAAGTGCGGATATGTGCTTTCCAGATACCATAATGCAAAGACCATTCTCCATTCCTCGACCAGGCTAATTGCACGACCCATGGGCAGAAAAATCAAAGGCCAAATAAAAAGAAAAACAATTTCTGTATAATAAAGGATTTGCCTGCAGCTGGGATTGTTGCAATTAGGGCTACCCGGCAATTTGCGTCACAGGCACGTGAGGAACAAAAGGGCGCAACAGCCAGGAAAAAATGGGGGAAAAAAAACTGTTGCAAGTTATAAATAGCCTCAGCTATGCGAAACTTGCGCCCTTGAAATGTAAAGTGGGCGTGTCGCCATGACAACAAACATTCCCTGACGACAGGCTACAACAAACCAAAGGCGGCCAGTCTAGTGGCAGTCGAAGTGGCCAAGAAGCCGACTGGCCAAGGCTTGCCAATCAATGTCCGATATTTTGCAACCACTGACTTGCAACATGTTGCCAGACACATTTGATCGCCTGTCGGCTACCGGCCAATAAAGCTTAAACTAGTTTTTATCAACTATGGTAATTTATTGGGATATTCCAAGAATTATATTTTGATAATTTCCATAAAATTGTTTGATAAACACTATTTAAAATTTTTTGTTTCAAACAAAATATTATCTACATCCGGACTACATCGGATTTTAATTCATTTTTCTTGAAAGCTGTTGAAACATAACATGATTCACATGATTCATGTTATTGAGGAAAGGGTATCATAAAAACTTTATTAAACTTGAATACTCTTTAAGAGAATGTATGCCTTTTCATCGCCACTTAAGCCTGTTGTCCTGCTTCTGTCAGGTGATTAGTGGCCCAGTCAATATTTGCCAGATGATTGCGTTTGCCGAAGAAGCTTAAGCCACAATGCTCACATGCTGGTATGGCCAAGACAGGTGAAACCAGATAGGAGCCATTTAACTTATATACCTTATAATGCCCTGACCTTGAAAGCCCAAAACACAAAAAGGACGACAACGGGGTGACATAGATGAATGGTTTTATTTGCTGGCCAACTGCGGCAATTAGCGAGTTCAAGTCCATGGGGCCAAAATGTCATGGCTTGAGGTGCGTCCGCAAAGTTTGCTAGCAAAATTAAATTTCTGTTTATTGATAAAAACAAAAAGGAAAAAAAAAGAGATGGTGGAGACGGGACACTTGTTGTAATCCGACTGGGCGGGATTACAAACATTTACGACATGGCTGCGGGAAGTGGCCCATCAGCTGTCGGTTCGTTTTCTCTAATTGCGGCCAAACGATGGCGCCGGTTAGTTACACAGGAAAAAAATAAATACAACCTCTTCCGCAGATGTCTTTAATTCACTAAACAATCAATTAAAATCTACATAAAAAATAATTTATAGCCCATTTCTAAAAAATATTCATAATTTTTGAATGCCTAGATCCAGATGGAAAAGTGTATATGAAGTTTAGGCAATTAAACAAATGTTCATGAAATACCAGACACAATATTTGTACTTTGTACCAATATGATCTCACTTGTTATGATATCATCTCAAATGTGCTAAACTATTTCCACAGAGATTATAAAAATATGTGATTAGGGAATATTTAAGAATAGAGTTAATAAACTTTTAAAATACTTAATTTTTAGTTATATTTTTGTTACTAATTTTATTTTGATCTGTATCCAATGGTTAGTCAGCGTGTTTAATTGTGCATGTCCTGTTGTCATTTAGTGGCTCAACGTATGTGACAGTGAATTATGGCCATGGGGGTGACCTGTTGCCTTATTTGTAGGTGTGTGCCACACCCCACAACCCCCATCCCCTTGTCGGATAAGGGCTCATTTCCAAATGCGGAAATGACACAAAAAAAAAACCAAAAAATAAAGAACGCATCAGAACGCCTCTTGCATGCAGTGCGTATGCGCAATGTTCCAAAATCAGTCTTAAAATGATTTTGTTTTTGTTTATGCGCATAAGAATTTTCTGATATATGCGGATGCAGATTAACTGAGTTCAGAGCATTTTATGTATGTATATTCTCTCAAGATGTTTTCTTTCATACAAGTATTATCAAGGGCTCGGTATGTAACGACTTCTATTTGAATCTCAGCCTCAGCCTGAGCCTGAGTTAAAAAACAACAGCCCCGAAAAGGGGAAGCGGTCTTATCGAAATTATAAAGAATACAAGAAAGAAAAAGAGAGAGGTACACTGTATGCATGTGTGAAATTCTTCTCCACCAACGGAATTCTCCGGGGTATCAAAGCTACAAAGCTTCAGTTTGCTTCGAAAGATCTTGCGGGTTGAGCGTTTTTGCTAAGCGTCTTTCAAATATCGTGGGTAAAAATTATAACACATATAATATATCAAACAAATTTATAAGTGTGGAAATAATAAAAAAATAAAGTGGAAATAATTAAAACTAAAACTAAGCAAAAAAGAAATACATACAACCTGTGTTTTCAAATGAAATGTAAAACCGAATAAAGGAATAATTTTATTCCATAAAACGATTTTCATTAAAATATTGATTTATATAAATAGTTTATTTAAAAGTGATACAATATAATTTAATCTTTAAATTAAAAACCACCAAAAACTTGAAGAAAACTCAAAGTGTGAATTTATTTTTATTTCAGTGCATCGATAAGTGAACAAAGTATCTTCCAGCGTGACGATGGCATTACTGCTCCGAATGTGTTAATATTTTTAATATTTAGGAGAAACAAATTAGTATTATATTTAACATAAAATCAACAAACAATTAAATCATGCTGACAAGGAGGATCTCCTTGGCCCTGTTGCTGCCTATACTCCATATTTTGATCTCAGAAAACGATGCGTGTAAGTATATTTCCAAGTCTTAAAACCTTATATCCGAAACCCAACATATTTCCAGAGATTACAATTTCTGATAGAATTCATTTTGTGAGGGGGTAAGCGGTATCACAATCGCTTCCTGTCATACAGATTTTATAATTAATGGGTCTGGAGTCTCGGTTGAAAAAAAAAAAGAAATAAAAAACAGAATTTCTTATCGTAAAAGTTATTTTATTTTATTTCTCATAGTTATTTTATAAACTTTCTATAGGGTGGACTTTGCTTTAAATAAAATATATACATATATACGAAAAATTATATAACTTATAAAATGAATAAAACTTTTGGCACTTCATAGTGTTAAAATTTCACTTTTTGAAGCTCCCTAATCTGTTGACTCAACTGATCTTTTGTCTGAAATTGATAAGCAGTCCAAATTTGTGTTTTCCTACTTGTCTAAGACACCATTGTGATCTTTGAATATTTATATAGACATTTTTTCTACACATAAGACTCGCACTTGTTGCGCTGAGTGAACATAATGCCTTCAGTATCGCAGAGGCAAGGCTCAATTGTTATCGCCAGTAAACAAATAATTGATTCTGGAGTACGGCATAATAAAATCAACGGCGTCTGCATCTATCTCAGTGGCTCAACTGGAAGGGGGCTTCTTTATAGAGTAGCAGCGCCGCTTGGGCGCAATTCACTTAATTTATTATTGTAGCGCCATTGATAAAAAAAGAATGGTATTTCAAGAATTTAAGTTTCTTTTTAATTGAAGCTTCAGAAAAAAAGATTTGTTGTTGTTTTTTTTAAGCTTTTTAATTAAATTAAACTTGAACAGCAATCAACCTAACACATACACATCATTTTATCAATGAAACTCATATTAAAAAAGCTCATGTGTGAAACCAGTTATATCCAATTTTATTTTACAACCGTTATATTTAATATCATTTTATTTTATTAATATTTTTTTAATCAACAATTTTTATAGTACCCCGGCCACAGTACTTGGAGGACAATAAGCCCAGCGTTGATTGCGGCGGAACTAACGGAGCGCCGCTGATCACGCCCTGCTTGGAGTCCATCCAACTGGAGGTCAGAACCTCCTACACATTAAGATGTGAAGCGGAGGAACCGGTGACCTGGTGGTACGTCGTCCACGATGACGTCATTGACACAGAGGAGTTCGACAACACCGAGACAGATCCGCTGCGACCCCATGGGGCCAAGCTGGAGCTAGTGGATGTAACGGCGGAAAGAGTGGGCGCCTACTACTGTGTCAAGAAGTCTAAGCTGGAAAGAAGCTCAGAAATCGATGAGGACGCGATGGTGGAGTATACAAACAATGATGATGCCGCCTCCATTTATGTTTACGTGAATGATCCGGATCACTTGCTGGTTCCCTACGCACCCTTGGTGATTGCCCGGCAGTATACCAGCGTGGTGATACCCTGCAAGCCCACGATGCCGGACACGGAGGTTCTCCTTATGTTCAACTCGGAAGTAAGTAGTTCAAAAAGGGGTCCACAAAAGGGGACAGATTCAGACTCTAGGCTCTATAATTTGTCGTCTCTAGAAATCAGAAAAATATTAAGTATAATAGTAAAGGACTTATTTTAAATAACTCCACCGACTTCTAATACTTGAAGGGAACCGAGTGGATCACAAGTTCCCAGAATGCAAGCGAAGTTCTTCCTAAGTACTTCAAAGAATGGAGCTACGATCGGAAAAGGGGATTCATATTGCATGTTCTAGACAAAACACCAGAGGATCTGTACTGCAATGATACTGCTATTCCGATTAGTTATAGACGTATGTTCAAGCCATTAAATAATTTTCAAATCGTAGTTAGAAAACCATAAAATATGTAAATATAAATATTATGTATAAAAATATACATTTATGTACCTTAAGGATCTCATCATAAATATAGATAACCCAGCCCCCAAAATAGAAATAATAAAGTTCCAAAAGTATGTAGAGTTTACTAGGATTTGGGAAGTGATTTTGTGGAGAATACAGATATCTGACCATATTCATCTATGTTCAGACAGCTTCCAGCAAGTATGCAAATCGGTACAATCCAATGCAGGGATTCACCATTGAAATCAAGAGCATCCTTCATGGCGGCTATTACGAGTGCTTGCCTGCGGAACCCTCCCCAGGCAACCAAGAGGAAGGCCTGATCTTTGATGTGCAGTTTAAGGGTAACGAACAAATTGATAGTGAGTTTTTGCACCCCAACGTTTGTGATTTGTGATTTCCGTCTATACATGTCGTAAATATTGCTTTCCACTTTCGAAAAACAATTATATTTTTGAAGCGGTTTCGGTTTCGGGCAAGGCTTCTACGGGTCAAGGATTCAATCTATACAATCTTCTCAACAAAATTAACTTCTTAAAATTTAAGCTGGCACATATTTCAAAAAGCTTATTGCACAAAAATTTAAAAATATCTAAAACAATTTAAATTTGAAACACATTTCTTTCCATAAAGGCTAGTACTGTAGCAACATGTATCATTTCTTAAAATCCAAGTCATAAATACATTCTTTCCGAATTTTTAATCGGTTTCTGGTGAATGATAGACTAAGTTTCACTCTTCATTCTCAGTGTTTTTTATTTGTTTGGTTCAACAAAATGCTGTACACATTGCCTGCAAGTGGAATAAATATACACTAACCCATCACATTTCGTGTCTCTCAGTGTTTTCGTCACTGCGTTAATTAATGATTGAATACCCGAGTATCCTTTATATGTTAATTTGCTAACTCCTCCAGCATCCAGATTGGATAATCCCAGTACCCAAGCACCAACATCTACCTTAGGGTATGACTATGTCGATGAGGACGATGACGAGGTCCCTTCTGTTACTAACCAATCGAAACAGGGTAAAGTAGATCTAATCTCTGGTGACGGGTTTGACGGAGTTACCTCCGATTTCGAAGCTATATCATGGGATCGGGCGAAGCGTAGTCCCGCCTCGTCGTCCTCACCTCGGCCAGGGCGTAAGTGTTGTATGTTTATTGTCCTGGCAGTTTTTACGCTTTTGAATGTGATCGTTTGTTTGGTTTGTGTTTGCTCTAGTCCTCCTCTCATCATTCTATATGATTAAGATTATGATTTGATATTTCTTTGGTTATGGACTGTCTTCGTTTGCTAAACCGCATGCTTCCATTTAAGTCGTAGTTTGAAACTGTTAACCCATCCATGCCCGCATGTTAATCACTAACCCAACCCATTATCCGCATGAAGCTGTAGCATTGCTTCTTTCATCTCGAGCTTTTAAAAGGATAAATAATAACGATTAATATTCTAAACAACGCAACAGAGGTCAACAAGTCATTAGGCCGGCCCGAGATTAAATCTACTCTCAATCATCACGTCGAAAAGGACTCCTCTTTTACACTCACCTGCGAACAGACCGAAGTCATAGATGCAAACTATCAAATGAAATGGTCTACTCCCATCAAGGATATGGTTTGTAATCCAGATATGCTTGAAAGTCCATCTAATAGAACCGTTTTTATTTTGCGCCTTAGAGTCGCCTTATCATCACCACTCCTAAATTCGATCACAAGACCATGAACGCCACTCACCAAGTCGGCCGGAGCATGTTGACGGTGGAGAAGGCTCAGAAAACAGACAGTGGACCCTACAAGTGCATTGTGTCCGATGGCTACGTTACTACCCACTACACTTACAAGATGAAAGTACTGGGTAAGTACACGCCTCAGAGCAACAGAGAAGAGACATAAAAAGACGTGCTTTCTTTCCAGAAACGAATGAGACCTATCTGAAGGTTCAGGAACCGACATCTCATTACATAGTTGAAGGATACGCGAACAAGACTATCCAGATGACAGCTATCTTTGAGGGGTATCCGATACCAACATTTTATTGGCATAAGCCCGATGGAAGCGACATCCATCAGACGGAGCCCAAGTTCAAAATCATCCCAACGGAGTCGAGCACCACCCTGCAGATCCTCAATGCCCAGCTGGAGGACAGCGGCACCTATGTCCTGCGAGGGGAGAACACCTACAACAGGGTCACCCGGCAGTACAACGTTAGCGTAAAATCCGGACCGGTGGTTACTATTTCGGATGCCTACGTGCAGGTGGGTGGACAGGCGAAATTGGAGTGCTACGTCCGCGGTTATCCTCCGCCGAATGTCTCCCTCAATTTTTACCCCTGCAGTCTGAAGCCCCGCTGGCCCAATTGCGACAATGCCAGAGAGAACATTGATGTAAGATCTGAAATATAGTTGAGGGAAATCATTCATTGCATATTTCGTCTTCTTCCTCTCCCTACAGCTAACCTCCAAGATGAGGCCCGGCAGATTCAGTGTGGAAACCATTTATGAGGCCATCTTCACTCCCACCAAGCCGGGAATCTTCAGTTGCGCTGCAATGAACTTCGTGGAAGGCCAGAACTTTTCAGCCATTGCGAAGGCCCACATAATGCTGGGGGACATTGCCAACAACATGACTATACATGGTCTAGATCTGAATCGAAAGATTGCCAGAGGTGACGAGGAGAACTTCACCTGCGAGGCCCTGGCCTATCACTTCAATGGCAATCTTCAGTGGTATCACGACGGCGAGGAGCTGGTCGAATCGGATGGTAAATTAATAGATGAATTAAGATTTAATATAGAATCTTACGTAATTTGATGTTTAAATCTTGCAGATGTTAAAATCATAAGGACTGAAAGTCAGTATTCCTACAAAAGCACTGTCCACTTTATGGCCATCAGCGACAAAGATCGGGGAACCTACGAATGCCGAGCTTACCACATACATCGTCCTTCCGAATACGATCGTCGGGAGGTTGACGTCTATATCCACGAGCCCCAGGCGCCGGTGTGGCAGACACCCAGTCACCCCAAGAAATCCAAAATAGAACGGAAACTGAGCCAGTCCTTGGATCTGGAATGTCGCTCCACAGCCGTTCCTCTGGCTACGGTTCGATGGTTCAAGGACGAAAAGGAACTGGTCGAAACGAATCTTACCCACATCCTGGACGATGAGTCAAAGCTATTTATTAGCCACCTGTATCCCCGCGACGACGGTGTCTACACGTGTCGTGTGGAGAACCGATTGGGCAGGATCGAAAAGTCCGTGACTGTGATCATAACTGGTAACTAATCCCATTTTATACAATGCTTTCATATTAACTTTTCTGTCCTTTTTCTTAGACCTTCCTGGCATAAACAAGGGTTGGGTGTGGTTCGGAATAATCATGTTCCTGTTCCTGGTCAGCCTCTGCGCCTTCCTGGCCGTTCGCTACCACAAGGAGCACAAGCGGCACTTGGCCCTGAAGGCGGCCGGCCTAGCCAACTTTGAGGAGGGCGCCGTGGGTCACATCAATCCGGATCTGACCCTAGACGAACAGGCGGAACTATTGCCCTACAACCGCGAGTTTGAGTTTCCGCGGGAGAACCTGAAGCTTGGCAAGCAACTAGGAGCCGGAGCCTTCGGAGTGGTGCTCAAGGGCGAAGCGACGGGCATCCGGAAGGAGGAGAGATGCACCACGGTGGCCGTAAAGATGGTCAAACGCACGGCGGACAATGAGGTGGTGAGGGCTCTCGTCTCCGAGCTGAAGATCATGGTTCATTTGGGCCAGCACCTAAACGTGGTCAACCTTCTCGGAGCTGTTACGAAAAACATTGCGAAACGTAAGTGGAAGTTACACATTTTTGAGTTTTCTTTGTCGAACTTTGTTTTCTTTTCCAGGCGAACTTATGGTCATTGTGGAATACTGCCGCTTTGGCAACATCCAAAACTTCTTGCTGAGGAACCGGAAGTGCTTCATTAATCAGATTAACTCTGAAACAGATCACATCGATCCCAGCATAACGATCCAGAGGGTTTCAGACAACTTTGACCTGCATCGGTAAGTGGTTTCGGGACAGTACTCCTTCCTTCTCTCAATGTTCTTTGTTGACTAACCTCTAATAATGGATTAATAATGGAACAACCACTAAGCTTAACAACTAATTCTGTTTCTGTTTCGTTTACTGGTTTTGGTGACACTATCCATACCACAATTCTAACACCCAACTAACCCCGACCAACCAACTCGTTCCACACGAATCCTAATCAACTCTCAAAACACTTCACGCACAAAACAACACTTACTCGGCATTTTGATTGTGAATGAATGTATCTGCACCTGTGCTTGTTATCCTGCTCCCTTCTCTCTGTGTGGGCCTCACTCTGGGTCCTGTACTTTGATCCTGTGGTGTGGCGACTAAACCCCCAAAAATAACAGCGATGCGAATGGTGGTGGTGGCTTGAAGTATGCAAATATTGGGTTCCCACACCACTCCTATATAAATCACATGAACTCGGTGTACAACAATAACACGCACTCATCGCCCCATCGCAGAAACTCGGACAATGATCCCCGCTCGGGCACCCGAGCCGGACGGACAGTAACCGGAAATGCCACCTACAGCTACGATCGGCAAATGGACACTTGTGCCACAGTGATGACCACAGTTCCGGAAGGTATTATAGCTATACATATTATTTTGAAAATCTTTAACATTTATCTTTCTGTTCCTCAGATGACCAAGTAATGTCCAATAATTCTGTCCAGCCCGCCTGGCGTTCCAACTACAAAACCGACTTCACAGAGGCCATGACGGTTACGACCGTCGATCTGATCAGTTGGGCCTTCCAAGTGGCCAGGGGCATGGACTACCTGTCCTCCAAGAAGGTCCTTCACGGTGATTTGGCCGCCAGAAACATCCTGCTCTGCGAGGACAACGTGGTTAAGATTTGTGACTTTGGCCTGGCCCGGTCCATGTACCGAGGAGACAACTACAAGAAGTCAGGTATACTCAAAGAAATCTCTTATTTTTTTTAAATATTTATTTTTAATTATTTTCCTGATTAAAGAAAGTGGAAAACTGCCCATCAAGTGGCTGGCGCTGGAGTCCCTAAGCGACCATGTTTTCAGCACCTACAGCGATGTCTGGTCCTTTGGCATCGTCCTCTGGGAGATGTTCTCGCTGGCGAAGGTGCCATATCCGGGTATTGATCCCAACCAGGAGCTCTTCAATAAACTTAACGATGGCTACCGCATGGAGAAGCCCCCGTATGCTAACCAGGAGCTTTACGAAATCATGCTGGAGTGCTGGCGAAGACAGTAAGTTCTCAGAAACGCTACTTAGATCTTGTATTTAGTTTATCCATATTTTATTTAAAGGCCTGAGAGCAGACCGCTGTTTAATGCGCTAGAGAAACGCTTCGCCAACATGCTGGGTGAAGACGTGGCTAACGTAAGTACCACTGTCTGAATCAATAGTAATATTAGCTAAAAATGTACCCTATTATAGCACTACTTGGACCTGAACAATCCATACATGCAGAGCAACCTGGAGTACATGAAGAACCAGGAGACCGATTACCTTGCTTTGATGGGTTCCCCGGACGAGTTGGCACCCTCGGCTCCAAGCTACGTCAACGGACGTATAGTTCCCGATATCCGTGAGTATTCTAATTTCTTCTCTGACCACAGCCATAGAAACTAACTCTGCACGCTCACCCACATCCATCCAACCATCCGACATCCAAATTTGCACCTCCACCCGCTGGCACACTAACACAGGCATTGAATCCGTGCCGGACGACTACCAGGCGATGAGCCCAGACCAGGACTCCGATAGCGATGCTTGCACTGCCATTTTCTCGCAATCGCGCCCGGAAGACGGGTCCTCCGACTTTCCGGACTTCTCAAGCGAAACCACTTTCAATTTTCCAGCAGGATCGCGGCAGTCGCCGACGTTAAGTAACAACATGAATAATGGGGCGAGTAAGTTGCTCCGCAAGAAGAACGGCGTGCCTACCGTGGATGCAGCAGACCAAGCGCCCGAAGAGATACCCATGCTGCATCGCCAGTCTGGCGGATCGGACGATGGTCCAGATCCGGCGACGAGATTCAATCAAACACTGAAACAGCACTACGCCACTCCCACGCCAACGCCTTCGCCCCGCCATCACGTGGAAACGAAGCTGAATGGCGAGTTCTCCGCCTCCGCCGCCGAGAATTACGTAAATGTGAAGCCACCCAGAAAAAATATACCCGGAAAGTCCACAGTCGGCGGAGCGACAACGGATGCCTTCTCCAATCCGGGATACCAGCCATTGTCCAGCGCCAGCGAAAAGGAACAGCGAAGATATTAGATAATAGTATTATCCTTCGCAGCTCCTTTGTGGTCTCGTTAAAGGTTCAGTTGAAAAAAAAAACACAATCGATTGGGAAATGAATCCTATTTTTAATTATTAACGAAAATGTACTTGTATAAATGTTGTTGTTGAATCAAAAATTAAAATTTCAACTTTCATGTGATCACTTCACCTGAACTGGAAAGGAGGCCTTTAGACAACAATACTACTTAGTGGCATTGTTTAGATTCTGATATAGCTTTAAGAGCACATGCCCCAAATCTACTCCCACTCCCACACCCACTCAATCGATGTAATACATTTATTAACGCCATTTCATGTGTATGTTTAGGGTCTAGACATAAGTTCTATGTAAACTTATCTATTTAATTAATTGTCTTGAACTGTGTATGCGTGTATGTACATATAAACCTAAAACTACTCAAATATAATGGGTATAATATTATGCTTATTTGTTTATTCCTTTTATCTAAACTAAGGTAAGTAAATTTGTTTTTTTAAATTAAAGATACAATAACTATAAGTCTTTTCGTTGACAATTCCTTTGATTTTTAGACCGTTAGCATTCAGTGTTGTAAAGCGTGAATTCATTTTAAATAAAAATATTTAAATAAATTTAGCCTTTACTGTTGCTCATTTGCTCACGGGTTATATTTGATAACCATGTTTGATACCCATTTGAATAAACACAAATCATAAAAGCAAAATCATAAAACGTCTCATACGATATTTTGTGGTTTTATTGGGTTTATCGTAAAATTAAAATTTCATTTTTAGTGCTGAAGTAAAAAATGTTCAGTTGCCTTTGTCGCATCTTCGGAATTTCATGTGCTCGGTAAAATACTTTATAGGTAAAATCGTTAATAAATAATTATAAATAATTATATATAATTATAAATAAAGTGAAATTTAAAACGTTTATTAAATAAAGTTAAACTACGGCAGTGATTATTCAAAAAAGAGCCTTACTTGTTAAAATTGTATAATTATTGACTTATGTCTAGAGTTTAAACTTTAAAGACCTTTACATTTAAAAAAGAAAGAAAAGCTAACTTGGTGCAGAGCCGAGTTGATACACATACATACCCTTGCAGTTAAGATCTAATATAATTCCCAAATATCGGATCTAACGTTATGAGAATTTTATTATAGAACCGTTTCAACCGTTCAGTTATACAGCAGCTATTGAATATTGGTTAGTTCCACAAGTAGAATCCATACAAAGTCTTCACTTCCTAACTCTAAAAACACCATAGTTATGGCATATCCGATCAATCAGTTATATGACAGCTATAGGATATAGTCGGCCGATCACGGCTGGTGACTTATATACTGCGTGCAAAAGAAAGAAGAGTGTGTGCAAAGTTTGAAGACGATAAGATGATCCTGATCATGAACATATATAATTTATAGGGTCGGAAATTACTCCTTCACTGCGTTGCACACTTTTGATTAAAATTATAATACCCTCTAGATAAAAGAGTATAGTTAGACCCGGACCACGTAGATCTCCACATAAAAATTAATTATAAAAGACATTTATTCCATATCTACTTGAATTCGTTTTAGGAATTATTTTTTTTCTTTTAAATTAAAGCCTAGTACTCAAATCAACAAAAAGCTATGAGTGTGAGCAAGAGCCAAATAGGTAAAAAAACATTTTTTATGCAGGGTCTTTTTAAGAAATTTTTAAAAAATTTAAGAAATTGGGGATGCCCACCAGCACCAATGAACGTTTTACAGGTCCCTTTCGAAAATATTAATAATTTTAATTTTTGATCCCGCAATGCCCCCATTTTTGGTGAGCCAAAAAGTAATAATTTACCACATCCCTGCCAAGTCATCAAACTTGAAACTTTTTAAAATCAATCACAAATGTACATATGTAGTTATAAAAAAAATATTAAAATATAAATATTTATTTAATCTAAATTTTTAATTTTATAAACAGTGTATATACACAAGCGATAAGGAATAAAAAACACTCTACAATAACAACAGCAAACATCCAAAAACCCACTAAAGGTCCCGATGTGTTTATAAAATTCATTTTATTTAACAAAAAATTTAAAAAATAATTCAACAATGCTGACTAAGAGGATTTGCTTATCCTTGTTTCTGCATTTTCTTCACATTTTGATCTCAGAGAGCGATGCGAGTAAGTACATCTTGAAACCCCTTTTTATGAACCTATACTATAAATACTGACTAGTCTACTAAAAGGTTGATTAAATTCAAAATAGCTTTTATAGAAAGGAAGCATAAGTTTAATTTTTTAAAACGTAGGATTCTGTTTAATTTATAAATGGAATAATATTTTATAAATTGGTTTTAATTGTTACAGTACCCCAGATAGATTTAAAGGAAAATTCACACGACGTATATTGTGGCGGGACGTACGGAGCGCCCCTTATCACGCCCTGTTTTGAGTCTGTTCAATTGGAGTTTAAGACATCCTACACACTGAGATGTGAGGCGGAGGAACCGGTGACCTGGTTGTACCACGCCCACGACGACGTCACGGAAACAGAGGAGTTCGACAACACCGAGACAAATCCGCTGCGGCCCCATGGGGTCAAGTTGGTACTTAAGAATGTGACAGCAGAAAGTGTAGGCGCCTACTACTGCGTCAAAAAGTCTGAGCTGGAAAATAACATAGATATTGATGAGGACGCGATGGTGGAGTATACAAACAATGATGATGCCGCCTCCATTTATGTTTACGTGAATGATCCGGATCACTTGCTGGTTCCCTACGCACCCTTGGTGATTGCCCGGCAGTATACCAGCGTGGTGATACCCTGCAAGCCCACGATGCCAGACACGGAGGTTATTCTTCTTTTCAACTCGGAAGTAAGTAGTTCAAAAAGCGGTCCGCAAAAGGGGACAGATTCAGACTCTAGGCTCTATAATTTGTCGGCTCTAGAAATCAGAAAAATATTAAGTATAATAGTAAAGGACTTATTTTAAATAACTCCACCGACTTCTAATACTTGAAGGGAACCGAGTGGATCACAAGTTCCCAGAATGCAAGCGAAGTTCTTCCTAAGTACTTCAAAGAATGGAGCTACGATCGGAAAAGGGGATTCATATTGCATGTTCTAGACAAAACACCAGAGGATCTGTACTGCAATGATACTGCTATTCCGATTAGTTATAGACGTATGTTCAAGCAATCAAATAATTTTCAAACCGTAGTTAGAAAACCATAAAATATGTAAATATAAATATTATGTATAAAAATATACATTTATGTACCTTAAGGATCTCATCGTAAATATAGATAACCCATCCCCCAAAATAGTTATAATAAAGTTCCAAAAGTATGTAGAGTTTAATAGGATTTAGGAAGTGATTTTGTGGAGAATACAGATATCTGACCATATTCATCTATGTTCAGACAGCTTCCAGCAAGTATGCCAATCGGTACAATCTAATGCAGGGATTCACTATTACGAGTGCTTGCCT
Source organism: Drosophila bipectinata (assembly GCF_030179905.1). Classification (NCBI taxonomy): domain Eukaryota; kingdom Metazoa; phylum Arthropoda; class Insecta; order Diptera; family Drosophilidae; genus Drosophila; species Drosophila bipectinata. The sequence goes on along the minus strand of NC_091736.1, from coordinate 15,519,334 downwards.
GCGGAACCCTCCCCAGGCAACCAAGAGGAAGGCCTGATCTTTGATGTGATTATTAATAACCAACAACTTGATCTTAAGTTTTGACACTCGCTTTTGTTTTTTAATGATCGCTTTTGTTTGGTATGTGTTTCACGGATTCCTAATCGCTAATCCGCATGCTTCCATTTAAGTTGACTAAGTTAACTATTAACCCATCCATGTCAGAATGTGAATCACTAACCCAACCCATTATCCGCATGAAGCTGTAGCATTGCTTCTTTCATCTCGACATATTAAAAGGATAAATAATTACGACTAATATTCTAACCAACGCAATAGATCCCAAAAAGCTAAGGAACCAGCCCGTAATTAAATCTACTCTAAATCATCACGTCCAAAAGGACTCCTCGTTCACACTCACCTGCGAACAGACCGAATTCATAGATGCAAACTATGAAATGAAATGGTCTACTCCCATCAAGGATATGGTTTGTGATCCGGATATGCTTGAAAGTCCATCTAATAGAACCGTTTTTATTCTGCAGAGTCGCCTTATCATCACCACTCCTAAATTCGATCCCAAGACCATGAACGTCACTCACCAAGTCGGCCGGAGCACATTAACGGTGGAGAAGGCTCAGACCACGGACAGTGGACCCTATAAATGTACTGTGTCCGATGGATACGTCATTGCCCACTCCACATACAAGTTGAGAGTACTGGGTACGTATACGCATCGGAGCAACAGACAAGAGAAAATATATAAAAATTCCTACCCACTTTCTAGAAACGAATGAGACCTATCTGAAGGTTCAGGAACCTACATCTAATTCCACGGTTGAAGGATTTGCGAACAAGACTATTCAGATGACAGCTATCTTTGAGGGGTATCCGATACCAACATTTTATTGGCATAAGCCCGATGGAAGCGACATCCATCAGACGGAGCCCAAGTTCAAAATCATCCCAACGGAGTCGAGCACCACCCTGCAGATCCTCAATGCCCAGCTGGAGGACAGTGGCACCTATGTCCTGCGAGGGGAGAACACCTACAACAGGGTCACCCGGAAGTACAACGTTAGCGTGAAATCCGGACCGGTGGTTACCGTTTCGGATGCCTACGTGCAGGTGGGCGGACAGGCCAAATTGGAGTGCTACGTCCGCGGTTATCCTCCGCCGATTGTCTCCCTCAATTTTTACCCCTGCAGTCTGAAGCCCCGCTGGCCCAATTGCGACAATGCCAGAGAGAACATTGATGTAAGATCTGAAATTTAGTTGAGGGAAAACATTCATTGCATATTTCGTCTTCTTCCTCTCCCTACAGCTAACCTCCAAGATGAGGCCCGGCAGATTCAGTGTGGAAACCATTTATGAGGCCATCTTCACTCCCACCAAGCCGGGAATCTTCAGTTGCGCTGCAATGAACTTCGTGGAAGGCCAGAACTTTTCAGCCATTGCGAAGGCCCACATAATGCTGGGGGACATTGCCAACAACATGACTATACACGGTCTCGATCTGAATCGAAAGATTGCCAGAGGTGACGAGGAGAACTTCACCTGCGAGGCCCTGGCCTATCACTTCAATGGCAATCTTCAGTGGTATCACGACGGCGAGGAGCTGGTCGAATCGGATGGTAAATTAATAGATGAATTAAGATTTAATATAGAATGTTACGTAATTTGATGTTTAAATCTTGCAGACGTTAAAATCATAAGGACCGAAAGTCAGTATTCCTACAAAAGCACTGTCCACTTTTTGGCCATCAGCGACAAAGATCGGGGAACCTACGAATGCCGAGCTTACCACATACATCGTCCTTCCGAATACGATCGTCGGGAGGTGGACGTCTATATCCACGAGCCCCAGGCGCCGGTGTGGCAGACACCCATTCACCCCAAGAAATCCAAAATAGAACGGAAACTGAGCCAGTCCTTGGATCTGGAATGTCGCTCCACAGCCGTTCCTCTGGCTACGGTTCGATGGTTCAAGGACGAAAAGGAACTGGTCGAAACGAATCTTACCCACATCCTGGACGATGAGTCAAAGCTATTTATAAGCCACCTTTATCCCCGCGACGACGGTGTCTACACTTGTCGTGTGGAGAACCGATTGGGCAGGATCGAAAAGTCCGTGACTGTGATCATAACTGGTAACTAATCCCATTTTATACAATGCTTTCATATTAACTTTTCTGTCCTTTTTCTTAGACCTTCCTGGCATAAACAAGGGTTGGGTGTGGTTCGGAATAATCATGTTCCTGTTTCTGGTCAGCCTATACGCCTTCCTGGCCGTTCGCTACCATAAGGAGCACAAACGGCACTTGGCCCTTAAGGCGGCCCTAGCCAACTTTGAGGAGGGCGCCGTGGGTCACATCAATCCGGATCTGACCCTAGACGAACAGGCGGAACTATTGCCCTACAACCGCGAGTTTGAGTTTCCGCGGGAGAACCTGAAGCTTGGCAAGCAACTAGGAGCCGGAGCCTTCGGAGTGGTGCTCAAGGGCGAAGCGACGGGCATCCGGAAGGAGGAGAGATGCACCACGGTGGCCGTAAAGATGGTCAAACGCACGGCGGACAATGAGGTGGTGAGGGCTCTCGTCTCCGAGCTGAAGATCATGGTTCATTTGGGCCAGCACCTAAACGTGGTCAACCTTCTCGGAGCTGTTACCAAAAATATTGCGAAACGTAAGCGGAAGTTACACATTTTTGAGTTTTGTTTGTCGAACTTTGTTTTCTTTTCCAGGAGAGCTTATGGTCATTGTGGAATACTGCCGCTTTGGCAACATCCAAAACTTCTTGCTGAGGAACCGAAAGTGCTTCATTAATCAGATTAACTCTGAAACAGATCACATCGATCCCAGCATAACGATCCAGAGGGTTTCAGACAACTTTGACCTGCATCGGTAAGTGGTTTCGGGACAATACTCCTTCCTTCTCTCAATGTTCTTTGTTGACTAACCTCTAATAATGGATTAATAATGGAACAACCACTAACCTTAACAACTAATTCTGTTTCTGTTTCGTTTACTGGTTTTGGTGACACTATCCATACCACAATTCTAACACCCAACTAACCCCGACCAACCAACTCGTTCCACACGAATCCTAATCAACTCTCAAAACACTTCACGCACAAAACAACACTTACTCGGCATTTTGATTGTGAATGAATGTATCTGCACCTGTGCTTGTTATCCTGCTCCCTTCTCTCTGTGTGGGCCTCACTCTGGGTCCTGTACTTTGATCCTGTGGTGTGGCGACTAAACCCCCAAAAATAACAGTTATGCGACTTGTGGTAACTAATATATTACTAGTGGTGCTAATGGTGTTTAGTTTCAACATAAAATAAATACCTTTCTATTTTACAGATGACAAAGCAATGTCCAATGATTTTGCCCAGCCCGATAGGAAGTCCGAATATAAAAACGAAACAACGATTTCGACCGTCGATCTGATTAGTTGGGCCTTCCAAGTGGCCAGAGGCATGGACTACCTGTCCTCCAAGAAGGTCCTTCACGGCGACTTGGCCGCCAGAAACATCCTGCTCTGCGAGGACAACGTGGTTAAGATTTGTGACTTTGGCCTGGCCCGGTCCATGTACCGAGGAGACAACTACAAGAAGTCAGGTATATTCAAAGAAATCTCTTCTTTTTTAAATATTTATTTTTAATTATTTTCCTGATTAAAGAAAGTGGAAAACTGCCCATCAAGTGGCTGGCGCTGGAGTCCCTAAGCGACCATGTTTTCAGCACCTACAGCGATGTCTGGTCCTTTGGCATCGTCCTCTGGGAGATGTTCTCGCTGGCGAAGGTGCCATATCCGGGTATTGATCCCAGCCAGCTCTTGAACAAACTGAACGATGGCTACCGCATGGAGAGGCCCCCGTATGCCAACCAAGAGCTTTACGAAATCATGCTGGAATGCTGGCGAAAGATGTAAGTTTTCGGAATAGCTTACAGCTTCGATTTAATTTATTCTTAATTTTATTAAAAGGCCTGAGAGCAGACCGCTGTTTAATGCGTTAGAGAAACGCTTGGCTAATGTGGTGGGTGAAGACGTGGTTAATGTAAGTACCTCCATCTAATTTATAAGTTATATTAGTTAAAATGGTTCCCTACCATAGCACTATGTGGACATGAACAACCCATATAAGCAGCAAAACTTCGAGTACAGAAAAAACCAGGGAACCGATTACTTCGCTTTGATGGGTTGCCCGAATGAGATAGCGCCCTCGGCTCCCAGTTATGTCAACGGACGCATTGTGGCCAATATTCGTAAGTATTTGGACTTTTCCTCCGACCACAGACATGAAATTCAACCATCCGACACCCAAATTTGCACCTCCACCCGCTGGAACACAAACTCAGGCATTGAATCCATTCCGGACGACTATCAGGTGATGAGACTCGTCCAGGACTCCGATAGCGATGCTTTCACTGCCATATTCTCGCAATCGCGCCCGGAAGACGGGTCCTCCGACTTTCCGGACTTCTCAAGCGAAACCACCGCGCCCGAGGAAATACCCATGGTGACGATCGTCTAAGTATATCCGGCTAGAAGACTCTGAAGTAGCTCTCCATCCACCCTACATCCACTAAAACTTATTTGTAACGTAATAATTTTTTTCTACTCAATAATTAACTTTAACTATAATATAAGTGAACAATTTAAGTAAACAACAATAAGTGAAAAGTTTGTATTTTTTTTTTTTTAAGAAATATTTTGCTGGAGAGTTTCTTATTTTATTTGATTCACCAAATATCATCATTGAACTAAACAGAAAATTATCATGCGGATTCCAAATACTCAGAACTCAGAAAAACACTAACAAAAATTAAGTGAAATATCGCTCATTTGAGTTTTTGAGTTAAATCATCAAACGTCTCATACGACATTAGTGGTTTAATGGAGCTTATAAGTGAAATTTCTTCTGTTCAAAATGTTCAGTTGCCTTTGGAGGACCGTCGGAATTAAATCGTCGTGCTAAAAAACTTTTGAAATAAAATATAAAATATGTTAATCATTCGGTTGTGATAGAGCTTTAATTTTTTTTAAACAATAGTATAAAACCGTAAAAAAAGCGAATCTGTGAAACAAGCCGATACATTCTTTTGTGGTGAAAACTGTTTTATAATATCTATTACATAATCTAAAGTATCGACAATGATCGCTTAAAAAAAAGGGCGTAATTTATTGAAGAGTGATTAATACAAATTATATATTTATGATGTACATCTATAGTGTTCCAGAGGGTTATAGTGTTCCAGAGGGTTTATGTACATTACAATAACGACTCAGACCACGTAGATCTACGCCTGATAATTTTGATGTATTTAATCTATATTTTGGAATACATTTAAAACAATTTTACTGCATTTTTGGATGCATTTAAAATTGAACATTTTCCCCTTTACTGAAGTTGACTAACGATTTTTTAAATTACTGCCAAGTCATCATACTTATTACGAAGAATCGAACTATACGTACATTTTAGCTTATGCATCATAAGATTATATAATATTATAAATTATATTTTGAATTTGTCACCATGCCAAGGAGATTATTTTTGGACCTGCTACTGCCCCTTATTTTTACATTAGGGTGTTACGCATGTGAGTAGCTATATAAGAGTTGTTTTAAAACCTAACTAATAATATATCCTACCAAAAGCAAAAACAAATACGTCGTTAGGTATGATAGGGAATAAATACTCCCTCAATTGCGGAGGAGAGAACGGAGGACCAAGGATCACACCCTGCTTAGACTTTATTATTTTGGAGTACAAGAGCACATACAATCTGCGATGCGAGGCGGAAGAGCCGGTAACGTGGTGGAGCATCCATAACAAATTAATGGATGTACTTGAAGAATCGAACCATTCCACAAGTCTAAGCCTAAATAATGTGTCTGCGGGCGAGGTGGGCGCCTATTACTGCATCAAGAAATCGGAAATGCAAAAGAACCCCGATATTGATGAGGCTATAATGGCAGAGAATGTAAACTTGGAACTAGCCAGCTCAATTTATGTTTATGTAAACGATTCTAAGAACAAACTGGTTCCTCATCAACCAGTAAGCTTTTTCGGGCTGTATGATAACCTGCTGATACCCTGCAAGCCCTCAATGCCCAATACGACGGTTCTGCTAAAAAGCGAAGGCGATGAAGTGAGTAGTTACTTATCAACAGGTAGATTTTAAAGTTCCTATTTTTTCTCTTTAAACACAAGTTGTTCAGCCAAAATACCCCAAATTATAATCCCAAGAGAGGCTTTGAATTAAAAAACAACCGCTTTCGAAATGGCACAAAGCTGAGCTGTGTTTCACAAGTCCCCTTCAAGGAAAATATGTTGGAGTCGATTATATATACTGCAAAAACTACTGGTAACCAATTGCATTAAAGGGCTTATTTAAACATATTTATCCAATACTTATAATTTAGTCGGTTTTAAGCAAAGGGATCGTCCCATCATCGAAAGCAATTTAGGTCACTACGTCATAAAGGGCTCCGATCTGATTCTCAGATGCGACCAGACGGCCTCCGTAAATGATAATAATAGTATGACCTGGTCGATTCCGCTGAACTCCACGGTGGGTATCCAAGAGGTTTTTGCAAGTGTATCTAATTCTTTAACTTTTAATTCATAAATTGTAATTCCTTATAAAGAGGGAATTATCCCTCCTTAACATAGATACGCGAAGGTCCTTTAAGATGGATATGACTCACGAATTTTGGTACAGCGAATTGAAGGTAAAAAATGCTCAGCCTACGGATAGCGGGGCTTACGAATGCAAAGTAAATGATAATGATATCATAACTTCTGCTAACTACCATATAAAAGTTCTAGGTGGGTTTAAGATGTTATACATTAACGCCCAATAACCATTAGACACATTCCAGAATCCAATCAAGTTTTTCTGAATATAAATAAGCAAGGATTGAATAGTTCTGATCACTTTGATTGCTTACCCGGCGAGCGTATTTGGATAAATGCCTCCTTTAATGCATATCCGAGACCAACCATCCATTGGTATAAACCGAATGGAAGCGAAATCTGGCCTTCGGAAATAAATTTTGGGATATTTTACGATAAGTCGAGCACCGCTTTGCGAATAGATGTCCAGCAAGAGGATACCGGCACTTATGTCCTGTTGGTTGACAATATATTCCTCAATGACAGACGGAAGTACAACGTAAGCGTAAGACGCCCCCCCGAACTACTTGTACCGAACTCTGAAGTCTACGTCCAGGCGGGTGGACCATTTAAGTTTGTGTGCTATGTGCGAGCTGTTCCGCCGGCAGTAGTCTCCTTTAACTTCTGCAGGTGCAACCTGCAACCACGATGGCCGAACTGCAACAATTCAGTTGGAAATGAAGTAAGTGATTAAATACTGAAAGTTCCCCAGTGATATTAAAGACATTTTTTTGTTTTAGCTTTCCTTTACGACAAAACCGGCTGAGGGGAACGGATATTCGACCTATGAGGTCACATTCACTCCACGCTACCCGGGAGTTCTCAAAATCTTTGCAAATAGTACGGTGGACAAAAAATATGAGACCGCGGATGCCCAAATACTTCTATCCGATTTATCCGATAGAATGACAATTAATGTGGATGAACATCCACTGGGTAGAAAAACTTATAGGCGCGACACTATAAATGTTACCTGCGGAGCTGTGGCCTACCATTACAATAATAATCTTCTATGGCTTCGCGATGGCCGGCAGCTGAACGATTCTAACCGTAAGAAAAGAAAACTATAGGAACTGATGCAGATTTATTTATGAAGATACTATTTTTTTCAGGTTTTAAAATTATACACTTAAACGGCACATTTTCGTACAAGAGCATTTTGCAGATTTCAAACATTGACGACGATGTCAATGGGACCTACCTCTGTCGAGCTTACCGCATCGATAGACCCAAGGAGTTCCAAAAACTGATATATAATCTAACCATCTATGATACTCCACCACCAGAATGGCACACCCTAAATACTCCTCAGGAAATCAAAATGGGAAGGCTGCAAAATGAATCCCTAATGCTAGAATGTAGCTTCAACGCCGTGGACCCATTCACGGCGACATGGTTCAAGGACAACAAAGAGCTGACCCAATCGAATGAAACGCGCATCGAAATGAATCGAACCAATCTTTACATTCATAGTTTGCTTCCGAAGGACCAGGGGGTCTACAAATGTAGAGTAACGAACCTAGGGGGCAGTATTGAAAAGTCCGTGAGAGTGATTGTTACAGGTGAGACTCCTAAGATCCTCTTTTATAATTTTTTAATAATCAAACACCGTTTCAGATCCAAATAGTGCAATTAGATGGGTGTGGTTGTGGGTGGGCATCATTATAGGGCTAATTATGGTCATCTTTTTCGCCAGTCTGGCTGTATTCTACTTCCGTGCTCATAAGAGACACTTGGCATTAAATGCCGACAAAGCCGAAGAGCCTCTGGTACAATATACACATGTTCCCGAGGTTTTTGAGATTCCGCGGCACAACCTTAAGCTGGGCAAGCAGCTGGGAGAAGGAGCTTTCGGAGTAGTACTCAAAGGCGAAGCAAAGGGAATCCGTAAGGACGAGGTCTCAACCAATGTTGCCGTAAAAATGGCCAGACGCTCGGCGGACAGTGAGGTGATGCAGGCTCTCATGGCAGAGCTGAATATCATGATCCGCTTGGGCCAGCACCTAAACGTAGTAAATCTTCTAGGAGCTATAACTAATAATGTTGAAAAACGTGAGTTTTAATTATAGAAACTAACATAGGAATGCTAATGCAATTTTTTTCTTAGATGAACTCATGGTCATTGTGGAGTACTGTCGGTTTGGAAATATTCATAATGTTCTTCTAAAGAATAGATCACACTTTGTTAATCAAATAAATCCCATGACAGATAAGATTGATACCAGTTCTCTGATTAGCTTGGATACCGATACTGACCCCCACGACGAAGGTGAGCATTATTTTATGGAACCTTTAAGTACATTCTCCAAAGATTGCTATAATATGTGATGTTTTTTCTTTAATAAGCTACGCTGTATAATCCCATCTGGGGTTCCAATTATGAAACTGACTCAACGAAGCCTATCACATTAACGACCTCCAATCTGGTCAGTTGGGCCTTCCAAGTGGCCCGGGGCATGGAGTACCTCTCCTCCAAGCAGGTTCTCCACGGTGATTTGGCCGCCAGAAATATTCTGCTTTGCGATAAAAACGTGGTCAAGATCTGTGACTTTGGTCTAGCCAGATCCTTGTATCAAAATTATTACAAAAAGGGTAAACACATATGTTACCTAAATTAAGTATGTTATTATGCGATGTTTTTATATTTTAGAAAATGGAAAGATGCCAATTAAATGGCTAGCACTGGAATCTTTAACCGACCATGTTTTTAGCACCTACAGCGATGTCTGGTCCTTTGGCATCGTCCTCTGGGAGATGTTCTCGCTGGCGAAGGTGCCGTATCCGGGTATTGATCCCAGCCAGCTCTTGAACAAACTGAACGATGGCTACCGCATGGAGAAGCCTCCGTATGCCAACCAGGAGATCTACGAGATCATGCTGGAATGCTGGCGAAAGATGTAAGTTATTCATTAGAGAATATGCACTTGAAACCACTGTTTTTATTTATTATTTTTTTTTATTTTTTATTATTTGTCAGTCCTAAGAGTAGACCTTTGTTTGATGAGCTGGTTCAACGTTTTTCGCAAATATTGGGAGCAGAAATTTGCAATGTAAGTCAAATAATCCTCTTTTTGCATAAGCTTATACAAATTTTATAAAAATTTAATATTTATTTTAGCAATACGTTGATATGAACAATCCCTATATAGAAAACAACTTGGAGCTCGCAAAAGTACAGCCCACAGATTACGAGGCTTTGAAGGGATCCCCTGATGAACCGGCACCGTCTGTTCCCATCAATACTAAATAGTCAATCTATGGTTTTCGTTTATGTACTGTATTATTATTATACGTATAATCAGCTTAATTTCTCCTGTTTGATTAAACGTAACTTAACATTCCCATACGGCGACGTTTCTCCTCCAATTCCAATTCCAAGAGTTCGTTTCTTAGACTAATTGATTTTAGCTCCAGGTGATGTTTCTCAGCGGCCCTTATATTTTCATCATTTTGGAATTGTTGTTGAAGTAAGATGAGTTTAATTTGTTCATACTGAAATGAGCGCTTCCGTTTAGAAACAGATACCTTATCCTCTTTCATTTGTTCAGGGGATAATTCTTCTGAAGTTTCTAACTCCACAGGAACATCCTGGATGGATTCCTAGGCATAAATAAATCTATAATCTGAATTCATTAAATCAAATTGAAACTTACCCCCTGCTGAATTAATTTCTCTTGAATCAATTTTCCTTGGAAATTTTCGCCTATAATGTGGAGGTATTTTAAAATTTATTTAACTGGGTTGCAGCTTAATTCTTACCTTGTTCTAAAAACTCATTCTGGTCAAGATCATCGTCATCGTATACAACAGAAACGCAACTGCTTGCCGGTTCCTGCATTTCCTGGGATTGCCTAGGGCTTGAAAACGATCCCTCGATCCTTAACTTGCTATTCATATTCTTGTACTTATCCTTAAGGGTCCTCCATGAGCGGGGCATGCCAGTTTGGAGTGAAAACTGACAAGCCAACTGCTGCCAGGCGTTCTTTTTTAACTGACAGGTGGTAGCATCGGATTTCTTATTATCGATAACATCCTTAAACGGTTTGAGAAGCTCCAAAAGCATTACTTCCTCGGAAGGTGAAAAGTTTCTGCCACGCTGCCGAGTCCGCTTGTGCATCTGACTTTTTTTTTAAATTTTAATTTTTTGAGAAAAGTTTTTTCAACATGTAAACTTACTTTGACTCCATTGACGTTTCAGTTTAAGCCCAGTTGACAAATAACGACGTTAAAAAGATTTTCATAACGAGTTCAATATTATGTAAATTGAAAGATTAAAAGATTTTTAAACAAAATCAAAATTTGCCGCCAACCCAAATTTTCGTTAAGCAACACTTTTCTAATGCAACACTGAATGCTAATTCACTTATTAGCCAACACTGCCATCTATCAAGCGCCAATATTTTGTGCATCAATTAATAATTTGCCAAAAAAAGAACCGAAAATGCCAAAGATAAAGAAAAAGCAACAGTCCTCTTCCTCGGAGAGTGACAGTGGTCCTGAAGACGTAAGTCCCCATACATATCACACACTACAAAATCGCAATATACATTTTTACATTTATTCTAATCCAGCGCAATCAGCCGGCGAGCAAGAAAGCAAAACAGACGCCGACTTCGGCGGCTGGGAAAACGGATGGAAGAAGTGAGGAAAATACCTGGACGCTTGAGAAGTTGCGCTTGGTCACAATTAACGAATTTCGCGGTCGCAAAATGGTTGACATCCGGGAGCACTACGAAAAGGACGGAAAAACTCTTCCCGGCAGAAAGGGCATCTCGCTTTCCATCACGCAGTGGAAGAAACTGATTGATCAAGCGGGCGAAATTACTAAGGCACTCGAGAGTTAAGTTCATCCTTTTCCCGTTCCAAGTCATAGAATATTGATGTTCAACTAACATGTTAGTTTGCTTTCCTTATAAACAAGAAAGCTACGAATAAAAAACTACCTTAAATGTTTATAAAGATATGAAAGTGGCTTCTTGGTTCACTCTTTTAAATAAGAACCCTTAAAAATTACAGAGTAAAAAGCTTTCTTGTATTTTAAGAATGCATTGCCGGCTTCTGTAGCCGTTTGTTTATTTGGTTCAGAAAATTATTCCCTTAACGGGTCTGGAATTAAACTATAAAATAGTATGTATACTATATATGCGATAAGACAGTTCATTCACATCAATTGAAACTACATGACAATTACGATAAGTAATTTTAAAAACTAAAAGTAGACGCCCAATAAGACGCAAACTGCGACTAGAATAGCAAACGGCAACCAGGTCTTAAGGAAACCCGAAATCCCAACGTATCGTCCACAGCCAAAGAGCCACATGCTCAAAATCAGCATATTCCACGAAGTGCTGTCCTTGTACCGCATGTAACTCAGGGCAGTGGCCACATGGGAGTGACAGTTGTCGCAGAATATGTTGTGAATACGGGTGCCATAGAGCACGGAAGCTTTCGACACTGCCTCATCCCAGGCGTAGCTGCCGCCTTCGACATTCTTCGGATGCAACTGCAGATAGCGAGTGGGCTTTCCAAAGGCCATATTATCCTCGGACACAAAGTAGGCTCCTGCAAAGTCACGGATCACTCCGGCGGATGTACATATGCCCATGTGACCGATCATCGGGAAAATCCAGGTAAGCACGGGAATGGGAGTCCACACGATGCAAAACGGGAAACGCTGGGCTTCGACGCTGATGGGCGGCAATCTCTCCTGGATTCCGTCTCCAGCTCCGCCGCCAGATCTGCCCATTGTGATCTCCACGTCCTCCGACGGTTGCAGCTCGAGTCTTGGGTTGGTCGACATTATTTCAAAAATCAAAAATCGGAATTTCTGTGTATTTTTTCGAGGTAAGAAAACCGCGACGAACAGCCACTCACTTAATTGGGTTTATCCGGTCGTAATGCCCACCAAATCGGTCGGCAACTTTTCCGATTGTGGCTCTGGATTGCTTGATAACAGGGAAAAAAAACAGGCACACGGCGTGTATTTTATTGTTGCAGAAAGATTGTGGTAGTGTGTAAACAAATTACACACAATCACCTGGATTTATTATTTTCTTGTTGATGGATGACAGTGTTGGAAAACATTGCGGCATACTTGCCTCTACTGAGGGAGTAGTTGGAAGAGGGTTTTTCTTTAAAACTTTTTTTAAACTATTTTTTAAACAAAAAATTTATTAAAAAAATATATATGCCCTATATATAAACCACCTCTTAAAGAAAATATAATAAAATATTTATATAAATTTAATAAATATTTATTGTATACATACATAACTTTACCTTTTGTTCATACAGAGTTTATGAATTTCTACCTGATGAAGATTTAAATTTTTTTTATCAATAAAAGTTTAGTTAAAATTTATCCCCCTTAAAACCTACAAACTACGACCCTTTTCTAAACAGCTGAGAACTATAGGTTGAACTGATAATTGGAAGTGTTTGTTTGCTGAGCTGTTTTCCGTTTCGAAATATTCGGTTTGCCAAGCACTACAGCCATGACACAGGTGTTCATCAATGGAGCCAGAGACGAGCTGAATGTGCGGGAGTTTGACAGCTTGGGTAAGTGTTAGGATAGCTTATAAATTCAAGAATTAAAGCGTTTACCATCCCGTAGATCCTGCCATCCAGGAGCTTATCCATGCCGCCACTGAGGCCAGGAAGCAGGCATATTGCCCTTACAGCAACTTTGCGGTAGGAGCTGCCCTTCGCACCAGCGATGGCACCATATATTCTGGTTGCAACATCGAGAACGGGGCTTATGCCACCTGCATTTGCGCGGAGCGCACAGCGGCTGTCAAGGCCATCAGGTCAGTGGGTCAATAATCTAAGGTGGCACAAGTGCTTCAAGGAAGTTTAAGCTTAATGAGGCGTAATACATAAACGCACTTTTAATATTGGATTTTCCATTTTTTTTTCGCTATTGCGTCAATAATCATATAATTATAGCTTATCAGCTAAAATCATTGATTAACAATGTTTTTAGTGAAACAGAGTAAATATAAATTCTTGAATATTTATTCCAGCAATGTCATTCATTAAAAAATATATACATATGTAACTCCCATAAGGCCTATCCACAACTTTTAATAATTGTATTTTTCAGTGAGGGCAAGCGTGACTTTGTGGCCTGTGCGGTGGTGGCCCAGCAGGACAATGGATTCACCACGCCATGCGGCGTCTGCAGGCAGTTCCTGTCGGAGTTCGTCAATGGCAAGGACATACCCTTGTACGCTGCCAAACCGAGCAATCTGCCACTGAGGGTTCTATGTACCAGCGTGCTCCAACTTCTACCCAACAGCTTTAGCTTCTCGAACGGAAAATAGACGGGCCGGATGCATTTCAACTGCAGTCTATGTGCAATATATCAATTTTTGTGAAGTCCCTACTTTCTAATGTTTTTATGTATAGTAAACCCACCCCTCGTTGTTGTTGATGGAATTGATAGCTGGGGCTAACGATACCATCTGTTTTGTTTATTATGGCTGCTCTCCGATCATCGATCGCTGCCTTATCTCTCCCTCTCCGTGTTGGCCAAGTGTTTATTTTCGTCACCACCGTTCGGTAGAGAGAACTATTGCTATTATCATAGCCAACTTAGCGCCGCGTCGTCACCAGAAGCCGTCCATTTGCCAGCGGACGTTCAGAGGAGAAACAAGAAGCCACGCACTCGCTTCGCTAAAAATATAACAAATTTATTTTGTGGGCAAAACAAAAAGGGGCGTGCCTCCATTGACTAAAAATATTAAATAATAATGTCGCATCTGACTGAAAATTTTTCCCGTCCAGAAAAGGCGGAGGAAGTTGTTACCTTTGGCAGTCTGGGTAAGATTCCTGAATCTGACCAGGAAGAAACTTTAGTGTTTTTTTTCGATCTTGGTTTAAGTTTTCTAAATTAAGAATCATTTATTAAAAAAAGTTCAAACCATTAATTTTAAACCCTTTGTGACGTGGATTAATTTGACTTTCAGATACCACGGTTCAGCAACTTCTTAGGGCCGCCTTCGAGGTACGCCAACGTGCCTATGTGCCATATAGTGGATTCAAGGTCGGTGCTGCTTTTCGGGCCAAGGACAATGACCAAATCTTTGCCGGCTGCAATGTGGAGAATGCTGCCTTTACGCCCAGCTCGTGTGCCGAAAGAACAGCTCTTGCCAAAGCCGTAAGCGAGGGCACCACCGAGTTCTCAGTCGGAGCTGTTGTGGCCTATGAACCAGATGTGTTCACCACCCCGTGTGGTGTCTGTCGTCAATTTATACGCGAATTTGCCACCGACGACATACCCATCTATATTGGCCAGAGCATTGATGCCAGAATTGCTGCCAAGGAGGAACCCTTCCGTAACGAGGACCCTGTTCTATGCACCTCTATCTTCAATCTGTTGCCGAGCAGTTTTCGCACATATCGGAAATGAGACAGGCGGAGAGGCGATATTGCAAAAAAAAAAACAAAAAAATGAGCTTTTCAAGGTCGGGTGACCAACCCACTCCTCCCAACTGCCCCGTTTATATTGTAATCTGTATAATTTTAATCTAATCACTTGAAATAAAGAAAGTTACACTGCTTAACACGGGGAATAGATTTTATCAAATGCTGACTGACATCAGAAATTATAAAATAAAATAGCTATTGATAAGGTATATTTCATGTCATATTTTGAAATTATTGCAATTAAATTGATAGGACTTATGATAGAAAATATTAAGTAATTGTAGAAAATGAAGACAAAGAAATCGATTTAGGTAGACGTTTGGAAGCAATTTAAAATTATTTTCAATTCAAAACTCAAACTTATTGATTAATTGACTAGAAAATAAAGTATATTTATTAGTTAGACATCCAATAAAATGTATTTTAAAGTATTGAAGTAATTGTAGGGGAAACCTTTCAAATATTCTCTGAAAACCAAAACCAATTTTATAAAACAAAATTTTGTTGCTGTAAAAGCTACCTTTGAACCTTATTTCCTATATTCCTCAATTTAGTAAAATTTTTTGGCTAAAGTATAAACAGGCATTTTAAAACAAATTTAAATTTTAAACAAAATGGCCGAGAAGCGTAAACTCCTTCAGCGGTACATGCAGTGCCTGAACGAGATGCAGGACGAGCTCAAGCGTAAGGAACTGGCCAAGAAAATGGAAACGCTCGAGAAGCTTAAGTGCGAACTGGCCCGTCGCCAGGAACAGAGTGGCACCCAGTGCGCCTGCCAGATGAAAAAGGAAGAGCGACGCCAGTGCCTCAAGAATGCACTCATTTCCCATCAAAGGACCCTGGCTGGATTGCTACGCGAATTAGCTCGGCGGGAGGCCTTTGCCAATGGAGAACGGGGTCGAGTTAGCGAGTCCGAGAACCTTCCCCATCCGCTGAAGCTGGACGAGTTTACGGTGGCCTTTCGCTATGTGGGTGAGTTGGTTGATCATTTTTAAAGTGGTTTGGTTTGGTGTGATCTTAATCCCTTCCAGGTGAAGATGGTCGCGAACTATTAATGGCTGCCCTTGCGGCCCGGAGGTGTGCCTATGTTCCATACAGCAACTTCAAGGTGGGAGCCGCGTTTCGGGCCAAGTGCGGCCAAATCTACACGGGCTGTAACATCGAGAACGTGGCCTTTACTCCTGGAAACTGTGCGGAGCGGTGTGCGTTGGCCAAGGGAGTAAGCGAGGGCGAGAAGAGGTACACGGCTGGTGCCGTGGTGGCCTACCATCCGGATGGTTTCACAACGCCCTGCGGCGTATGCCGACAATTTATCCGGGAATTCGCATCGAAGGACTTTCCCATTTACATTGCCAAGGCTCCGCCACCAGAACAGGAGGGCTGCATACCAGCAATCGATGAGGACGAAGAGGTGCTCGTGACATCTGCCTACAATCTCCTGCCCCACAGCTTCAGTTCATACGAATAAGGAATATCCTTTGAAAAATTTGCAATGAAATCCTACATCAATCCAGCTAACCTAAAATTATTTTTTATAAATTATGGATATATTAATAAATTAAATCATGTCCGTGATTTACATCTTTGCAAATCAAACCCTCATAGAAAATAGGTACCATCATGATTAATAAACGAAATGCTCTTAACTTTAATTTTGACGAAATAAAAGTCTAGATAACTAGAACACCTAGACGTACTTCACAACGGGTTCACCAGATCCGTAAATGGCATACTCGCTCTTCTTGGCAAAGGGAACCACATCGGCATGAACCAACTTCGGAGTCACGTCCGGATCAAACTCTACTTTACGGAATTGTGGATCGGAGAAGTTCTCGCGCACTTCGGTGCACATTCCAGAGTGTGGCACCGGCTTCGTCATGTTCTGGAACTCGCAACGTCGTTTGGTACACTTTTGTGAGGGAAATTCGTCACACAAAATGGGATCTGGTTCCCGTGATACTTTCCTGGTGGGCACCACCTTCTCCGACCAATTCCAGTAGGTGAGGTTGTCGTGGGCAGCTATGCCGCCAGTCAGGGCCTCCTTGCTGTGGCGCACATACGACAAATTGTAAGTGGTGGCATTGGGGTCCAGGTACTTGCTAATGCCCTCCTCGGACCGGTCGATGACCAATTCGGTGGACTTAACTGCACTGGGCATAGGAAAGGGTAATATCTCCTGTTCTTCGGGCATTTCCTTTAGCACAAAGGTATCGTGGGTCACACTGGATATTGGCTTTATTTTCCGTTTAATAAACCGAAGACAGCACTCATCAAGGGGTTTCATGTAGTGTGTTTTCATATTCAGCGACGGATTCCTGAGGGCATCGGGATTGGCGTACTACAAATGAAGGGTAGATATTGAGAGGTATTATCTCTAAGATATATCTTCTTACCTTCCACACATAATTGGCCGAAATGTCGGTTTGCGGCTTCTCGGACAACAATGGATCCCTCACGTAGATTCCCTTGTCGGCGAATTTGGCATTCAGCTTGTTCTCCATCCGCAGGTCTGTGATGTGCCGGTGACCGCGGTACTGCGAGGTCCGCCAATCGGTTTGCTTGTCGTTGACGGGACGCTTGTAATCATAGCAGCCGAAGACATCCATGGCTAAAGGATTTCTTATAACTTCAATAAAATTCAAAAAAATCCAAAAGAAAATCCGTCTATCGGTGGTGTTCTCTTTGGATTGCTATAATTTGGTGGTAATCCTGCTTGGTTGTCCTGTTGCCTGGCTACCAACGTTTACAAATAAATCCCAGAAATCAGCCCCAGTATATATTGACTGTTTACAAATAGACTGCCTACTGTACAATATTTCTCGTTTATATTCTGCTTCAAATGCAAGTGTTTACAATAAAATTGTATAGTTTTATGCTTTAGAGAGGAATGCTTGTTTTACAATTATAAAAGCGCTCTGTTCACAAAACAAATGGATATTCGTTAATACAATATGTGGGCTAAGGTAAATAATGGGTGTTGCACTCGATCCGACCCGTGCAATAATAAACTGTTTGCTTAGCAATTAGAACAATTGATTTAACTCGTCACCCGGGGCGTTTGGCTAGTCTGCATTCGGTTCCTCCACCTCTTCCGGCCCCGGTTCCCCGTCTCAGGCAATTTCCTTAAGCGCCAGCAGCGACTGACGCAAATATTCGTATTGGGTCTTGGCGTGCTTGATCTCCAGTTCGGAGAGTTCCACAAGGCTGTCAAGTATATGATTTTATTTTAATTATATCATTTATATAATTATTAGCGATTCTCCTTACCTTTTTTTGAATGCAGCCACTCGGCGATTGCGGAATCCAATCAGTTCTTCTTTTCCGCAAGCGGACATCGACTCGAACTTCTCGCAAGCCTCCGCTTGGGCGGCTTCGGCCTAATGGAAATTGAGAAATTCATAAGAAAACTCTCAGGGCAAGGTTGTCAAATCAATCAATACATGCTACAGTGGGGCAAACAGTGAAATGATGCATGCAGCAGTTACAAGTGGGGTGAGCAACACATCTACTTGGCTAAAACCTTAAATTCCAAATACCTCTTGCACCTCCAAAGGCTGCGGCGGATTGCAGAACACAGAACCACAAACACGCACACGAAAAAGTGAAGAAACAGGAGGGGGACAGGCGAGTGGAGATCAGAGCAATGTCAGCAGAAAAAAATACAAGAACGCAAATAATTTTTTTCATTTTTTTTTCTTTCAAATTAGTAAAGCGTGAGAATTAATTGCCCCGCTAAAAGATTTTTCGTAGAAAAACAATTGCTTTTAGAATAAACCTCAAAAAAGAGAGAGTTTTGGAAGCATTTGTTTCAACCCTTCACCAGATCTTACCGCATGGACATCTTTGTTCTTTGAGCGAGCCTTCTCCAGATTCCGGTTAGCCGTCTCGTAGGCAGCCAAACATCGCAGCCGTCTGATCAACAGAGCCTTGGCAGCATCACTGTCTCGTTGGTAGTATCGCAAGGTATCGCCCAGCTTGAGATCCTGGTCGCTAGCTACACGAGTTTCCAGATTCTGTTGAAAAAAATAATATTAATAACCTTTTTAAACTAATAACTCTTTTGATTACCTTGATTCTTTCAAATATCTCTGCCGTTTTGGCAACAAATGTCTCCATGTTTCCTTTTTCTGTGGTCGAGAGTTGTGTCAGCGCATTCGAAATCTTTTGGTGGGAGTCACCCACATCCTTGTGGCGTTGTGTCATCTTCTCAGTTCTCGCAGCTGCCTCGCGCAAGTGTCCATGGTATTCGGTCAGGAACTGCAATTCGTTTTCAAAGAAGTCGTTTACATCACGAACCGTAGCACTCAGCAAGATCTCGTCCGTGGTCTTGCCCAAGGACTTTACGAAGCCGCCAAAAATGGCCATCTTCTTACGCGGCTTGGCGCATAGGTCTTGGTCGTATTCGAGAAAAACCTTCAAGTGCTGATCAACGCGAAAGACCGGGTGACTGGCTAACCGGCGCAGGAAAACCTCGTGCATGGCCACAGTCTTCTTGAAAGTGGCCAGGTACTCACTGAAACATAATCAATAGATAATACAAGGATAATGACTATCACAGTATTGACAAAACTTCACCTAAGCATAGTATAAGTAATAAGTTATATTATATTTTGTAATTCTTCGATTAAAAAAAGGTCTTATCAATGGGTCTAAGGTTTATGGGATATCTCCCTCTTCCTGTCGATAAAACCCATTCAACTTACGCTTCCAACTCCGACTTCATCTTTTTGAATTCCTCTTTGGTCATGTTTCCCTCGCCTTCTCCCAAGCGCTGTAGTTTCTCTCGGGAGGCATCGAAATCCGGACGAGGCGGACAGGGCGGAATCTGAGATAAAGATTTTCAAATTAAAACTAGTCAGAACTTTCTCTGGGTTACCTACAATATAGCCAGCATAGTCCTCGTTCTCCTCGATGCGGTCGTGCAGCCAGACAAACTCTTCGTGCTGACGTACCACATTATTATCCTTTTTTGCGAATCCTGGCAGAGTTGTGCGTGTATGGACTGTAAATTTGACCTTTTCCTTTTCGCTCAGCGCATCGGAAATCTCCACATGGAGGGCATTTTCACCCAGAACGGCGGGCGTGGCCGGTGCAGAGGACGAGCTGTCCGGCGAAGTTGCCGACCCACTGCCATTTGTTGCTCCAGTTATCACGTTGCCACCGGATGTGGGAGGAACTGCAAGAGGATTTGTGGGCGAGGCTATTTCCATCGTGGCGCCATTGTTCTCCGAGCTACTGTTCAGCAGATTTGAGTCATCCGTGCCGTCCTACAAATGCAACGAAAAGTTTAATGCACTCTATCCAATTACGCCCATTTTTTTGATAAGATTTCTTTGTGTGAGGACCTCATTTGTATTTGCTCTCAGCGACTCAGTTTGGGGAAAATACAGTTCAATGAAATACGGGTTTATTCTTATCTTATTTCTTACCATCATTTTGCGGCCGAAGAAATTGTTTTTAATTAAAGCACCGAAATAAACAAGAAAAACGCTTAGCTGCTCGGCCGACTTGGAAACTTTTAATTTAGAGATGGAACTTTAGATTTTTGTCATCTGGTCCCACTGAACATCTATTAATGGCGCAATTTCAAAATTAAGCTTCAACTAATTACTAAAAAAAGTCTAAAAATAGGCGATGTTGATTGTTTTGTTTACAATAATATATTTATATTTAAGATTTCGGACAAGTAAATAATTTAACAACATTTTATTTCAAGAATTGTATAATTTTGGCGGAACAGTAAGTCTCTGGCGCAAATACATTAAGTACATAAAATACTTATAAATTGAACATGATATGAAATTAATTGTATCAGCAAATCAGTTTTAAAAGTAAATTCTACCCATCTTAGAATTTTAATGCGAAGGTATTCTAGAGGAAAAACAAGCAGTTTTTATAAAATACAAGCAGTTGATATCGGCAACTGCCGGTAAGGTTCAGTGTTGTAAAGTGAAAATGTTAGGTGCTTGCGGATTGTTATCGATATAGAATTGTATCGATAGTTTCACATTGAATCACAGCCCTAACACCTCTAGCGTCGCTTGCGAAGGCGCATTTTTTCTACCATTATATTATTTTTTTAGCCACTAGACAAGAAAGTGGACAGTTTGCAGACACTATTAAGAGTTGGAGCTTTGATTTTTGTTTATAAATTGTGGTGAGTGTAAAGGCATTTTTTTTTTAAGAATAAGTTTGAAAACTAAATGAGTTTTTGCATGTGCCTGTGTGCGTATCTGTGTATGTGCGCGAAAATTTTGTGCTTGAATTTATCGCCCATTTAGCGAATTCAATACATAATGGGTAAAAAAACGGAGAACAACGAGAATGCCACCACCCAATCCGATGGCGAGGAAGAGGAGGAGTATGCCGTGGAGAAGATTTTGGACCGTCGTGTTAGGAAGGGAAAGGTTAGTAACATCCACCCGGCTTGCCGGCCCTGGCCACCCAACTTCTACTTCAATTTTCTTGCAGGTTGAGTACTTTCTGAAGTGGAAGGGCTACGCCGACACAGAAAATACCTGGGAGCCTGAGAGCAACCTCGACTGCCAGGACCTCATCCAGCTGTACGAGTTAAGCCGCAAAGATGAGGTAAGTGATTTGCAATTTCCGCCGGTGTGATGCCGGGTACAGTTGTGCTCATTAAATCTTGGTGACATCTTAGGCTGAAAAGACTGACAAGTCCTTGAAAAAAGACCGACCCAGTAGCAGTGCCAAGACTAAGGAACCCACCGGCCGTTCCAGCACCACAACGGTGTCCAGCAACAAACGGAAGTCCGAGGAACCATGTAAGAATAAAAGATCATTGTCTTAGTCTTAAGCTGCGTTTTTTTGCAAACCTTTACCTGAGAAATACTGTTTACCTGAGTGGCTTAGTCCTTTTTATCTCTTCCCAGAAAATATTGTTTTGTTTTAAAAAATATAAGGTACCCGGTACTTCTTGGGTTACATAAATCTACGCGCCTAAAGCGATGAATTTTATATATAATATCTTGTTAATGATTCGTATTTGTATATTTTTGTTTTACAGCATCTACCACCAACAAATCAAAGCGCACTTCAGAGGCGGACGCAGATAGCAGTGATGCCCTAGTCGCCCCTGGTTCCACTGGCTTCGATCGTGGCCTCGAGGCTGAGAAGATCCTTGGGGCATCCGACAACAACGGTCGCCTCACATTCCTCATACAATTCAAGGGGGTGGACCAAGCCGAGATGGTGCCCTCAACTGTGGCCAACGTTAAAATCCCCCAGATGGTAATCCACTTCTACGAAGAACGCCTGTCGTGGTATTCGGACAACGAGGACTAACTTCCGAATCGCAACAAGCAACCTCATCTGAACTTTATAATTTAGAAACATACAAAAAAAACAAGAACATCATGTATCATCCATCTAAAGTTTAGGGCTTTAGAAATCCATCTCCCAAAACTCAGCCCCCTGCCATGAATCGAAAGGCACATTCTATTGTCTCCCCATTCATGTTGGTATTTATGATTTAAATTTTCAATGAATAAACACAAATTATGTTCAAATGTTGTATATGCTACAGTTGGATGTCCTTTCTATCGAAGATTCAAGGTTATTGTCTGCTGCGCATGTGCTGACCATATGCCAGGTAGAGGTCCGAGTATTTATTAGCCACTTCAGAATTTCCGGGCGGGATTTTTTGGATTTACTTTAGAGCTCTGCCCTCCGCTAAGTATCCTCAAGCATTCAGTAGCTTGTTAGCCACATTGCATTCCGAGTTCTCTAGCACATTGCCGCAGCAGGACCAGTGACGACGACCAGGGTGTCCTGTGTGTCCATGACCGCAGCCACTGTACCCAGGCATGCGGCCCTCGCACGAACACTTCACTGTCCGGTTTCCTTTTCCGGAGCAGAAGGAACAGCAGTGATAGATTCCCGAGTGGGGACGAACCTGTCGCGCCTGGAACGTAAATGGACTACCTCTGATGGGTCTATCATTAATGGTAATCGTCAGAATTACGGCGCCCTGGGAGTCTGGGGTGAAATGGATATTGTAGGTGCCATCTCGATTGTCTGACACCTCGACGGGCAGGAACTTTGAGGCGGGGTCTTTGTATTTTATGATGCAGTTAATCTCCAGTCCTCCGTGGCACAGGGACACTCCATCGGCGTCTCTTGAATGCAGCAGGAGATCGGCCTTCTTGTGGAGGCGTAGTTGAGAAAAGCCTTCCCATTCCAGGGTACAAAGTCCCGGCTCCACCACCTGCATGGTGATAATTCCGTACAAGGGAATGTCTCGCTGGTCCTTGGTGGCGGGAGCTCGGATCTTCGGTAGAAAATGAAGGGAATCGGAGATCTGAAAACGAGTCACTGAGACTGGATCCTTGGATACTTACTTCCTTGGCTAGCTACTTACCTTGGGATCCACGGGAGGCTTAAACTGCTGACAGAACTCCAGACGTCTGAGGAGTATATCCACAAAGCTAAGGATTTCCACATCGGCGCCGATTTCCAAGATATCCTGACTGAAACGCATTGCATCTACGGCCATTTGGGTGCGTTTTTCTGGGAAGGAATCCGGGGTCATTCGGGCTTAATTAGGAATATATCTCTACCCTCACCTAGGTCCAGTTGTTGCTTGATTATAACCTCCACTTTGGACTCCCTTGCCCTGCTGATCTGCTGGAGCAGAGTCCTCCGATGCACTTCCAAGGCCTCAAAGTAGCTCTGCAAGTATTGTTCCACCTGGTGTTGGATGTCATCGCATCTGGCGTTGATGCCGCGGGCGATCTCATTCAGCCGTTCAATGGAGTGCTCCGCATACTGGCAAAGGGGACGAGTTTGGTCGGTGGCCTCCCTTAGTAACTTGCCATGATGTCCAATGGCCCGGTTGATGGTCTCATGACGGTGACCCTTGTGGAGCAGGACCAAGCAGTCTGTACACGCCAGTTGCCGGCAGTGGGTGCAAAATGCTTTAAGCTCGAAATTCGTGTGAATGCCACAACGAAGCACCAGCTTGCTACTGTCCCCCAGTCCCAGCTGCTGTTGCTTCTGCTTTCGGGCCCTTCGCAGCTCCAGGATACTCCTCAGCCGATGGTTGGCGGTGTTCCTCTGCCGTTCATGGGCCTCCTTGCAGAGGGTACACAAGTTCAAGGTGCAGCTGATGCAGTGATAGGTAGCCTGGCGGGTTAGGTTGATGAGGTTGTATACCCGCCTACCTCTATCTTTAAGACTACTCACACTAATCTCGTCCGTGCAAAGGGAGCACCAGATCCTCGATATGACGTCTTCATTGGCTTGGAACCGCAGGGCTTCTATGCGTCTCACCAATAGATAGTTTTGGGGCAACTGACGGACACCTCCGAGTGGCAAGTCCGTGGGGTAGTTGCAGCTCTGGCACACGATGCTACGTTTGGACATTTGATTTACGGAGCTCCCCATAAACCGGGTGTTGAAGGAACTCGTCGACCTCTTTCCTTCACTTCTTGACTGAAAATTCATGAGAATTATGGAAGGGAAGCCGGGTAGTGGTACATTTCTCTTACCCTGACCTCCAGTGGATCCATGGACTTCTTCCGGCGCAAACTGAAGCTGGAACCCCTCTGCCTGGCAGGTGACACCGTAGCAGTAAGCTCTGCACTCGACCCGCCCATATCGGACCTCAGGCTGTAGCAGGAAGGGTCTTCACTGCGAGACGGATCCTGCTCCCAGGTAGACTCGTCCTTGAAGTTCTCACTGACCAGACACTGCAGACAGAACGAGTGAAGGCAGTGCAGGGTTCTTGGGTCCGTGTAGACGTCCAGGCAGATCCCGCACTTGAGATCATCCGTAAAGATAACTGTGTTCTCCGGCGGAGTACTGGGTCTCAAGGTAATGCTCGGGGAGGGCGAGGGTGCCGGAGATACTGCTGGAGAAATGGCCAGCGATGGCGAACGACTTCGGGCCATGGGGGATGACGCATCGTAGATCTCTGACCTGGCTGCGGCCTCCAAAAGTAGTCGGGGTAGCATTTCCAGCTTGGGTTGGTTGGTGTCCGGAGTGGGCGGGCACACTCTGAGCTCTGGAGAAGCCTTGAGGGACAGTAATCTCTTCGGCAGGAGCTCCTTGCCTTTAATGGTCTGAGCTACAGTGGCATTGCTGGTCTGGGAGCTGCTGCTGTTCTGCACAGATACGGATGAGGCACCACTTAGTACATTGTCTAGGATGGATTCCGGCGAGGTGGAACTACCTCCTCCAGCTAAGCTGCTGCTGGGTTCACTGGCACTATCCTGAAGTTGGAGGTCATCGTTGGGCAGCCCTTGTGCTCCCATTCTAGCGCCATTCGAAAGACCCAGTGTCCTTGAGCGACGAATGGAGCTCCTCAGCTCAAAACCCGGAATTTTTGGCACTGTACTAGGCGGATTCTCCGCACTGTGGTCAACCTTGGGAGCTATGGAGAATGTAAAGAGTTGGGGAGCCGACTTGCGACGCACAGAGTCCGATATGGGAATCGCTTGGAGATTCTTTTGCGGAATTTGTGAATTTTTCCGAAGGGAAATCTTAGCCGTACTGAGCTTCAACCGAAGCTTTCCGGGGGAACCACTTGGTGGTGGAACTGCCAACGGGGGAGGTTGAGGCGGAGGAGCAGGTGCCACCTGGTCTTTCTCGACCTGGATGCGTTCATAGTTGATGAGTGGATTGTTCTTATTATCCATGCTCGTCCTTCGTTTAAACATAATTTTGGGTTGATGTGGCCTGCTCATTTTTTTTATCCAGATTATGCAACCTTTCACGAATTCCGATCTGGAGTGACACCTCTTTCGCTCTGTGGGTTCCCGTTGCTACTGGGCCAGAGACACTAGGTCTCGGACTGGGTTGCTGCTTGGATTGGTAATCCAATTACATTCAGCAATGGAAACCCACGGCGCAGTGTCAACACAGAAGTGGCAAAAGTCTGAAACTGACAATTGTCCAATTGCCTCTTGTGGTTGGCCATTCTAAGTGGCATGTGGAGATGCCACTTTCTCCTAACAAGGTTCCTGAAAAAAAGATACTTTAATTTCTTTAAAATAAACTCAAGAGTTGACCTCAAACATCTGTTTCTCTTTAATGTCATAACCTAATAGTAGTTACAAAATTTGTTAAAATTAATATTTAAAATTTAATTAGCTATATTCATATAATATTTTCTTCCCCTGTACGCTGCATCCCTATACTGCCAAGTTCCGTTAACCGATCTGCTCATTTTAACATAACCCATCGGAGATTACAAAACCCACGCAAAGCTTTCTCTCTCCCCCCAGTGACGTTTTTTTTTTTTGTACTCTCTCTTATAAGAGCTTTTACCCAGCTGGTTGGCCCCAACGGCTCCACCTCTCACTCGCACCCATCAGTTGCAGTTACGGGCCCGGAGTGGAATATTTCACATTTTCGACTGTGGCTTCTAAAGAATCGGGCCGAAAACACAGCCGACAGAATTGGCCGACAAAACTAGCCTTTCACTCTCGCTTTCCGGTCCGCAATTTACATACACGTTTTTGAGTTGTGTTTTCGTATCCGTTGTGTTGTATAATAATTTCGAAAAAAAGCATTCCAAAATCCAGTGAACCCTTCGGTGCCACAAGTCCATTTTCGTTGTGCTCCCCCCGATTTGTTGTCGTTCGGTTGCTGTTGCTTACGGTTTATCGTGTGTTGCTTTCTTGTTGATATTCGTGAGCGACGCACATTTCCACTTTTTTTGCTTTGCTGCTCCAGTTCTGGACCCCCCCACCCACTAGCCCCAGCCAGCCGTCGAATCACCGTCGAAAACCGCCTCTTTACAACATGGAATCGGTGAGTTTTTGTCCTTTTCCCCGGCTCCCCAAAATAGCTTTCGGTCGCTTTTTTGGGGGGCTGGCACGTTACAAAGTCCAGGTCCAGGGCGATAATGCCGCTCGAGATATTGCGTAAAAGGTTAAAGTCTCTCCTAGTGATTGGATCGGATTGATCCATGACTCTGATAAGACAGTTTTCTATTTTTCTAATGGGGCTAGTTCTTGGATAAGATGGATCCATTGATGGAGGAGGTAGTTTTTATGAGAAATCCTTCTTGGAGTTCCTTTTTAAGAAACTTTGAAGAAAATAAAAATAAAGTAGAATATTACAATAGTACTATTATTTAGTATTTTTGAAGGAATCAAGTCAAGAATCAAGTTTTAAATTCATTAAAAGGGTTATATTTTTATGAATAATCCACCAGTCTTCTAATATTAATCCCTGATGGAACACTTACTCATAACTTATGGTATGTCTATAAACCTAAATAATATGTCATAGATCGGTGGACGAATGACCATAATTAGAGAAAATATTTGAGATAAGACATTCTTTTTAGGGTGATAAGAACTTCCAGATAATAAACATACATCATGTATGTTAATATGAAATTGTTGAATTATAACTTCGAGTTGAAGAGACCTTTAGTCTTTAGGATTTTAAAGGTTCCTCGTCTGGTCTGGTCTGGACAAATCTCGGTTAGATAAGGCCCAGTAATTACAATTAAACCCTCATAATTAAAAATCTCATCATTTCGCGCACTTGTTCACACAGAAGAAATAAACCAAGATTGAGAATCTCAACTCAGCTGTTGTAATATAGCCCCCATATCAGATATCGTGGTTGCCTAACTTTATGGCTCCCCACCGCGAAACTATAACTTTGTTTTTAATATTCCTACAAGGAATGTTTTTTTTTAGTTTTTAATCTTTATTTTTAAACATTTTTTTGTTGGTGCAGTCGGGCTACAGATTTGGCAGCGTCGACTATGTAGTGTTTCTGGGCATGATCGTTCTATCCACCAGTACGGGCATC
Source organism: Drosophila bipectinata (assembly GCF_030179905.1). Taxonomy (NCBI): domain Eukaryota; kingdom Metazoa; phylum Arthropoda; class Insecta; order Diptera; family Drosophilidae; genus Drosophila; species Drosophila bipectinata. Next base: position 15,491,445 of record NC_091736.1, on the reverse strand, counting down.
TATTTCGGGTGCATCAAGTAAGTGATCTGTGATCTTCGATCTCCGGATCAATGCCAATCGAATGCGTTAATTATAGGAAGGGCAAGAAGAAGATCGAGGAGGTGGAACCCACCTTACCAACCACTGTGCCCGCGAGGCGCAAGCACGATTTCGGATCGGAGAAGATGAGCGAGTATCTGCTGGGATCACGCAATCTGAAAGTTTTTCCCGTTGCCATGAGTCTCATAGCCAGGTAAGCTGGGAGGATGTCACGTGAATCCCCTGAATCTCTAACCTCTTATCTCCAGCTATATATCGGGTGTCACGATACTGGGCACCACATCGGAAATCTATAATTATGGCACGCAATATTGGTTTATAGCCATAGCAATCGTTCTACAGGGCATTGCCGTCTCCTATGTATATATACCGGTATTCTCGGCACTTCAAGTGGGGTCTTCGTATGAGGTTTGTATCAAAAACTAGTAGCTATTTTTATAGTTTAACAATCAATTGATGAATTAATTGCCTGAGAAATCATTTAGCATTTTAGCTTTAAAGTTCAGATAATCTATAATTTAAAATGTCTTGGTTTGAAGTCACGTTTTTTTGGCATCCACCTTTATCATTTAATAAAAGCACTCTCTTTTTTTTAAACGGAAATGTTAAACAATAATAGACAATTGGTACTACAAATTGTAGTTAAGGAAGTGCATCTGTAATGGTTGATAAAAATAAGACATAGACTCTTCCGTCACTTTAGTTATTTCTATTTTTTTTTCAATCAATGAACGAAAAGCGTTGCAAACATTTTAATCAACCGAGAATTCGAGACCACCACCCTCTTGAAATGGAATTTCTTGGACTTTGCTCCTGCCCACTTGTGGGGTTCGATATGATTAATTACAATGTGTTTCACAGCCACTTGACAATTGGCTTCCAAATGGGTCTAGGCATTAGTTTATCAATTAAAAAAGGGTCTTTTTTTTAAGCTGAGATTAATTAAATTCAAAATCGTTTTCAGTATCTGGAGATGCGCTTCCATTCCATCATACGAAGTATAGCCTCGTTTATGTTTATTTTGGATGAGGTAAGTGCCGGTCTCTCTAGAGAAACACTTTCTATTGGTTACTAAGTCATGACTTGTATTGTTAGATACTTTTTCTGCCGTTTATTGTTTACGTGCCAGCCATTGCTCTCAACCAGGGTAAGCTATACTAAATAAGTCCACAACTAGCTCACGCTAATCTCCGTCTAATCTCCATCTAGTATCTGGCATTAATCTCCATGTTATTGCTGTCGTGATAGTGATCGTGTGTGTTTTCTATACCTTTGTGGTAGGTTTTATTGCAACAATATATCCTCTATGACCCATTTCTGAGCTCTGCTTTTCCAGGGTGGAATCAAAGCCGTGGTCCATACAGATGCCTGGCAGGTCCTGGTAATGTTTCTTTCAGTTGTGGCAGTGGCCGCTCTGGCCACCTATTACGCCAACGGCCTGGACGTCATGTTCGACGATGCCGCTAAAGGTGGACGAATAATATTCACCAACACGAATCCCTCGCCGTATGTCCGTCACACCGTTTGGAGCGTCCTCATCGGTGGCTTCTCCTACTGGACGTCATTCAATGCCGTCAACCAGACCATGGTCCAGCGCTATATGTCCCTGCCGTCGCTGAAGAAGGCCCGTGCTTCCATGGCCATTTTTACCATTGGAGTGGCTGCCTTTGTATCCGTTTGCTGCTGGGTGGGACTCCTGATCTTTGAGATGTACAAGGATTGTGACCCCTTAAGTGCGGGGTTGATAACGGTTAGTACATTTAAGTTTTGTATAGTTTTTGTAAATATTTATCCGATAATCTCCTCCAGCACGATGACCAGCTGCTGCCCCTCTTTGTGGTCCAAAGTGTGGGCCACATTTACGGAATGCCTGGCCTGTTTATAGCTGGAATTTTTGGTGCCGCCTTGAGTTCTCTGTCCGTTGTGCTCAACTCAACATCCTTGGTGATCCTGGAGGACATAGTTCGAGGCTGCTTCAAGATGCAGCCCAGCGAAAGAGCCTCCACTATACTGGTCAAGTCGACTATCATAGTTTTGGGTCTAGTGGCGCTATCGCTGGTCTTTGTCCTGGAGCAGCTGAGCGGAATCCTGAGTATCTGCACTTCGATGACAGCCATCGCAGCTGGAACCACTTTTGGCCTATTTACCCTTGGAATGCTAGTTCCCTGGGCCAATACAGTGGGCACTGCTGTGGGTGGAATCGCAAGTGCTCTGCTTGCTGGATGGATATCATTTGGAACGCAGTTCACCATAGCAGCCGGACAGTTGAACTCCCAAAAGCTCCCGGTCTCTGTGGAAGGATGTGCCGCCAATGTCACGCTTCCGGAGAACGTGTGGGTGGACGAGGAGCAAGTGTTTCCACTTTACCGGTTGTCATATCACTGGATTAATCCCATCGGAGTGGCCACCGTTCTGGTGGTGGGAGCTCTAGTCTCTTTGGTGACGAAGCCAACGAACATGAAAACCCTCGATCCTGACCTGATATCGCCCGTAATTCATAGATTCCTCCCGAAGGAATGTTTCGAGGGTCGCAATCCACAGGCGCAAGCGCACAAAAACCTCCTCCACACCTCCTAAAGACAATTCGCCATAATCCGCTGTGCCAAATCAAATGGAATTGATTTAGATACATAATTCTTACCTGTGGCATTGCATTCCATACACCCCCCTATGTTGTTGGTATAGTTCTTAGTTGTAGTTACTAGTCGTAGTCTAGTAGCCTAGTCTAGTATCATTCGATCCAGTGGTTGGATCGGATAACACACACAAACCGAAGTACAGGAACCTATGAATCTGCATCTCCCACTACAGGATGCACAATCATTATCTAATAGTGTGAATAGTGTATTATAATTTAGGTTTATTCAAAGGTTCTTCTGTTTATCTGTCTTATCCCCTTATGTTGAAGTTCCCAGGCTCAGTTTAGGCATAATTCTTTGGCATTTTCGATTTGTAGTCAGCAGACTGTGTCTCATATGTATTCCGTGTGACTTTACAAGCATAATGTCTGTGATAAATTCAATAAATAGATCAAACCAGATTGTTTTATTCTAGAATTTAGTTCAGCGATCGCAAATAGTAGCGGGAATGATATGGAAACATTAATCTGGGTGTTTTTCTAATCTAATCTAAGCACCGATTAGGCGTAAATCACAAAAGAGCATGGACTCCTGTATTTTCTCGACGACGTACAATTATTTGTCCTTTTGTAGATCCTTGGACGTGGACAAAGACTGCCTCTTGGCTATGTATTTTCGTAGCTGAAACGCTATTAGGATTAGGCAGAGGATTCCAGCACTCAGGTAACTGTTGATTACAAACTGCTGAGGGAGCATTTTGCACTTGGAAACCACATAGTCGTCGGGAGTAATAGTGGCCTAAAAGGAGAGATTCTTTATCTAAAGATAGATCTGCAAAGGTCCAGATACTTACCAGCATGAAGCTTGGATTAACTTTGTTTCTCCAGCTAAAGGAGGCCACCGTGTACTCATCGATGCCCAACCGATTGACACTGTGACAATAGTGATGTGAGTGTCCAGCAAACGCCAGCCTGGGCTTCAACAGTTTCCCCAACATATCCGTGGCCTCCTTTGACAAAACATGAAAACGCTCGCGGTAGGCTTCGATAAAGGGAGCATCATACTCCTGGCACATTGTGTCGGAAATGCGGAATGTGGGGAAGTGCTGCAGCAAGATAGGTTGGCTATACGGGTGACGCCTGGTGCGGGCACACTCGGCCTCCTGCGGGAATTTCATGCAGTGAAGAGTTCGTGAGATGTTTCTCAGTTGTTCTTCGGCCTGGGAGCAGAAAAGGCAACCATCGGCCTCCATGGCCATGGAATTGATTATCACGAAGTGTATCTGCTTAATGGTATAAAGCGTGACCAGGGAGTTGTTCAGATAGTTCTCGAACCGGGACATAAAGAAAGGATGCATCCTGGAAACAAGAAAAGCTCTTTAATCAGGATATCCGTATCAGTGGATTGTTACTCACTTATAGTGAAAGCCCACGTCATGGTTACCGACTATACTGATAAGTGGAATACCCGGCGGTAGGTGAAACATCTTCAGGTAGCGCCACACGTACTCCTGGAAGTGCTTGTCGCTCACCATGTCACCCTCATCGAACAAATCGCCTAGGACGAAAACCACATCAGGCTGGAAGAGGCGGGATGCCGCCTGGAAGGCACGTGTCATGTGCCATTCCCGATAAAACTTGTCCAGCCAATGGCCTCGATGTGGACCCAATAGGTGGGGGTCCGCAATGATTAAAGCCCGCAACGGATCATCGACGTACTTCTTCCGCTTGATCTCCGGCCACTTGCACTTCTGGAGCACCACAAAGTCGGCTACGTACTCACAGAAGATTAGTGCACAAAGCACGATCACAAAGCAGGCGTAGAGCCATCGCATTTCTGCGGATTTTTAATGAAAATCCGCCGGCGAAGAATGAAAACAAATCCAATAATAAAATGTTAGTGTTGTAAAACGCATCCAAGATTAGTACTGGAAAACAACTTAGGATGGCGCCTTTAGACCGTCAGTTTAAAAATTGTATTTGATTTCAAAATGTTATTTAAGTTAAAAAAGCCTTTAATTGGAATATTGTGGTGCATTGAATGCTGCTTACAACCTATTTTAAAAGAGATCGTAGAAATAGTTTAGACCCTGTCCCAGTTCCCAGACAGAAATGCCAGTTCCTAGTTCCTGGGCCAGTTTTATCCGCTCATTGATGGAATAAAGCGTAGGATAGAAGACGATATGACGTCCATTTTCGTTTCTAAAAAGTAAGAATATTTGGTTTTGTAATAATCCATTACTATAGAAAAATAGCCCATTACTTGATTTCGAAAAAGTTTTCCACATCCCTCTCGTCGTAGGTCAAATGCTTCTTTACGCTCTTCACCAAATCCAAATACTGAGAAAAGGTGATAGGACCACCACCATCGGGCGTATAGTCATTGCCATACATATTTAAGCCGAGAAGGATTTTAGCCCTTTTGGCCTCCATATCCGGGCACCCTTCTGGGGCAATCATCTCCACTGCCTTACGAACAAAATAAAGCGGAGCATTGGCTCCCGGACGTTGAACGCTGGAGAAGTCGTAAGTCATCAACGAAAAGGCGTAGATGTGTTTGTATAGCTTATCCATGTGCTTCTCTCCGAATAAATTTCCAGTGTCCTTGCGAAATGGTGGCACGACCAGGATCAAGCGCAGCTGCTGCTTTTGAAGTTCTTTAGCTGTACAGGAATTAGGATAAGAAATAGAGTAAGACTCGAAATAGCGCCACGTTACCCATTTGCAACACCAGGGTATGCAAAATTTTATCATCAATACGGCCGGCCAATTGGGACCAGACCTCCAGGACGAGGCCATCGAAACCATTATCCTTGCAGCACTTGATCAGAACATTGTTAACCTTGGTACGTTCATGGGCATCGCTGAGCAGTAACTTGATGTCCCGATCCGTGAAGTGATCGAATATAAACCGGGGAAATACTGGAATTCATGGGATTCATGGATTCATGGATTTCACAGACAGTTTAAGAAGTAAATACCCTTTACTGTACGCTGGTTGTGGGCCTGTTTTCCTTTTCTTCGCAGGTCTGTCAACCATCCAGCGTCAATATCGTGGACCCCAGCCATGACGTACTCCTCCCCCTGCTTTACAACCTGGAGCCAAACTGGAGAAATGATGTCGAATTTCTTGGCGAATATTTTGGCCACATCATAGCCATGTGAATTCCACTGCAAAAGAAGGAATGGTAAGATGGAGTCCAACTGGAGCCTAAATTTCTACCCACTGGAGTCACATATCCCAAAGTAGTTCCATTGAAACGTCTCAATCCAGTTTCCTTGAAATAAGCTCTGTGGTTGGCCAGGATGTCTTTTCCCAAGGGTTCCGGGCTTACCTTTATGAAAAGTTTGGAAAATACTATTAATTTTCAGCACAAGCTTAAAATATTTACCAATCCCAGGGTAAACACATCATTGTCTTGGGGGCCACGCAGCACATTCGCCTCCTTGTTTTTCCCCTTCGTTTTCTGGCTGTCTGGGGATAGGGTACCTTGGACGAGGGTCAGCAGGACAGGCAGGATAGCGATGAGGAGCACGAGCGCATTAAACGCACGCATTTTGAGAGCAGGATAACCAGGACAACCGCATAAATCGAACAAAAACAAAATCCGTATAACCAGAAAGCCGGCAGCAGTGTGCCCATCGCTGAATAAAATAAACAAAAGCCTCTAACGGCGATTTGAAAAAGGCGGTCAGACTTTTACGATTTCGAATTCAAAAATCGGCGCTAAATTTTCAAAAGGATGGGTAATATACTTTAAAATAATTCCCAAAGCCTGCTATGATCAACAAACTATAAATTCCCACCCATTTAAAACATCGTTTAATATTTGAATTGAACTTAGGCATGCTCTTGTATTTTTAAAAGTTTGTAGCTTTTTAAATAATGCTTTACGGATACTTAACGTAATGCTTAGCCAAAAAAATTATATTAATATATTATTTTTAAGAATATATCGTTTAAATTAAATTAGCGCATAAACTAAACAAAGAGTTACACAATGAACTAATTGAAAACTAATTATCACTTTTAAAAAATGAAGAAAAAATTGATTTTAAAAAATGATTTAAAATTAATTTATCATTTAAAGAGGCTGCACAGAACCTACTGCATTGTATAAACATAACTATGGGGATGTTTGTTAGGATCTCAGTCAAAGACGCGCATCAAGTCGCCGCTAGTTGGAGTGGAGTTGCCTCCCAGTGTGGAATTCGATGATCCCTTCCAGGGAGGATTGCTGTTGGCATTGGGAGTGTTGTTGCTGTTAGTAATGTTGCCGCTACTATTGTTGCTGCTATTGCTGCTGTTCATGCTGCTGCTGGTGAGGTTGATGTTGCTGTTGATTTCGGACAAGGTGCGAAGCAGTTGCTTCTTCAGCAGATGCTGTGGCGAGTGGCTTTGACTTAGGCTGGCGTTGTTATTGTTGTTATTGCTAGTCAGGAGCGGAAGGTTAAACTTGGGGCTAAGTGGTTGCAGTTTCTCCTGCCTGCCCGCCAACAGCCGGCGCCGTTTCTCGTAGAAACTATACGTGAGCTGCTGTTTCTGGTCTTCCGTCTTTTCCCGCTCCTTTTCCTTCTGCTGCTCCATTTCATCACTTTCCAGGGAAGGCTTCTCTTCCTTTTTAACCTTTCCCATCAGCAATTCATTCAATCTTTTAGCCGTCATTGCTCCGGCACCTCCCGATCCGGATTTGTTGCCTACCAGCGCCCTCTTATTACATCTCAAGCGGTCCTGAGCTATCACACTCGACCTCTGGGCGTAGATGGTCCTGCCGACTGCAGGATTTTTGCCAGGCAGACCATTACTCAACGCAGGCGAAGGTGGTGGTGGGGGTGGTCGTGCCAGTTGGCCCACGACGCCCTGATGACTTCCACCAGTTAGGGACAGCAAATTGTTGTTGGCCTTTCGCGTGGTAAGCAGATTCTTGCGGAAGGTAACACCCAACCCCTGGGGCAGCTTGACCATACCGAACGTATTCAGGGCCAGAGGACGCGGTGGACCCGAGTACATCATTACATTATAGAAGCCGTCTTCGTGGTATTTGGCATTGGCAAGCGATGGATGATGATTGGGAGCGTTGGCCAATGGCTGGCTGGTGGCCTCCAGCTTTACAGTCTTTACATTGTCGCTAACAGTCTCCAGTTTGTGGAACTCGAAGTCGTTCAGCTCCTCCGCCAGGTGATTGACCTCGGCCGGGACCCCGGAATTCATATTGGATTGCAGGACATTCACGTCGACATTCTCGTAGCCCGCCTGAGTGAGGAACTCCGCCAGAACCTTCTGTTGTTCCAGCATTGAAACCGAATTGCCATCAGCAATTTCATAAATAATGCTCGGCAGGATCATATGCTCCTCCAGCTGCTGCTGCTGTGGCTGCTGGGTCCCATCCGCAATGCTCTGCACATTGTAAACACTGAATTGACGCTGCTGATCCGGATCCTGCAACTTCTGATCCTGCTGCTGTTGCCCGTGATGCTGCTCTTGTTGTTGCTGCTGCTCCAGCATTTGCTGCTGCTGGTAGATGAGCTGTTGCAGCTGCATGGCATCGATAGTAGTAAGTCCCTGTTGCGGATCCTCCTCGCCGGTGGTATACACCTGTTGCCCCTCCGGCTGCACCTGTGATTGATAGATGGTGTAATCTTCACCAGTCTCCGCGCAAATCGTTCCATCTTGGTAGCGTAGTCTTTTGGTGGCCTGTGCGGGATGTGAAAGTGCGCCGTTTTGTGACGGTTGCTGCGGCGGCTGCTGTTGCTGCTGCTGCTGGGCGGTGTCTAGTTCGCTCTCATCGAAGTTGTTCAGTATCTCGTTGATCAGCTTGCTATCTAGCATCTCATCGAGCGTCTGGGAAATGGAATTCTCGTCGGAGGTGTTTGGCAGAGGCAGCTCCTCATCATCGGGAGTAGCCTGTTCCGCTTCCGCTCCCGTGATGGAAGAAACAGCCTGGTCCAGTTCACTGAGCACATGCTGCTGTTGCCCGTAGGAAAGGCTCAAGTTCTTCGATTTGTTCTTTTCCTTTTCGGTTTTTGTTCGATGGTCGCTGGATCCCTTCAGCTGAAAAAGGAGCAGGTTAAAATATATTCCAGATATATATTTTCAGAAAGAGAAAGTCGGCGACATTTATGAGGCAACTTCAAGCGAATTGGATTAAGGATGGTTCGGATTTAGACAGGATTAAGGAAAAGGGATAATGTAGGTAATCGAAAGACCATAAAAACCCGTCGTACCTTTTTCTTAGGCTGTATTTCGGGCAGCTTTTCTGTCTCCGTCTGGAGCTGGGCGGGTGAGTAGTTGACTCCCAGGGTCATGTCACTTGACGCTGCTATCGTAGGAGTCGGTGGCAGGCTGCAGGATGAGTTGCTGGAGGAGGAAAACACAGTAATAGCAGCGGCCGAATTAGCGCCTGCGTTAAGGGGCTCTTCTTTGATTGCAGCAAGTGGTGGAGCTGCTATGGCACTCCCGCTTCCTCTCTTCGAGCCCTTGCCATTGGAGTCCTTGTGGTTGGACTCTAACGCCGGGGCCGGAGCCGGGGAAGAGTGATGACGGTTCTTCGATGATTTCGAGCGCGCACGACTCCCACCGGAGGTGCTGCTGCTGCCTTTTGAGGAACTACTCTTGCTACTGCTGCTTTTGTGACGTGACGATGACGACGATGAGGAGGTGGTGGAGGAGGAAGTACCCACGCTCTGGTTCTGAAGCGAGACCGAACTACTGGAGCCATTCGAGCAGCTGGATAGGGTTGAGGCGGATAGGGTGTCTGTGGGAGAGCTGGGCACGATCCCACCACTGCCACCGACTCCCCCAGGCTCCTGACTGTTTTCCGTGGCAGTGAGTCGCGATTCGCTGGACAGGAGGTTCCCGCTAGCGTTTGGATTCAACTTGTTGGATGTGGCATCCCATACGCTCGGGTGCTGTAACGCAATGTGATGCTGGAAGCCTGCTTTTGTGTAGCTCCCCGAGCAGGAGCCGCAAAGTACAATGTCGCGGGTGGCCAGCTTTGGGACCAGGTCATAGTAGGCCATGTCTGCCGATTGGAGTCTTTGCACCTGCACCTTGGCCTGTTGCAGTTGTTGTTGTTGGTTCTGGTGCTGCTGATCCCCGGATCCGCCAGACAAGCCGTTCTTCCCTCCTCGCAAGTACGTCTTCTCGGCGGTGCGTAGCTGCTTAATGACCTTGTCCAAGTCAAAGACCTGCTGCCACTTTTGACCCTGCAGGGCGTACAGTGATACCCCTGCTCCAGCTCCAGACCCCGATCCCATATTGGAATTTGAAGTGGCCGATATTTCCGGCTTCGCCAGGCTCTGCTTAGCATGCTTGACGGTGCCATTTTCCGAGAAGACGCCCGGAGCGGAGGTGGCCATATCGTTAAGAGGCATTTTGGCCACAAATAACTCAAGTTTTAGGATCGGGGGATTGGTAGAGATACGAGCAAAATTGCCCCAAATAACAGCTGAAAATAGGCAACAAAAAATGAGTTTTAGATCCTTGAAGTAAAAAAAAAGTAAGCTAGGATAGAAGATTGAGGATAAAATCCTTAAATGAGCATACATCTATGGAGGAGGATTATACGATAAGAGGAATATGTCGTTTTATTTTGAACTTTATCTTCCAAACCATAAAAAAAAGTCCTTAAAATTCTACCCACATTTTTAAACAAAAAGAAAGCGCTTTCACTTTATTCGAACAATACCGTTACAAACAGAAAAACAACATACACAGCTGATGATCCTGAAAAAATGTCGATAGGGTCGTTCAATTCCTCCTTTATTGCGTTGCAAGTCACTAGCCCGAAATGAAAGTGGACGCAAAAACGTCAGGAGAAAAGTCCTGAGTCATTGATTGTCAGAAACCGTTTGACAGTTCATCGTAATGGCGTCCTTTGGAGAATTTCAATAATTTCGTTTTCCAAAGTTTTTCCACACATTTTTGGCGAAAGCTTACAGGTGAGTGCGAACCCCCGCACCCGAGCGCTTCCTAATCACTTGCCTTGGCTGGGCACCCCCTGCCACCCACTACGCTCCACTCTTCGACTGACCGAATCAGCTGTTTTTGACAACTGCGCATACATGCGCAAGTACTCACACCAACGCACCGAACCGCACACGCACACATACTCACACTTACCCACACCAATGCAACACAAACAAAGCACACGATTGAATTGAAAAGCCAAATAAAATCAAATTCTGAAAACCTGCTAAACGATTTCACTCCGACGCCGAGCTATTTTCGAATGACTTACATCAGTGCTAACACACTTCCATTTCGACTGCTTTGTTTTCTTTTTAATTTCAGCGAACTATTTGTCGTCTAAACGCAACTACAGTTGCCAGATCGGCGCCGCTGCGTTGCCACCTGGTTGCAAATGGCCAATGATATGATAGGTTCATAGAGATGGAACTATTGATAAAAAGGACACGTCGCACGAAGGACAATAGTCCTTTGTGGTTTGTTGGAAAGAAATTTAAAATTTCCCCGCCAAACAATTTATCAATGAGAGGAAAATTCCAAGGCGTCCAAGAAATAAATTTTATATTTATATAAAGGACATATCATAACACTTAAGTTCTAGTCATCCTCATCACTGAACTCCTCCTCGTCCTTTGATTTTTTATTCTTACGCTGCAGTTCTTTGGCGTAGAGCTCCTTGAAAGCCTCGTACTCCGGCAAAGTAACATGACAGATTTTGGTAGCAAAGGACTTCTCCGATGTGTCCGTAATCTGGTATAGCTTATGGTTAGTCGTGGGCTCATTAGGATCTGCCTTTAAAGGACGAGGCTTGAACAAACCTAATCGAACAAGGAACTGATGGCGACAGCGAATCTCCTCGAAGGGCAATGTTAAAGCAGCGGATTTGACAATTTCGGGAACTTCAATACGCATTACATCTATGATGTAATTTAGTTTCTCCTCCAGCGATTCCTCCGGTTGAGCAATCAGATCTGGACTATTCATCAGAAGTTTCCATACATTTTTACTGGTGGAGACGCGACTTTTCAGGAAGGCTATGTGCTCCAGCAGCTGGTGGGATTCGGTAATGTCCAAGAGCTCTGGGTATTTTGTAAGAAGCAGGTGGAGCAAATGCTCTCCAAATTGACAAGCCCGCCAAATCTCCAGGCTGTTTATAATTTTGTCCGGTGTTCGCTTCAGCACGGCAGGATTTCCCGTAACGATTCTCAGGAAGTTCACAGTTTCCAGACCATGATTTTGAAAGGTTTCGTGGGCCCGCCGCCAAATCTCGGGGGAGTAAATGGATAATGTGGGTTCCAATTTAATAGCTTCATTGATATGGATTTGCTCGAGTTGCAAAATCTTTGGGGTGGCCAGGTGTTTGGCGCGGTGGAACTATAAAATAAATCTTTTGTATCAGTATGATATAATTATATTCACAAGAAAACTTACCTGATTTTGTTGTTTTAATACAACTCTAACATTAAATAATACTTTTCTCAGCATTTTGTAAATAAAAGTAAGCAGTCAGCTGGGAGAAAGAAAGTCTGAAACACAAAACAGCTGATTGACCACATGTGCTTAGCCGAGACACCTACCCCTATAATGAAAAGCTATTCATAGTGAAAATGTACCTTTTGTCGGGTGGATGCCATTAGTTTATTAAAAAAAGTTTATAAATAGAACTGTCGCGCATAAAAAAAAAACACAGTGGAAAGTTTTATCCAAGTGTTTAGTTCTGCCACAACTTTAAAGTATGTTTTTTTACATAAACAAATAGAAAAAACAAAGTTTAGGGGAGTTTGTTGCAAAAAAAAAGTTTAGTTTTTGATAAATATTTTAGGAAAATATATAAAACCGAGCCGGCTAGTTAGATTCTCAAGGTTATTTATAGTCTCCATTTAGTATATAAGCTGCGATAAATAGGGAAAAATAATTACAAATGCACAAGTGATCAATAAAAAATTGGTAGAGGCACTTGTTGCTACTTGAATACTAAAATAAACAAAGAACCAACTGCAATTATTCCAGGGAAACTGTCAGAGTATACTGTGGGCACTGGAAAATTAAACCTATAGCTTACAAAAACTAATAACTTTTTCCAATAAACAAAATTTTAAACTAACAAAACAAAAACATTTCTTAAAAACTAGAACCCTATCCTTCAGTAAATGCCTATCTCTAACGTCATTTAAGCTTATCTACGTGACAAGTATTTTATTTTTTTTTTTTATATTAAGGAAACTACTAGCAAAGAGAGGCCCGTTCGATCGAACGATAACTTTGAATTCCCACAGGTGGCACATCCAAAATCGCTCAGGTAGCCCACCAACAAGGTCAAACTCAATAACGTTGTGAAATAATACAAATAATTCTAGCCGATTGGCTTTCAAACACTACCCGGAGAAAGATAAACCTGTTGTGGTAAAGTGCTTGATAGGGTCCGATGCTCCCCCAGCTGATAAGGAGGTTTCTCTCTCTCTCTGATTTTGGGGAGTACTTCATAGCTCCATGTACTTGTTTTCAGAGATGTATTTAATAACAATTCTAGCGGCTTTTCATTCATTCGCAGTCCGTCACCGAACCGAGAAACATCAGCAATATGTCGAAATTGATCCGTTGGGGAATCGCTTCCGCTGGAAAGATCAGCGAGGACTTTGTCATCGCCCTCAGCACCCTGCCCTCCACCGACCACAAGGTCCAGGCTATTGCTGCTCGTTCTCTGGAACGTGCCCAGGAGTTTGCCAAGAAGCACGAGATCCCCACTGCCCTGGGAAGCTACGAGGCTCTGGCCAAGAGCGGTGATGTTGGTGAGTTTCAAAAGAGGCAGCACCAATTGAACGTCCAAATCAATAGGGATATGATTTTCTTTCCCAGATGTGGTCTACATTGGCACCCTCAACCCCCAGCACTACGAGGTGGCCGTCCTCATGCTAAACAATGGCAAGCACGTCCTTTGCGAGAAGCCTCTGGCCATGAACAAGAAGCAGGTTGAGGGAATCCTGGCCGCCGCCAAGGCCAACAAGCGCTTCTTCATGGAGGCCGTGTGGTCTCGCTTCTTCCCATCCTACCAGCGTGTCAAGGAGCTCATCTCCAGCGGACAGCTCGGCGAAATCAAGGATGTGGAGGTTAACTTTGGCTTCCCTCTGGAGCATGTGGATCGTCTGCAGTAAGTACAAAATATTAAATGCCTTAAATTTTTAAAAATAATATAATATTTGATTACCTTAGAAAACGTGAGCTGGGAGGCGGTGTGGTCTACGATCTGGGAATCTACACCATCCAGGCGTCGCAGTGGGCCTTCCAGGAGAAGCCCCAGAAGATCGAGTCCAAGGGCTCCCTCAACGCCGAAGGCATCGACGATGATGTGAGCGCCACCTTGACCTACAGTGGTGGACGCACCGCTCGCATGCGTTTCTCCTCCAAGGAGAAGCTCTCCAACACCGCCGTCATCAAGGGCAGCAAAGGACAGGTCACTGTAAGTAATCTAATCGCTATTGATCTTAAAACTCTAGTACTCATATATATTTAACTTTGTAGCTGATTGATTTCTGGACTCCCAACAAACTGATCGACATTGATGGCAAGGAGAAGGAGTGGCTGCCGCCCAAGGGCAAGTACCAGACCAACTACGCCAACTCGGAGGCCATGCGCTACGAGGCGGAGGCAGTGCGTCAGTCCATCCTCGCTGGCGAGGTGGAGAACAAGAACGTGACCTACGCCGACAGTCTGCTCTTCGCAGAAATCGAAGACACCATCCGCAAGCAGATCGGAGTCCTCAACAAGTTCGATGAGGAATAAATGTATAGAATCTATAAAATAATAAGCATAATAAATAAAAGTCTTTATAATAAAACTATAAATATTAAAGTCGGTGGTGCTTCTTTTTAAAAGAGTTTGGAACGTAAGGTTTATAAACTGGAACCTCGAGAAGCAAAACCACAAATAATTCTTTTAATATTTTTTATGAATAGCTCTCCTTTATAAAATACCCCTCTCAATATATGCATTTTTGTTAGACCCTCTAAATCAAGGATTGACAAACAGAGCGATAAGATTCAAGTCCAGCTACGTATGACATTCCCACTAGGTCAAAACTCTTGTTGGGGCGTTACTAAAGCAAATGACATGGCAAAATATTCGAATCTACACTTTATTGATCACGTTTCCACTGCGTGATGTGAGTTTTTTAATTTAGGGGCCTGGTAAGCGAGAGGGGGCCTCTTATCTCCGGGTCTTTTAGGGGTTCCTGTTCCATTATCTGCCATCAAGATTACCACCTAGTAGTCTAGCCAAAAAATTCTAATAGAAAACAAAGTTTAGAATGGTTTATGTACGATGATCTATGTATATAGTTTTAATTTATTATAACCCATAATAGTATTAGGAAATTCGTGGAAGCTTTTATTTTTTAATCTATCTATTTTAATCTATTTTTATAGTTTGTAGGCTTTCTACACAACTGTACCATTTTAAGTTTTTTAACAATATTCGTTATCTTCTGGTGGACTTCAAAAAAAGAGGGGCTCGTCCCAGTTGAAGGAGATAAGAATCAATTACGAAATAGCTTTTGGCTTGATTACGTATTCGTAGTGCTCTCTCAAGGCCTCGAGAGTTTTCGAATACGGGAATGTATCAACATTATGATCAGTAAATTGCGAATTTGTCATGTTTTTTAATGAGAAAGATAGTAAATAACGTAAATAGGTATTAACTTAAATTATGAAATCACATTTTGAAGGTTCTAGGGCTTAAAAAGTTTATTTAGATTTTTAGATTTATGATTTATTTAGGTACAGTGTCCAAGGATATTTGGAAAGATATTATCCATATAGGATATAGGTTTTAAGCCATTATCCTATAGAATATGTTTCTTATGGAACATCTTTCAGATTAATATTATTAGCATTTAATTATAATTATTTGTATTTACTTATGTGAGCTCTAATCATTTACTTTTTTTAAAACTATTATAACTTATATACTTACTGAATTTTATTTATAAATCCCAAGGAAGTAAACCTTTGTATATTTTATACCATTTATGAATATATTTTACATATGTATTTCTGTTCAAAGTATTCAAAGTATTAAAGTATTAATTTTTCAGTATTCAGTTTCTGATATTCCAAATAATGGATCAAAAATAGATGTTTTTTTGTAGCTTTAAGGGTTTTAAAAATATTATTACATTTATATACATTTAAATATAATCCTTAGAGAAAACATATCCTGAATCAATTAAATAATGTATTTTCAAAAAAACCTCCAAAACTCCTATAACTTTTAAGACCGACCTCGTTTATAATGATTTTGAAACTATTTAGTACTGATATTAAACAATATTTAGTTCCTCCCGATCATCGATTCTAGAAAATTGTAACCAATATAGCGCCAGTGTGGGTTCGCTTATCAACCGGAATGCAATTCAGTACGAAAAGTGCAATGAATGCAGATGCCAGGGACTGATAGGAGACCCTCGGGACGGGCACTTGGTATTATCATGCCGTCAGTAGCACCCCGGACACGAGCCCGAGAGAGACTCGATTCGAAAACACCGAACACCGCGCATATATAAACAGTCTGGACAGGAATCATGATGCAAAGTCAGACTATTCTAAACTGGGGTATTGCGGCAGCGGGCAGGATAACACAGGACTTTGTGACAGCCTTAGCGACCGTCGAGAAGTCCTGTCATGTAGTGGTGGCCGTGGCTGATGTGGATGGCCAGCGGGCTCAGGACTTTGCGCAGCGCAATCAGATCCCGAGGCACTATGATGGTTTCGATGCCCTGGCCCTGGACCGGGAGGTTGATGTGGTTTACGTGGGCACTCTGAATCCGTATCATTACGCGGTAGTCCACCTGATGCTGGCCAGAGGGAAACATGTGCTCTGCGAGACTCCCATGTGCCTCAGTATGGATCAGGCCAAGGAGCTGTATGCCCTGGCGGAGCAGAGGGGAGTGTTCCTGATGGAAGGTGCGCTTGACTAGGACTACTTTGTACTCTATTTAATGATCCAAACCGATTTTCAGGGATGTGGTCTCGCTTCTTTCCCAGCTACGAACGCCTGAGGGAGCTCCTAAACGCAGATGCTATTGGCGAGGTGACCCAAGTGAAGATCCAGCACGGCTTTCGTTTGGCCCACATGGAGCGGGTTTGCAGTCGCTCTCTGGGCGGCTCCATACTCCTGGACATTGGCATTTACGCCCTGCAGCTGGGTCAGTTTGTGTTTGGGGTCTCGCCTGTGAAAATCCTGCCCAGCGGCACGCAGCTCAACAAGGAGCGCATTGATGTCCAGGGCGAGTTCATGCTCGACTACGGCGATGGCAGACGACTGGTGGCATTGGTCACGGGTCTAGAGAATCTGGAGAACGACGCCGTCATTACGGGCACCAAAGGCGAGATTAAGGTGAGCTTATCAGGGGGCTTTTATTGATCCGGTCCAGACGGATCACGGGGGATTATCAGTGCGGTGCGCATCTGTCTAAGCCACACACGTTGTACGACTTGCAGCTGTCGAACTACTGGTGCTGCACCCAGATGGCCCGCTCGAACGGACCGCCCGAGTCCTGGCCCCTGCCGCGAGCCAAGTTCGACTTCCACTACACCAACACCTGCGGCCTGAGGTACGAGGCGGAGGAGGTGCGTCGCTGCATCGAGAAGCGTCTGCTGGAGAGTCCCAAATTCACGCACGCCGAGAGTCTGGAGCTGATTGCCATCTGCGATGAGATACGGCGTCAGATAGGCGTTACCTTCGAGGACTTTTAGCTTAAATTAGTTTTAAATAAAGAATTATATTTATAAATAACATCGATACGGTGGATAATATTTACCTGAACGATTTCAAATCAATTAGTTATGGTTGGGGGCTATTTTGTATTCAATATTTATTTAAATAATTGCAATGGTTTTTTTTTACTTTTCGTTTTTGAAGTTTTATGCTTTTGTGGTTCATATACATATTTTTAAATCATGTCCACTATTTTAGGCTCTATTTATCCGGTTGCTGCCAATTGTTGTATCATTAAGGCTAATACGCTATGGGTCTGGTCAGAAATGAGGAACTTAGTGGCTAAAAGAATACTTAAAACGCAGCTAACGCATTTAATCTAATCCTAGCGAAGGCTCAGCTACAATCGAATTGAAAAAACAACGTAATCAGATTGGCTTTGCAACTAAATGCAAAAATACAAAATACAAATCAGATTTTGACACACAGAGTTTTGGGTTTTTGGGTTAAAAAAACATTTTAGTGCTCTCAGCTAATTAATTATATAATTTTCTTCCATTTGATTTTGTTTTCAAAACACGGCAATCAATTTGTTCGATTTCGATCCAAAAAAAAAATATATAGAGGTATAATTAGTAAGAATATAATTTGTTGTTTTTGCGGAAGAAACATAACTTAAGCAACAAAGTAACTAAATTACATTTTGCACTTAGAGACTAATTAGAATTTAACAATAAAAATTTTTACAATACGGTTCGAGCTTTTTTTCCGGCTCTTGCCGCTACTGAAGATATATTTCCCGATTCCCGATTTCGGGGAAGTGCTGTTTTTGATTCCTGCCCCTGATTTGCCTTTTCCGTCATCCGTGCCACGCCCCTCGCCGCCTTAAACGTAATGAAGTCTTTTGCTGTATAAAATTGCTATAAAAACTATCCCAGCTTTATCTCTCTCTCTCTTACATTGATCCTCGAGTTTCCAGCAGGGGGTGGATCTTTCTTTGAAAAAATAGGACAAACACTATCGATCTATAATTCCTGGATATTATGTCTTAGAAGATAATTTAATTTATGAAGCAAACTATAATCCAAATCATCAATGAACAATAAACTTTTTGAAAAATAAACATGAAACTCAATAAAGAATAGAGAACTTAAACAAAAAGGAACTTTAAATGGGAATGTTTCATTTTAAATCTTGTTTCTTAAAAAATAAAATTCACTATATTCGTCGGGTATTTAAGACAAGACAACAACACCCAAGAATCCTCAATCGATAATATTTTGTACCTACTAGACCCACCACAAGCCCTGATATTTTTTAGGACTCCCCAATGGACTGATGGTGCTGATCGAGCGGCTGGCGCGGTTGTGGGGCAGATGGCGGCACCGAAGCCGCGGCCGGCAGAGGCAACGTGGTCATTGGAGGCAATTTGCTTTCCACAACGGCCACAATGGGCGCGGGCGTTACTAGAGGAGGCGGCAGGCCCTCAAACGACATGCAACCCCGCTGGCCATCTTCGACAATGGGCGGCGTGTCAATGGAGTCGACGGTTGTCGCACCGGCGGTGGATCGCACAGCACCACCACCACTATATTCTTCGGACACTGCCACCAAGGCGGCGGTGGTGTTGCGATTGTGCTGCAGCAGATCATTGATTTGGGAGAGACGCGAGGAACTGGCGATCGGTGTGCTTAGACTGATAAAATCCGAAGAAGAGGAGGAAGCGGTACCGGTGGCTGGCGAGGTCGAGGCAGCAGTGGCTGTGGGGTTTCCAATGAGACGCGACTGCGCGGGGGTCGAAGCTGCGGTCATAGAGGCGGCGGTGGTCTGATAGGGAGCATTGCTGGATGCCGTTGTGGTGGCATTTCCGTACGGCGGGGCCGAGGGTACAGCACACGAGCTGTAGGCACAGGAGCTAACTGTTCCTGCGGCTGCAGCCACGACTGCTGATGATGATGAGTGTGATTGGTATGTGGCCGAATAGGACGTTATCTAAATAGGATTATAAAAAAAACAATAGTTTATTCGGGAATTATAACAAAGTCCAGACCAAATCCAGACGAGGATCTAACTAATTAAACACGAAACATATTCCCCACCAACCTGAGCGCCACCGTAGCTGAGCGACTGATAAAGCTCTCCGTAGGAGGGTGTGGCATTGCTTCCACTAGCGAAAAGGCCCGAGTCCAGGCTGTCCAACTGGCCGTAGGTCGCGTATCCCTGCGTCTGCGTCTGTTGCGATGCACTTGTCGTGTTGCCAGGACTCTGCTGCTGTTGCACCTGCTGCTGGTAGTAGCTCACGCTGCTTTCGGGCGTGTACGCTGGCGAGGCGTAACCCGAACTGTAGTTGGATTGTGTTTGCAGGAAGTACGTGGATGCGGCGTTGCCTGTTCCCACGGGCGAATAGCTGCTCATGGCCTGGTGCGACTGCTGCTGCTGTTGTTGTTGCTGTTGGAGGTGTCCTCCTTGTATGCCCTGCACCGAGCCCTGACGCTGTTCCAAGTCCAGCCTCATAACCGTGTGAATGTAGTGAGTGCGCACCCTGGTGGGATTGAACTCCACGCGTCCGACAGTGTTTCCGCAAGCTTCGCGAGTGCATCCACAGGGAAACATGGCCCGGTCGACTTGGCATTTAATTCCAGCTTGGCTGCAGGCGCAGGTTTCCGGGTCACAGAACTCCCTGCACGAACAGCCGCAAACCTCCCGAGAGTTCCGGATGTCCCGGCACTCGCTTTTCTCGCTGGCATCGATCTTCCGTACCCCGGCCGCTTTGAGGAGAGCTCTTCTTTGTTTCGGGGTCACAGGCTGCAGGAAGCCGTTGGACCCATCGTCCGCATCAGAGCCACTTCCCTCGCTCAAGTAATCCTCCTCAGATTCCTCGCTGTCGTCACTGCTCGAGCCGCGCGCTTGCAGATCCTGATTTTGGTTACGATGTGCTCGCCTCAACTCCGCCGCGTGCTCCGCGAGAGTCATGGTTTTAAAAGCTACGTGCCTGGCACCCATACCCAGGGTACATCCGCCAGCTGTCGGCACACAACTGAAGCCCTGTTGCCTGGGAAAATAGTAGACCTTCACCTGATCGAAGTTTATCGAGCGCTTGGCTCGCTTTTGAGACGCCACAGGTTGAGCTGACATGTCGGGCAAGTCGATAACATCGCTCTCGTTGTCCTCCAATCTCCGTTTGAGATTGGATCTTGTTGGTTTGGTTTCCTGCGGATCGCTTGGCTCCGGCTCGGGTTCTTTATCCGGTTTACCTTTCACCAAAGCGGTCGTTTCGCTGCCTAGGCCAGAATCCGAGCCGCCATCCCTTAGCTCGTCTTCCTTGGTTTTCACTTGCTTAGCGGGCTCCTGAGGTGGCTGTCCGGAACTGGTGGCTTCTGCTGCACTCGGAGCTATCTCCTTTTCGTTGTCCAGCTTTAGCCAAAGTAATTCGCCACTGGTGTCAGCCTCTTCGTTTGTGGTCACCGAGGAAGAGTCCAGAATATTATCGATAGCCAGCGGATCCTCCGAGACGGCATCCGAAGCTATTGAAGAATTTAGATCCGCATCGCTCAGAACAATAATCTCATTGTTCGGAAAGTTATCGAGCTCCAGGAACTGCTCCTCGAGCTCGGGATCGGCTGGACCGTGGGCGAAGTCCGCCAGCTCGTCGTCCAGCTGCTCCAGCGGCAGAGGGAGAGTACCCATTGCCTTTGCCTTGGCCGCATGCACTTTGGTAGCATCAATAATTGAGGTCTTGATCTGTCGCTCAATGTCGAACTCGTCGTCGGCCACCAACTGTTGCTGCATCAGCAACTGCCTCTTCTCATCTCGATCTAGTCCGCTTTCATCCTCCCGGTCTCCAATCTGGTCTCTTTCTGCGCCTTCTTCGTGGGCAGTTGGGTCGGAAGCTCCGGCTTCCCTTTGGCCTGCAGTGTTCGTTTGTGGACTGAACATGTTTGAGCCGCTGGCATTTTTTTGTATATACGTGAATATCTTCTTGATGGGAGTGAACATGCTAGTGTCGAACGACCCTACACTCTGGGTCAGAAACCAGGCAAACTCCCTAGAACATCAGAACATCAGTTGGAAGCCATCTGCGGAGAAAAAAGAAATATGTTTCAAGAGATGAAGTTTATATAATATGGGAGGGAGGGAGCTGGTAGCGACCACCAACAAAATGTTAAGAGCTGTAGGATAGCAAAAAAATAGCTCCAT
Organism: Drosophila bipectinata; assembly: GCF_030179905.1. NCBI lineage: Eukaryota > Metazoa > Arthropoda > Insecta > Diptera > Drosophilidae > Drosophila > Drosophila bipectinata. Next base: position 15,469,951 of record NC_091736.1, on the reverse strand, counting down.
CCTCAAACTAAGGATCCTTCTTAAAAACAAAGAGTTGTACACCATTTTTTCTATTTTTCACTAACCCAAAGTAGAGACACCGAAAACCAAAATCAATATTGATTAGCTTTATGCTAAACTTGCGCACCTTTGCGGTTAGCCAGCCGCCTTGAAGTCGAAGCCAAGATAATCCCGATCGTTTTTGCGAATCCTTTTTGGAATTTGCGTTGCAGCTGCGACAAAAAAAAAACTGCGATGCCCGTTCAAAGGTGTGCGTGAAAGGAGGCGCAGCTACGATGGCAAATCGCGTTCGCGTGTGAGTGTGTGTGTGTGTGTGGGGAGTATGTAAGGACGCGGTTGGAAATCTACTGTTTGTCAAACATTTTCTCAACCAATCACCGAATTGATTACGTCTATTGCTCGGCTTACTTGCACGAGCCTTTCGCTTCGATTTCAACCGTGTCTAAATTTTTAACTTTTTTTCTTCTACTTTTCACTTGTATCTCTCCCAATGTTATTACTTGTGTGACCAGTGTGACCGTAGTGCAAAATACCAAGCCAAGCTTTTTAACACAACAGTCACACTTCAAATACCATTCTTTTAATGAAATGTCTAGGCGAATTTATTGTTTCCAGCTAATTATTTTGGATCTAATTTATATTTCCTTTTAGCTGTTTGTTTTTTGAGCTCGATTTTTCCTTGAATATCTATTTAAATTCAGTGACGTCAGTACTGTGAAAAAATACCGCAGATTTTTGTATTTTATAAAACTAACAGACACATTTGTCCACACAAATTTTAGACTGTAAATTTAATAGAACTTGAAAGAAAAAGTTTGCAGTTTCTAAACATGTTTCAAAAAGAAGAATATATTTTCTTTGACAAGGGGAAACTCTGAATCCAGAGTTGACAAGCGCTGCCATTTTTCTTTGGTAAATACTGCTGTGGTATTTTTAATTTGTTCCCCCACGGTAACACTTTCAAGATTTTTTATGCATAAAATTGCAAGTGGTAGAAAGTTGTAAGTTTAGCGATAAAACTGGATAAATTATCAGTAGAGTGATAAATACAGCAGGAAATTATCCTGTGGACCCCGGACACGAAAAACAGAAGCAACGCCCCAGAGCGGTGACGTCGCCCTGGAAATCGACAAAAACAAGACTTGGCCAGGAAGCGAGTCAGTCAGTCGCTATCTATCTCCCTCTGCGGTCGTTCGTTTCTTCATTATTGGGGCCGTTTTGGGGACCAGAACGCCCGTGAAAACGCAATAATCAACTGTCTGTATAATCCCAAAGGATTTTAAAGTCGGTGTGCAAAGTTAAAAGTGCGTAATCGGGAGCTTTTGCGTTGTTGTTTCCCCCCATTAATTAAGAAAGTTGTGTAAAATTTTTTCTCCCCCGTCCGCCATAGTTCGAGTTAGAGAGCGAGCGCGATAGCTGGCCCTGAATTTTTGGGTGCGTTGGGGCTCGAGTGCGGGCGGTAGAGCGAGACGGCCGTATGACCTGCTCCAACTGCAGTCCACAGTGGTTCAAAGTTTACCAAAGTTGAATGTAAAAAAAAAGATTGCAATGCAGGTGTATGAAGGCAAAATGGAATAGCTCAGTTCGGTTTCAAACTGGCCCCTTTATCACCTCCAATAATAATGGGGCTTTAGCCGTCTGGACGGAGTGAGGGATGCGGTTCTTTGTTCAGCTTATTTTGCGTCTTAATTAATGTGTCACAGTGCCTCTGTGTGTGTCGGTGTGTGTGTATTTATCTGCAATCCCGTTTCTTATCGTGCCAGTCACCAAAACTCCCCCACTTTTCTCTCTTTCAACTTTCCTTAGTATCCCCAAATGTAAACAAAATCGCATCTTCTTGCAACCGCATCATTTTTTACATATTTGTTTATTTAATGTTTCTATTTTGCTTACTCTTGATATTAAAGGAAGGGAGGAAATACTATTATTTTTATTATTAATTCAACATACTTGAAATGCGTGCTGTGAAAATTGCACTTGTTGACTTTACGAGTGAGACAATCCCACATTCCAGGGCACACAAATGGGCCGACCCTGCTTTGCTTCATACAGAAACTCTGCACTGAGGGAAATATTCTTTATTTTACATCAAATTTTGGTAGTAATTCAGTAGATAGCTGGCTTCCTGTTTATTTTTTTGGCAACTTGCGTATCTAAATAAATGGCCATTGTTGTGGGTGTGTGAATGACGCATCGTCAGCTGTTCAGAAAGAACCAAGAACGGTTATTTCCTCAACTGAGCCGTACGTTGTTTTTTATTTTATTGAATTTTCCGCAGACATCCACCAAGGCCAGACCTTTGTGTAGTAGGGTCTTTAAATTCAATTTCTAACTCAATAAGAAGCAAAGTATTTTAATTGTGGGTGAGTTTCAGCCTACCAGCTGCTCATTACTAATGGAAAATTTTGGATTTACATTTTGGAGCTCGGATTTAATGGATTTTTAAGTGAGAATTTTTATAGCGCCGCCAAAAAATATGTACGTCAGTCTAAAAAACAACAACAAAAGAAGGCAATTGTCGGTGAAATTTTTTATTGCAATTTGGAGAGCGCTTTGTAGAGTGAAGAGAGCAAAGTTTACCGCCCGAGTTTGTTAGTTGTTTGTGGCTTGACAACTGAGCTCCAAAGGCGGCCTCCCTCCACAAAAACAATAGAAGAGAAAACAATTGTTGACTGGTTGCATATTGCACATTAAATGCCAAAGAGAGCCTGCATATTTATCGGCCTCCACTCTCCACCCCTCCTGACCTGACCCCTACCTTAATTTAATAACGCTGCACAGCAACAACTAGTTGTCGCGGCTATACTTTCTCTTCTCTCATTCCTTTCCAGCTTCTTCTGGCATTCCGAGACGATTTAATTTATTTTGCATTGATTTTTATCATAGCATCCGCCCTCTTTTCCTCTCCCCGGATTCGAGAACATTTTTTCCACAAAGTAAACACAGTACTCCCGCATGCTGTTTGTCAGATTCGACGATCAGACGATCTCGTTGAATGTATTCCCACTGTACAGTCTGGCATCGATGTGTTAATTAATGGAAGTGAAGCTTCTCTCTTGAATTTAGAGAGAACTATAAGGTTACTCAATACTTTAATTCTGCCGAAATTTAGTTAGAAATGAACCCTTGAGCCAACGGTGCGTATGATTCATGAAAGTCGCCACTGATAACAAGTAAAATGAGAGCCATACGCATGAATACAAGCACATTCTTCATATATACAAAATAATATGAATAAAATCCCGCCCTCGAAATAGTTTATCAGAAAGAATGTATGTACATTATCAATTGTGTAGTAGCCGCTGGCAAAGTAATAAAACTTTAAGCCGAATATGATAACGAACTTTTCCCAGACCTAGACCCAGACCTAGACTGAAATTTCGGTGAATTCTCCTATGGTAATTCATCTAAAAAAGGGGAAAAATACAATAATTGCGCCTATACTACATTTTTGAGGCTTCTCTGTGTTTGCCAAAGTATTTTTAGTTGCCGCTTTGTTTGGGTTTTCCACTGCCAATTAACTAGGCTTTTGTGTTTGTGGGTGTTTGAAGCCGACACGTTTCAAGCTATAGCCCGATCCTTAAGTCCGATTTTTGACATTGAAAGTTGCTGCTTGGATTTGTAACTAATCTCGCAGCTAGATTTGATTATCTGGGGAGTTATCAGCGTGATAATGCTTCTGAATATCAACAACGATAATGCTTTCAAGGTTAATGCAGGAAATGATATTTTAATTTGTTAATTTCTCCACATTTGGATGCCGGTTATTCGATACGATTCTGTCCTATTCAGTGTGCCAGTATTTTATAGGGCGAATGGTTTCATTTTCAACGGTCTCTATCGATTATCGCCAGCAGTCGCCGACGATGACACCAATTTTACGCATATTACTGCACTTATTGAATTAAAAGCAACACATTCGTCGGCTAGGAAGGCGCCATGTGGTTCATTGACGCTGTACAGCAGCGCTCATAATGTTTGGGGAATGTTTAAATGGCTTTCCTCTCCATAGATCTCTTAATCAGGTTTTCAAAACGCTGAAAGTTGTAAATGTAGTAGATTTAATGTCTATTTTTAAACACTTCAAAGGTTATCTTTATTGACTTGTGACGATAAGAAATACAATTCTTTTAAAAATGATTTTTATATTTTAAAAATACATAGAAAGAAATCGAAATTAAATAACCTTTAACTGTAAAAAGAGATTACTTATTTTAATGTCTTCCTTCCTCCATCAGATAACTCATCCACATACTCGCCAGCGATCTATCAGACTCAGCCGAGGGAGTGAGAGCCAGTAACCGTCCGTAGTAACCACAAACGACAACGCCAACGCATCAGTTGCCATCTCAGAGGAGGATCCGCATCCGCTCTAATCCGATCCGAACATGGCAACCTCACCACGCACCGGCGGTGCCAGTGGCGCCGGAACAGCGCAGCGACCAAATGGCACCTCCCAGAATAAAAGTTGCCAATTCAAGCTGGTGCTGTTGGGCGAGTCGGCTGTTGGGAAATCCTCCCTGGTCCTGCGATTCGTCAAGGGACAGTTTCACGAGTACCAGGAGAGCACGATAGGTGCTGCCTTCCTCACACAGACCATTTGCATAGAAGACACTGTTGTCAAGTTCGAGATCTGGGATACGGCTGGACAGGAGCGGTAATTATCTCAGTTCTTTTTTTGCAAATCATTTTATAACTTTAGTGTTTGAAGAATGATAAAGATCTTGTGTTATAACAACTCATGTGGAACTTGAAGTTAATCATGCGGAATATAATGTTCAAAAAATAGAGTTGGAAAAATGTGATTTATTTTAACTAAAAACTTAAATTTTATTTATCTAAATAATAAATGTTCTTATCTTACAGATACCACAGCTTAGCTCCTATGTATTACCGGGGAGCGCAGGCCGCCATCGTCGTCTATGATATTCAGAATCAGGACAGTTTTCAAAGGGCGAAGACTTGGGTCAAGGAACTGCATAAACAAGTAAGTGTCATCCATCCATGGGTGCACCTCAATTCTTCCGCTTCTGGCACTGCTATCAAGGTCAATGCAATCTCGTGCAGAACGCTCCGTTATTGAATGAATATAAATTCCTGTCTTTGTTGTTGTTTATTAAGTGCCCTCGCAGTGGGTGCACTGAACTCAACTCCAGGCAATGCGGCATTCATTCACACCCCATTGTTTTTAATTTTCTGGGAGGGGCCTTGATCAAGCAGCCAGTTCTTGTTGGAGTTTTTTAAAATATAAATATTAAACAAAAATTAAACTTATTTAAGGCCTCACCAAATATTGTTATTGCGTTGGCTGGCAACAAAGCGGATCTGTCAAACATTCGTGTCGTGGAGTTCGATGAAGCGAAGCAATATGCCGAGGAGAACGGCTTGCTGTTCATGGAAACGTCTGCGAAGACAGGCATGAACGTCAACGATATCTTCTTGGCCATTGGTAGGCTATTAACTTGTCCGACTAACAACTGCAGAAACTTTGCTAATCGCTCTCGTAATTGCAGCCAAGAAACTACCTAAGAACGATGGCGCCAACAATCAGGGAACCAGCATAAGGCCGAACGGGAACGAAACAAATCGACCGACAAACAACTGCTGCAAGTGATGTCCTTTTGTAGGTTCGTCTTGCAATTAACTTCTGTAATTTATAGATTATTAATTAATTGTTATGTGTATTGCAGAAAATGAAATTTCCAACGAGAGATTTGAAAAGTTTATGCTGATAATTATGAATAAAAAAATTATTTAAAAATTTAACTGAAAAAAAAATATATAACAGAGAGTACATAAAAATCGGTTCTCTCATGGGGCAAAAACAATAATGATAGAAACCGCATAATATTAATTATAAAGTTAAAAGGATGAAGCCCCTCCCCAATATGACGGAAAGTTAGTTACATATTCTCCTCACACCTCAATATCTCCCCCCGCCCCCCATTTGACTCGATATCTGTCCAAAAACTGACACGCCCCGCAATTGAGCTACACTATCAGTATAATACCGACATAAACCATTTCAAATAATATTACAAAAAAAAATAAAAGAAATCTTTTAGAGAAAGCGCAGAAGGTTTTTGCAAAGTTCAATGTGTCGTAGAAAGTTTTGAAATCGCACTGTATAAAAACAAAAGGAGCGAGCAAATAATATTTGTAAAGTTTTGAATTTCTCAGTCAGTTTCCAAGCGAATTAAATGAAGGAAAATTCCAGTTGCAGTTGTTCTCAGCAGCGTTCCAAATGCAAAAAAAAAGAAAAAAAAATGAAAAACAAACACCACAATGAGCAAAGTTCGGGTCAGCGGCTGAAGATCCTCGCTCGCCTCGGTATGTGGCAATGAGTGTGTCTCTCTACGGCTCTAAGTCTCGGATCCGGGTCGGTCATGGATTACTATACGGATTCGACTTGAAGTCGTGTGGGATGGACACGTGTGATAGTTGCAATTTATATAAATTATATATACACATATGAAAATGAAAAACAAAACCACAAAAAACAAAAGTATGCATAATTTTTAATTTTTTTTAGTTTTGTATTGCGTTGAACTATTTTTCCACATTCTAGCAACGATCGAAGATTTAATGCTACTATCTTTAAACATAAACGAGAGGAAATTAAACAAAAAAAACTATCGTAAACCATAAAATTTAAAATTACATCTAGTATGCAATTAAGCGAAGCGAAAGAAGTAACGTGAAGTCTTAAATATAAATCTTGAATACTTTACCATAAATGCAAAATGCAAAAAGAAACGTAAATAAAAAACCGAACAACAAAACACAACATCTACTTTGTTTGAATCGTTCCACAAACATCTATGATTTGATCAAAAATTGTATTGCAAAACCCGAGAACTATGATCAGATCCGATGCTTATTCCTTTCCAATTTATAATTTTTATGTTGTCTGTATGTATTTAAATTTAACATTTATAAATTATAATAAATGAAAACATCGTATGTAATCATATGTATGATTCACTATACAATTGCTTGCGGTAATTAATTGGAAGAGCGAATAGAAATATAACCTTGTCTATATAATGGGAAGACCATATAGGGATAATAATATCCTATAGGTCTTATGAGTAATGTCACGGTATAATGACTAAAGCTGAAAGAGAAATATTTTGAAACAGTATGAGCTTGGGAGCAATTTTTTATCTTTCTATAATTGACCACAGATGGGAGGACCCAATGATGATCATCTTTTCTACAGAAAATTATGACTTCAAGGAGTGATATTTTTGTGAATCACATCCAGTCACATCTAGAGCGTATTGCTTTTCGCTATTTAAATTTAGTCGGGACTTAGTACTTAAGTACTTCTTACTAAATTAAGATGGAGCTGATACCTGGAACGGCGGTCTATGATGTGATTATTCTGGGGAGTTCCCAGGTGGGAAAAACCTCAATAGCTTGGCGCTATGTAAATGAAGAATTTTTAATTGACCCCATACCCACGCGGGGAGTTGAATTTTTAACAAAAATGATACCCGAGCCCCATCTGAGGGTGAGATTGACAATCAGCGTTACGGGGGGAAATGAACGGTAAGTCCAAAGAGTGCATTTACTTTTTTAGTTTTTAACTATGAAGTTTTTCCAGCTACGCAGATATTTTGTTTATAAGAAGGAGGGTTTATGGGGCATTGCTGGTGTACGATATCCACGACCGGAGAAGCTACGAAGTGGCCAAAGCATGGGCTGCGAAACTAAAAGCAAAGGTTAGCCAGAATCCTTAATTTGGGATTGTATAATTAATATTGAAATTTTCAGCTAAGCCCATGGATAGTTCTGGCTTTAGTGGGCCACAAGGTGGATGTTCTGGAAAATAGGGTAGTATCTACCGAAGAGGCGGCACAGTTTGCCAAAGAAAATGGCTTAATCTTTTTGGAGGCATCTGCTCAGGAGGACATCAACATTACTAAATGTTTTTTGGACATTGGTTAGTTTAAGGGTATTTTATTCTACGTATTTATGAACTATTTATTTTTTTTAGCAATTAAAATTAGGCAAAGGGACGTCGCAGACAGATTACAAAAATGTTACAATGAAAGAATCACGAATCAAGGCTGTAAATCTCATGGTTTCCTTTGGTTTAAAAAAAATAAATAAAAAAGTGAAGATTGTCCACCTTATTAAAAGCCCCATTTACGCATTAAATGTAATATTTTTAATATAAATAAACGTAGTCACATGTTACTAAATTTTGTGACTCAGCCAGATATTCGTAGCTTGAGATCGTATTGTTTTCTATATTTGAATTAATCTCGAATCAGAGCTCCAGTAAGATGGATTTGTTGGCAGAAACGTCAGTCTATAATGTGATTATCCTGGGAAATTCCAAGGTGGGTAAAACGTCCATAATGTGTCGTTATGTGAATAATGCCGTTCCTGAGAACCCCAAGACCTCAGAGGGAGTGGAATTTTTAATAAAAACCATACCTGATCCAAGTCTGAAAGTAAGACTAAAAATTTTCGATACTGCAGGGCATGAACGGTAAACGAAAAAGTGATTTGATTTGCTATATTTTATTTTTATAACTTTGTCTTATTTCTAGATTCAAAGATATTTTGTTAAATAATTATACAAGGGTTCATGGGGCACTGCTGGTGTATGATATTCACGATCGGGAAAGCTACGATGCGGCCAAAGAATGGGCTGTGAAACTAAAATTAAGAGTAAGCTGCTATCCCCCATTAGAGATCCAATAATTAGTGTATTTGAATGTTTTAGAGAGGCACGTGGATGGTTCTTGGTTTGGTAGGCCACAAGGTGGATGTGCCAAGAGGTAGGGCAGTATCCACCAAAGAGGCGGAGCAGTATTGCAAAGAAAATGACCTACTCTTTTCGGAAACATCGGCTAAGGAAGACATCAACATAAACAAATGTTTTTTGGACATGGGTTAGTTTTGTATATGGAAAGTTTGGTCTTCCGTTGATGAAATAGTTTCATTGTTTTTGCAGCAATAGTTATTAGAATAAAGGATGTCAGTGCCCAACATGGACGCCCATTGTCTCAATCAAAATTTGGAAAGGACGTTAAACTGCGAAGAATGGATAGTGATCAAGGTAGTTGCCCTCAGGTTTTCGTGGAACCTTGGCGGAAAAGCCATTGAATTGCACGGCAGCCATTTTGAAAAAAGTTAACATGGCGGTTTATGTCAGCCATTTTGAAAGACCATACTCGACTGTAAAATGAAACGATTTATCCGTTTGGTTTATTAACTTTTCTATTTTCATTTTTGTTTTTATTAAAATTATAACTGATTAAGTTTTCTCTCGAAATAAATACATGCTTAATTTACCATCTTGGTTACAATTTTTCATTTTTCTTTGTATTGTATAAGTATTGTATATATAATTTTGTTTCTGTCTTTCTTGCTACATTGTTTTCCATTTATAAGAATAATTATATTGTGTGACTAGCATAGGTTTTCAGTATGCCCGTTTCGGTTTTTTTTCTCGTATCAGAATATTTAGTTAGTTTTTTTAGAGAAATCAAAGAGAGCTACATATATGCTAACTTACTACAAGGCAACTAAATGGCTTCAATCAGGAGAGCTTTATGCTATTTAACGTACAAAGACAGAGATAACAAGGAAACAATAGATAATATAACATTAATAATTAAATTAAAGTTTCAAAAATAATAAACAAAATGGCAGAAAGTTTTCAAGGGCAGTTATTGTAGATAGTTGATTATAGAAATGTAAGACACAATTAATTTAGTTTTGCTCGAAGAAGAGAACAAAAAAGAAAACTTTTGTTTTTTTAACAAAAGTTTGACTCAACAAAAACAATTTACATACAAACAAGTTTCGAGTCGTTTTCGGGTTCGTTTTCCATTATCGTTATTCCACATGAAATATCACTTACGTAAGAGAAGTTTATATCTGTATCTGGTATTTGGTAATTTCTAGATTTATATCCTAGGCTACAATTTTGTCTCAAGAGTTTGTCCTTCTTTGTATTAATTTCGGTATTGTTTTGATAAATCAATAAATTTATTTTCATTTTGTCTCCTTGGTTTAAGTCTAAATTTTGTTTTTTCTTTCGTTTTTCATTTATTTCTATAAAATTTACAAAATTACGTTCCATTTCTTGTCTTCTTTTTCGATAGCTTTGCCCCAAAACTGTGTGTATATATTGATTCCAAGAAGGGACAAATCCCCCCTACTTTTTCTCTATAAACTCGCTTATCACTTAGGCTTACAAGTAGTTATCTTTTTTTATTTTTTTGCTTCTAAAGATTCTTCAATCGGATTCTTGATAAGTCACAATATTTGAATGTTTTACAGAATCGCTTCGATATTACCGATTTTTGATTTAGCTTTATTCATTTTCTATACAATTAAAGGGGCTCATCACCGTGCAAATCACAGGATCCAATGTTCTCGCCCTGGTATGCCGAGAAGTCGCTAATTATAGCTTTGGGTTCGGCGCCAAATTGAATGTCTTGCAGGCATCCTTTGAAGGGTTCGTAGAAACGGCCTTGCGTGCGTTTGCTTACCGAGTCCAAGTTAGGAAAGCCACCTGTTTTAAAGAAAAAAAATAAAGTAAATGAATAAAATCCAATTCAAATAATTTTTTAGTGTTGGGTAAGGTTGCTAGCACAAGTGTTATACTAAAAATGTGTTATAATCGAACTGTTATTAACAGAGCGTTAACTTAACAGGGATTTAACAACGATTCGTGCTCTTAATGGTAATTTAGTTATTTTATATAAACTAATAATTTTGTATCTATTTTTATTAAATTGCTGGGGTTCTTTAACTACTTTTTATGTATTTTAGTCTGTTGACAGTTGCCTGTCCTTAAAGGCCACTTAACATTCACTGTAAGCCGGCTGTAACAGCTGTTTTATGCCACCCAGTTGGCAGACCAGCTTTAGCTGTATCTCTTTCTCCCTCTCACTTTCAGTATTTACTCGTAACATTCAACAAGTGGTTTTCAGTTTCTGTCTAGTTTTTATACTAATTCTAAGCATTGTTTAGTGCTATAGTGAGTGGAATTAGTGCATCAAAGTGTTAATTAAAGTCAGTGAGGTGAGTGATTAATTTTTATAGTTTTTGTTTGCTTAATTTTGATGTGCTCCTTGTTTGTGTTTGTTTACTTTTTTCGTATAAGAGCAGATACAGTATCTTACAGATTGTCTTATTATGTATTTCGTAGAATACATTTTTTTGGGAACTTTAAGTTTGAATTTTAAGACTTACCCAAATAAAAGACATCCTCGTAGCTAATTGTTGGCTCTTTGCTGGAATTCTTGCGTCTTGACATTATTGTGGTTGTTCTTGTGGGTGTCGTTGTGGTCGCCGCCAGCGAGGGCCTACTGTTCTCCGGCAGTCGCTCCGTGAAGATCACCTCGCCGTCCAGCTGGAGCTCCAGTCGCGTCCGGTCTAGCAGGACACTGGTCCAGTGCCAGGCTCCATCGGATATAAAGCCACTTGCCGGAGCTCTCACCGTGTCGTTGATGCTGCCCAGCAGATTGCTGGCCAACTTGAGGTGACCAGCCTCCAGGCCCAGACCCAGGAATTTATTCCTCTCGTGCTCGCTCCACAGCAGCAATCCGTCCGGTTCGATGGTGGAGAAATTCAGCGAAACTTGGATGGCTTCGCGGGGGCGGACAAAGAGGGAGGGGCCGCGCCTCTTGTCTTTCATTGGGATTCGCGGCGGCGGCAAGATCAGGTAACTGTTGCCACGGAAGCTCGGCGTAGTCGGTTTGCTCATGGCTGAAAAATACAAAAAAAAAAATAGAAAAAGATATTTAGACTAAGGGGGTTGGAGAGGTAGGTGTTGTTGCATTAAACATGTTGCATGAGATACATAATTAAATTACAGCATCAGCTTGCCGCACCAACTGCATTGTTCGTCTTTGTCTTTTGTTTCGCTTTTTGAATCTTCATCTTCATCTTAAGACCCTGATCTCGTTTATATACGATTGCCTATTATTTCTACTTAAAGTTAGATTATCTTTTTTTTTATAACATTTTCTAATCAGGTTCTAGACGTGGTGATTAATCTTTTAGTCCTATTTATGTGATATATTAGAAAATTATATTAGTTTATAAAACTATTATTTTTCTTTCTGTGTACAAGCTCATTCCATTACTTTTCTTTTTCTTAACTTGTCCATATTTTTTTCAATTTCTAAATTACTTGCTTTCCAGTTTTGTATCGTTATTCGTCATGAATCATCTTCAGAACCTGAACTTCAAGCAAAGATTAATCTTTATTATCATGCGGTTATTAATTTTCTCTACACTTCCTCTCACTTTTTTCCCATTCCACTTGTAAGTTTTTTATCTTTTCTATACAAAAGTGCCTGGGCCCTGATCTTGATATTGACTTTTGCCTTTTCCGGGAACATGCATTTCTAGCACTCATCGCTTTCCCAGTTTTCCCCTGGATTTTCCCATTTTCTTTGATTTTTAATTTTAGCTGCAAGTGGCAGCTCTTGTGTGGCAGTGTGTTTGTATTTTCTAGTGGCATGTTAATTCACAATTTGCTAATAAGTGAAAGGCCGGCAGCTGGATCGGCAAACGCATAACATCCGATGGATAAGCAAATAACAAAAAACATCTGCCGATTTCATATCATGAAATAAAGCTGGTTTTGCAGACATTTGATTGATGTTTCAGTTGGTGTCATTATTGTTTTGAATAATGCATTTGCGGGGACGGCAATAAAAGATTCAAATTACTGATTAGCTAATTGCAATTGTCTGTAAAAGATTCTAGAGCCGGGATACTTGAAGTCATTTTAAAAAAGGGAAGGGAAACATTTAAAAATAATTGTATGGGAGTTTAAATAACCTAATTATAACTTATCTGGAATGTTTCCCCTTCTTTGGAAATATTATTAAATTTTATTCCAAATAAAGCAAAAATTATTTGCCAGAATCAGGGCAACGTTTTAGTAATTTTCCCCACATTATTATTATGCAGATTTATAGTAGAATCACAGATCGCTAATTTCTGTGGCTTTTTTGGTTTTTTTTTCGGCCAACTTCCTGACCCCGCTGTGCACTGAACCATCCGAAATCCAAATGCTGCCGTTAATGGCTATTTGCTGTTGCTGTCTACTTCTAATTATAATAATAATGTTGTTCTACTCCGCGGCTTAGAAAAACAAGTTTGCCCAGCAACTCGACAAAGCCAAAAGCTTAAAAAGAGATCATCAAAAAATAATAAAATCATTTCGGCTTCTGTTCGGAGTTGCGAAAACAAAACTTTTACTCGTGACATATTTTTTCGAGAATTGAACTGAAAACTGAACCCGAAAGAGGATTTATGAAACTTGTTTTTCTCGGCATTAATATGATTTATTGCTATGGTTGTCACGCTTATTGAGCTGTAACTAAATCACTTTTTACTTGGCGACTAACTGAGTCACCCTCAGGTCATTGACTTTGATTTTGCTTTGATTTTTTGGCGATTCTATTTGATTCTTGGTACTCACCTATCTCGCAATAGAAGCCTCCCCAGCCATTTGGACACGAACAGCGCCCACTTCGCAGACATCTTCCATTATTCTTGCACGGTATGAGTTTGCAGGTCTCCGAATATTCGCAACGATCGCCCTTGGCGTATTCCGGACAAATGCAATGCGGCTGCAGTTTCTCATCCAGCCAGCAGTGTCCGCCAGACTCGCAGGAGTCTCCTCCACAGGCCGTACCGTCGCAGTCCCGAATATTCCGCGATTCTGCAAAAAAAAAAGAATAGAAAGATGATTATTTTGAGATGATAAATTCAATTATTAAAATTAATAAGAATTTATCCAAAAAAACTACAGTACTAGAGTATGAAAAGAACTCTACTTACCCACAATATTAGTTTCGTTGAGCACAATACGAGTGCCACTAACCACCAGTCCCCGGACACAGCCCCGGAAGGGAATCGGGAATCCGGAAATGGCGTTGTGCGGCAGCTTGGATACATCCTTCAGGCCGCCAATGTAGAGCAGCGAGTCGGGCTCCACCAGCACCTCAGCAGAAGGTGCCAGGGCTGAGGAGGCGCTGCCCTCCACCCACAGGGTTAGCCAGCGACCTCGTTGTGCCATCTTGATCTTATGCCACTCCCCGATGGCCAGCATTCGAACACTCCGCACCACGGTCACATGGTTGCTGGGGCCCGAGATCCTGAACTCTACCACTCCACCTTGCAGGGACAACGACACGAATCCAATCTTCTTGTCCTGATTGTTGTTTAAGGTTCCGAAGTACAGGAGCAGTCCTCGCTCGGAAAGTGGCCGGAGCTGGAACTCAATGAAGAAGAACTGCACCCTGTGATGCTCCTCAAAGGTCTTAGAGCCCATCAGTGGCACCGGCGAGAAGCTGCGCTGTTTCTCCACCTCGTTCAATAGTTTCATCACAAAGTGGGTGCTCGGGGTGGTGATTGGCTTGGGGGGCATTAGCTTCTTGGTGAAGTTTCGGTAGCTGACCATTTGGGATCGCTTAGCACCCAGTTTGTCGCCGCCATCATACAAATATGGCCAACGAACGGCCAAATAGGAGCGCCTTCCGGTCAAGGATACATCGCTAAGGGAACGGATTTCTTTTGGAAAGAATAGAGTATTAGATTATCCTAAGGATGTTTGAAGAATGAGTCTTACCTTCTTCACAATTCTTTCCCGTTCGGCCCACTGGGCAGTCGCATTCGTAGCCATTCACCAAAGGTACACACGTGGAGTCCTCGTAGCACTTGTTGTTGAAGGAGTCGCAGGGATTTGTGGGCTGAGCACACAAAGGACCATACCAGCCCTCCTGGCAGATGCAACTGTTTGGTTTCCAAAATTTTAATTAAATTATTTGATATTATAGTCTTGAAATCAAAGATCACTTACGTAAAGGTCGCACCATGCTGCAGGCAGGCACCATCGTGCTGGCAGGCATGGCGGTGGCACTCTCTGGTGCCGCACTGACCCACCCCACGACCTCTGACTCCGCGCGTCTCTTGCAGCGGCACTGTCACCTGTCCCGCCTTCAGCTGGACATCGTAAATACAGCCCTGGAATCCCGAGTGCAGCGGCAGATCGTGCGGTAGAGTATTGAAGTTGGCTATCTCATGGCCGCCCAGATAGAGGATGGGCAGGACATCCATGCGGCTAACCGATCCCGGCGAGCGACCCGTGATATTGAACTTTCCGTCCACCGAAAGCCAAGCCTGCCGTCCAATTCGACCCACTTTGATCTCGTAGGGAACCCTCGGAGCATCCAGCCGGAAGTCTATGGGTTTCTGGGTGAAAATGCGACGAGGTCCTGCGCCCAGATTCCAGGTGAGCATAATGTAGCCCTGGATGAAGCTCACGGCCAGGTGATCGCTCTTCTCGTCGTGATAGCCGGATTGACCCAAGAAGGCCAGTAGCGATATCTGCGACATGGTTTGGGGCAGGATCTTGAAGCTCAGCTCCAGGGAGTACTCCAGGGGAATGGGCACTGTGTACGCCACAAACGAGGAGAGTCCATTAACGCTGCCGGAGAACGAAGGCAACGCCACTTCAAGATCTGTTTGGAGAGTATTATTTTTCCAAAGTATTTAGTTTTCTGAATAATCTTTTCCTGCTCCTGCAAAGTATACTTACTATGCTCGCAGTAGTGACCATGCTTGCCCAAGGGACACAGACACAGGTATCCACTGCCCGGAAACTGGACACAGGTTCCACCGTACTGGCAGGGGTTGTCCTCGCACACGGATATCTCGCAGGTGGGTCCCATGTAGCCGGTGGGGCATTTGCACTTCCACTTCTCCGCCTTCTCGCCGTTCTCGTCCACCTCATTGGTTTCGATTTTGATGCAGGCGGCGCCATTGCGACAGGGACTCGATAGACAGGCCAAAGAGCCGCATTCAGTGATACCGAATCCATCCAGGGCATCCCTGCAGAGAGAGAAAAAATGTAAAAAACAAAACAGGAATACTTTCTAAAAGTACATAACTATTTGAACTTTGAGCTTATATTGTTTTTATACTTTAAAGAATCGATTTAGAAATCATTTAGAGAAACCGCTTGAGAATCAAATAAGAATTGGGGAAGATATAGGCATCACTGTGGACCCTAAGGGGGAAATCCCATTTTCAAGGAGACCCATCACGAAAAATGGACAAAAAATCGAAAAAATATTTTGTCTTAGGATTTTCATGCAGAATGGTGGATAATCGATCCAGAAAACGTTTAAGGTACTCCGCTTGAGAATCGGAAAGGAATTGGGAAAGATATAGCCATCACTGTGGGCTTCATAGGGGACGATATCCTATAGCTGCCATAAAATTGAATTATCGGAAATGAGCCTTCTTTCGTGTTTTTAAATATAGAAAGTTGGAAGATCCTGCATATTCTATTTTATATCAACTTCGGCTACGCCTGAAGGTATTTTTAATTTTTTGTTTTATTTAAAATGTTTCCTAAACGTTTTGTTTCACTGTACAAAATGTATTAAGGGTGATGAGTCAGGTGTCTAAGCTAATTTCATGAGCTCGTCTAATTCAACATGTCAATACCAGCGGACGGTGTGTCCTTTTTGTAATCCTTGTGCGCCATTTGACAAACAGCCCACAGCTGTCAGCGCGTCGACAAGGATGTGTCCGACTTCAGCCCCTGACCTCCCACTCCATTCCCCCCACCCCCTCTTGCTTTTTGGGCCATCTGTTTGAGCTCGCGAGCTTTTATGAACGTTGCACGCTGACGAATGGCTTCCGCATTGCCCTCCCTGCCTCGTCTCTAGCCTCCTTGTGGAATGTCCTTTTCATCGACTTTGGCTGCATTTTCACTGACGGTTGCCTTTTAGTGAAAACTCGTTAAGAGGCCATAATATATACGTAGTATAAGCTTTTACCGTGGTCATTGCTTTTATGTTTAAGAAGTTCTTTTGACAAAGAAACTCTAAGAAACTACAAGAGGCTTGCAGAGCTCAAGAAATCTTGAAGGCTTTATAAAGAGGCTTGAACTAAAATGGTAGAAATTTAAAGCAGGTGTAGAGGACTTAAGTCCTCATTAAATTACTTATTTTTTATGTGGCTGACAAGCCCACATGAGGGACACGTGTAAGACCATTCAGATTATGGCCTTCAGCTATTAGCTATATATTTCAGTAATCCCGGACATTTCCGGTTTTATCTTTTTATGTAAGCAGAGTTAATTTGATCTGCTTATACGAGAGAAGTTCTTTACTGCAACTCCTTAAAGGCTTATGTATGCCACCTGCAACTTTGTGTGCCGGCCATTTGATGGTTTCTTTTTATTCTCGTTTCTTTGCCGTAAGCGGCATTAACATTTAAGAGCGGCCTGCCTTCCGGCCAGAGATACGACACCCAATCCCAGTCCCCATATCCAGAACACCATCCATTTCCATCTCGCCCCAAAGAAGTCGTAACTTTTTGGGAGCTGTTCATTAGCTGAGCTTCTCCAGTCCCCGTCCAAAAATGCCCAGAGGGCATACAATGATGGAAGGAGGTAAGAGGTTATAGGCACTGAGAAAAATTCCATTTACCAACTAAAATAAAGTCATTATATCCAAGGCTTAATTAGAGGCCCAAATCGTATATACAAGTCATATATTCTGTTTCTCTCAGTGTATGTACTCACCCGAATATCTCACGACCCTGGCCATTGATTCTCAGCGTATGGAGGCAGCCGGTGAATCCAGTGCCACTCTGGGCTGGTGGCAACTCAATAATCAGGCCAATCGGCGCCTGAGGCGCCCCACCCAAATGCAACCAGGTGTTCAGGATCGCCTCCGGGGTGTGGAGGCGCGGCGGCAGCAGCTTCAGCCAGGTGGGCTGATCCCCGGACATGGCCAGAGTGTCGTTCACCAGCAGCGAGGCGTTGCAGTGTGTGTAATTCCGGCTAAAGTCCAATCTGCAACAAAAATTCCAAGTATTCTTTAACCCTTTTTGCTTTCGATTTTCTTTTTCCCTTTCCCTTTCTCCGTCCCTTTTCCATTTTCACTTTTCACTTTTTATTTTCCCCCATTTCACTTTTTTTTATTGAGATTTTTTTTGGTCCAGAGTGCATCAAATATTTAATATGCCGCACTTACTGTTTGGAGCGAGTGACACTCCTCCCTCGTCATGCATTCACCGGCTTTTGGGAGGACTTTTAAGGACAAAAAAATTCCCAACATGCCGATGCGTGCAAATATTTATGACACCACAATCTACCACCCTCGTCCACACAGAAAAGGGTTCCTGCCAGCAGGAACTCTGTTATCCTTCTGGCCGTTGTTTGGTTACCTTTCTTGCCTGTTGACCTTTCCTCGTGGTCGCATTTAAGCGACAGTGGTTCAAGTCATGGAAAAATTTGGCAACAAGAAGCAAAAATATTCCTTTGAAAAAAATATCATTTAAAGCATGAACATGTCCTGAAAGTCTTTATTTTCCAAATTTTAAATTCTGCTGTCCACCATTTATATTTAATGCCAAAAAATAAACCACTGTCTACCATATCCTTTACCAATCCCCCCAACAACGGGCTATAATGTCAATCGACTGTCAAATTTTTGCTGCGTCTGTCCCTAGATGGAATTTTTTCTCGACCCTTTGATGTGATCGAGGTAAAAAGTGCCCAGGTAAAAGTTCGTAAGAGAATTCCAACTGCATGGAGTGGGTTCAGGGGGACTACCAATTTTTATTGCCGCTCTTGGTCCGAATTTCGGATGCTTTTATTTGAATGTCCTTTGTTGTGATGAGGCCTCCGATTTTATTTGTTGTCAAAAGAATTTTCCGATTTTGCTTTTTTTTTTTGTTATTCGGAGATGGACGAACTGGGATTCATATCTTCGCGTTTATTGCATTTGAATGGAAATATTTGGATACAAAAAGTCAGTGCAATAAATGCTTACCGAAGGATATGCGTGTATACATTTTATTGTTATTTTATGGAGGCAGACGGCAGTAAAAAAGTTACCCATATGCTGGCTGATACTCAAATGAAAAAAGTTTACTCTGATTGCATTTAGTTTACACAGCATATGTGGCATGTATTTTTCTTTCCTTTCAAAACAAAAAAGTGATTGTATCCTTTAAAATATTCTCCATTTATTCAGTTGCCCCACCAACCTATAATTGAGCTCTTAAGTCTTTAAAATTTAATTAAAATGTTTTTATTAAAACTCAGCCAAAGTCTCCCTTTAATCTTATTTAAATTTCAATTAGTTTAGTTCGATTGAACAACAAATTAAATTAGCATTGTCCTTAGAGAGGGTAGTGGTGCTACGGAGAATCCTTGGATATAAATTATTGACACGGTCAATTGAATCGCCAATTGAAAAGTTTTTAGTTACGGAAGCTGACAAACAAAAGCAAATCATCCTTATTAATGAACTTAATTCATGAAATGGTTACGAACGAAAATTCGAAATAATTAAAAGCGAGTGCTTGGCTGAAATGAGAGCGGAAAGAAATTCGGCTGCAATTAGGCTTGACTAACGGTAATTGTTATTGCTTTCTAATTACACTAATTGTGCGCAACACCAGTTCGATGGAAGGTCCTTAAGTAAAATGTCAATTGTGCCGGGTATTAGGCTCATCGGAGTGTGAGGCATTTCTTCGCCTCCGGGACTATGACTGAGTGTGGGGCTAACTATAGTTCATCGAAGACCGACCCCCAACTTCATCATTATCATCATGATGGTCGTCGTCGGTGGTGTCGGCGTCCTTGTCGTCATCGAGTGGCCCCTGGGCGGAAAGGTCCTTTGGCTCGGACGATTAAGCACGCAAGGCAAATAAAAATAGGCAACGAACATAAATTTGTTGCTCGTAAATCCACTTGCCAGACCAAAACACAAAAACAACATCCCACAAAACAGGCGAGAGGAATATAATATAATATACATATGCACTGGGGAAAAAGAGGTAGTGATTCTGAGGTGAAAGCAGATGTTTTTTTCTATAAAAGCCTTCAAGGAACTATTTGAGCTTAAAACCCTCTAAGGATAATGACTGTTTTAAGTAAGCTCGATATATTTAAAAAGTGGAACTAACATAGGCCTTGGTAAAATACTCTTTCTAATTAAAAATATATAAAATATTTCCCATTTAAACATTAACTTTATATCATTTTTTCCAGTGTATTACATAGACCCAAAGAGCCTTTAACATCGGACATTGGTTCGCCCCGAGCTGGGACCAAGTGCTAAAAAGTAAATTTGTGGTCGATTCGATAGTCGTAAAATGTGAATGCGTCTCCCCCTTCCACTCACTCCCCTCTGTCCACCCCTGGCCATTCACTTTCTCTTTTGTTCTCACTTTGGTAAATTATTTATATGGCCTGGCTCTCACTTTTGTCCCACTTTTTGATATATATACGCATTCCTTAATGTCCTGTTTATGCCACTGCTTCGTCTATCCTTGATTCGCCTGGGGGGGGGAGTTTCTTTGCCGGGATTTCAAGTTTTGGCTTTAGCCGAATTTTATTTGGTCGAAACGATTATTTGGTCATTTTCCATATGCGTTTAGCCCCATAAATTGCTAATTTTTTATGGCAATTTTTGTTGCATATTTTGTGGAAGAAATAGCTCACTGCTGAATTGTAAACAAGCGATTATCACGATAAAGTATTAAGTGTTATTGTGGCATTTGATTGATTTGATGACTTTAAGTGGCGGTAATTTAAGTGTTGAAGTACTATTTGCAGAAAGGAAATTAGGTCAACAGGTAGGAAATTGTAATAATAGTTTCCATGGACATTTTTTCGCACAAGTCTTTAAATGAATCTTTAATAAAACACTTATCCCTAACAAGCTTAATCGATTTACTTTTTATGTTGAAATATTCCCCTTTTTTTCTACCCCCTTCCCAGTAATTCGAGTCAAAACTAATTTAAACTTTATTTTCCCATTTCGTATGCAATGGTCTGCGATAGTGGAAATATTTGAATAACTTTTTTCAGAGTCCTTTTTGCCCGTTTTTCTCGTACATTTGCCAAGTGTTGGCTTTGGCCAGGAAATGTTAGTTAAACGATTAATTACGCACGACTCCCCCACATTACTTCTGGCCACCTCTTTCTAAATGCGGTGAATTAAATTTTCAAGCAAGGCAAAGAAATTAAAAGAAGACCCAGCCAGAACAAAAACCAGAAAAAAATATCCAACTAATTACGCATGGATGGCAAGTGGAAAGCCCGCAGGATTTAATGTTCGAGGAAATGGTCGTAGGGCGGAAGAGGAGGGCGGAGAACGCGGCGAGAACCTAAAAAACTGCAATTTATTTTACACTTGAAGCATTATAATTTGTGGCCACTGCGGATGAACGAAGCCAAATGGAATTCGACGCCCGACGACCGGCCCAGACCGACCCGGCCAAGTTTAATGGATGTTGGTACGTCCTGGCCGGGCGTACCGCCTGACTCCCTGACACTGACCCATATGCTGACCTCCACCTTGCGCGGTTTAAAAAGTTAATTAACATGCCGACGGCTCAGCAGTTCAGCAGGCCTCTCTCAATCACCCGTGAAATGGGGGCGTGCCCCACAAGTACACTGCGCGAAAAAAAGGTTTCTTAAGGTGTAAAGTATTTCCAAATCACCCATAAACATTTTTCAAAAACTGGCAACCAACAGTGAACTGGAACTGTTAAGTCGTACTCTTCCCAAAGACCACCCTTTTCTCCCAGTGTATGTCCTTTGTGCCCATTTAATTGCATTCCGTGGCACGACATCTTTTAACTTACTCAGCCCGAATGGTGATTTCGTGGCCCGTGTTCACCGGCGTTTCCAGCTCGCTGAGGAGCATCGTCTGGAGGCCGCAAGAGAACTGGAACTGCATAAGGCCCTTCTGCAGGAAGAGGGCCATGTAGTGGCCACCCTTGGTGCCCTGGGCGGCTGCCAGCATGATCAGTCCATTGGTAGCCCGTGTTCGCACCTTCAACTGGATGTGCATGGGCAGAACGGCGTCCAAGGACTCGTGCTGACCGATGTCCTTATAGATACGATGCGACACATACGAGTCGCCCGAGAATGCGGCATTCCGGATAATAATGGGGAGTTCACAGAGAGGTCCTTGTCGGTCAAAGCGGCAAACGCACTGTAAAAAAAGGACATACATAGTTTAATAATTTAAAAAAGATGGAAGCTAAATCTTTAAAATCAAAAATCAACCATCAAAGGTTAACCCGCAGTTTACCCATTTTCGAGTAGCTATAAAATAGTAGTAGTGGCTCCAAAAACTTTTCCCCGCCAAGAAAACTTGTAAAGAAGAAGGACGAAGGAGCAAAACTTGAACAATTTTAATTTAATTTGTTCTGGTCGCCTTTCAATAAGAAAAGCACGTTCCAAAAATGCCAATAAATTGAAAAGTAATATGAATTAACTTTTTGGCTCCCTCGACGGCATTGCCGTCGTCCTCCATTGTCCTGGCTTTAATAATTTATGCCGCGCCAAGGGACACTTGTAGTGGAGCTGCAACTGCAACTGCAACAAGCGGCGGCGGTGGCGGTGGCAAGGAAAACAGAAGAAGTTGGAAAAACGGGAAAAGGAAAATGCCACGCACAGCTACTGAAAACTTTTCTTGTAATTTTTACCTCCAACCCCCCGTCTCAACCCGAAAATTGGGTAAATGAAGTGCAAGTGTGGGAGTTGAGGGAATAATGGCAGGAACCTGCCTTCGGGATGTGGCTGTTGGGTTGGGGTACAAAAAAAGACATCCTTTTAATGGGAAGTTGTCCATATGTTCCAGACTTGCTTGAGGTTAAGAAGGTGGGGGGCTCCACCACCAAAAAATAATTACAAAAATTTGTGATAAACTTTTTACCTAATTAACGAGTTATACTTTTGAGTTTAAAGCTGTGGCCTTTGTTCTAACATGATTAGAAATCCTAAGATATTGTTTAAAAGGATTTCAAATGGCTTAGTTAACTTTTCAATCTGCAGAAATTATGAAAATCTTTATAGCTTGTCACGTCTCTGGGTGAATGCAAGCCCCTGATCCCTATTCCGCCCAGGGCACCCGTGGCTCATCGGAAATTCCTAACCGATGTTAAAGGCTTGAGCGTATAATGGCGCAAAAACCCCTTTTTTGTTCTTCAGCAAGAATCCTTTTTTTTCGCCGGCATCAAATTTCCGCTGTTTCTGTTTTTATATCCCAGGCATTGTTTGCGAGTGAAAAACATTAATATCATCGCCTGCTGGGAAGATGAGAGACGTTTCATGTTTTCATATCGCCCTCCGAGTGCACTTTTGTTTACAGGTCACGGATCTCCGGCAATTATACGTTTTATATTTTTCATAGCATACTTCTGTGCATGACCTTGAGCAGGAAAATAATGAAAATTTTCTAGTTGCAAGGATTATTTAAATTTAATGTGGACTGGTTGGTCTATTTTCTATCGAGAACTGAATTTAGTTTCTGCACAGTTTTTGTTTGGCGACTGGCATCTGTGCTCCTCGTAGCAGGAAACATTTTAATTAAAGCTTTTGACCTTGCGGCATTTGGCTGCCGCATAATGAATGTTGGCCAGAACTACAAAAAAAGGTCAGCCAAAAAAAGGGTTAAACAAAAATGTAAGAGTAATGAGTCGAGGGAAAACATGTGGGAGACTTAAAGCGGAAATGAGTATGTTATACCGAGTGGAAAATGTGAATATTACCTGGCATTACGTTTTGAATTTAAACTTTAAAACGGAATCATTAGGTCATAAATTCATTTCAATGAAATATGAGTATTTGATATTAATTCTGGCTTAATTAAGGTAAAAAAAAGAGCAACCATAGAGCCGGTACTTTAACGGATTTTCCAAATAATCCTTGGCACTTTTCGGCCTTTCCTATTTGCGTTTCATTGCGTTGGCCAGATGAAAATTAATTGTAACACGCCCTTGGAAATGTCAACAGGCAAATGCTAGAAATGGCCCGAATGACAGAAGTGCACTCACTTTTCATAAAAGGGAGTGGGTGGCTGGGAAATCGGAGGAAAATCTGAATGAGAAAATGGGGAAATTGGAGAGTGCGGAGGACGGCCGA